>NC_142477.1:21201996-21505026 GCF_049115385.1 Moschus berezovskii | reverse complement strand
CTTTTCCCTTCTCCAGGGGATCTTTCCAACTCAGGAACCAAAGCCAGGTCTCCTGCATTGCAGGTGGATTCTTTACTAGCTGAGCCAACGGGGAAGCCAAAAAGTGAAAGTTTTAGTTGCTCAGTCATATTTGTCCATGGAATTCTCCAGGCAAGAATGCTGGAGTGGATAGCCATTCCCTTCTCCAGGAAATCTTCCTGACCCTGGGATTGAACTCAGGTCCCTGCGTTGCAGGCAGATTCATTACTGTCTGAGCTACCAGAGAAGCCTTCACTTTAGTTAAATTTAGTTAAACTTTAAAGTCAAACTTTAGTTAAATTACTAGCTTCCTAGAGAAAAAGAAAAAATCATGCTTTCTGCATCTTCAGTCCTCAGCACTGGTTTGGTGTTGGGTGCACGGAAAGTGCCCAATAAAAAGCAGCTGAAGCTCCTTTGTTGTTGCTAACTCCCCAGTCATGCCCGGCTCTTTGTGACCCCATGGACTGCAGCAGGTCAGGCTTCCCTGTCCTTTACTATCTCCCAGAGTTTGCTCAAACTCACGTCCATTGAGTCGATGATGCCATCCGACCATCTCATCCTCTGTCATCCCCTTCTTCTCTTGCCTTCAATCTTTGCCAGCATCAGGGTCTTTTCCAATGAATCAGCTCTTCATATCAGGTGGTCAAATTATTAGAGCTTCAGCCACAGTCCTTCCAATGAGCACTCAGGATTAATTTCCTTTTTCTCCTTTACCATTTTACATATTTCCTTCAATAGTAATTTTTCATTATCATTCCCACCAGTGACATTTTGACTGTGACTGTACTCAAAACAAATACTCAGGCATAAAAACAGAAAAACTGATCTGATTTTTTAATTAAAACAATAAAATTTCTCTAGTAGGACCATGGACTTCTGTGGTGGCTCAGACAGTAAAGAATCTGACTGCAATATGGGAAACCTGGGTTTGATCCCTGGGTTGGGAAGATCTCCTGGAGGAGGGCATGGCAGCCCACTGCAGTATTCTTGCCTGGAGAATCCCCATAGACAGAGGAGCCTAGTAGGCTACTGTCTATGGGGTTGCAAAGAACTGGTCATGACAGAGTGACTAAGCACAGTAGGACCATAGTAACTAATTGTTAAAGGAGAAAACCAAGGTGACTTTCCCTGCCCACCCTGCCCACCCTGCCCCCCAGTAGATATCTTGGCAGCAAAGTGTAAGCCTTTTGACTGCTCACCATGCAGGCTCCTCATAACACCTCCCACATCTGTTTAGGAGCTACCTGAATCCTATGTGCTGTGCAGTTCTGGAGAGAGGCTGTGCCTACCAACCCTAGGGTCCAAAGCACATCCAGAAAAGCCACACAGACCCCCTTCCTGGGCATGACTCTCCAGAGCTACTCTCCAGAGGTTGTAGGGACCTGGAGCCTATGGGTCACAGTGACAGCATCCACTTCGGTCCTGCTGGGTGACTCCCACTATGGCTCCTGATCACAGAATCCTGGCTTCTTTCCATGTCTGACCATTTCTCAGACCCAGACATCCCTTCAGCCTTACCCCGATTATCTAACAGTGCTTGTCCAAGAATGGGCTTCCCTCGTAGCTCAGTTGGTAAAGAATTGGCCTGCGATGTAGGAGACCCATATTCGATCCCCGGGTTGGGAAGATCCCCTGGAGAAGGAAATGGCAACCCACTCCAGTATTCTTGCTTGGAGAATCCCCTGGACAGAGAAGGCTGGCAGTCACAAGGGTCAGACATGACTTAGCGACTAAACCACCACTACCATTTGTCCAAGAATTTCTTTTTTAGTCTTTCCTTTCTCTGGCTTACAAACAAAAATCTGAGTGATAAGAGTAGTATCAGACAAGACTATTGAGGCTGAAGGCTAAATTTCGCGGTTGCTGTTGTTGTTCAGTGGCTAAGTCGCGTCTCTTTGTGACCCCACGGACTGCTTCCTTGTCCTTCACTTTCTCAAAGTTTGCTGAAACTCATATCCATTGAATCAATGATGCCATCCAACCATCTCATCCTCTACCATCCCCTTCAGTGAATAATAATAATAACTATTATTATTTACATGTAGCGACTCTTTATTGTGTGGCATTTAATTCTCACAAAATCTCTATGGGATAAGGAAATTCCCATCATTGTCATCTTCTATCTTCCACAGACAGGAAAACTAAGAAAGAGGGTACATCAGTATGGCAGTGTCACACGACTCATAACTGATGGAACTTGGCCCAAATCAAGGCAGTCTATCTTTATATTTCATTTTAATTGTATAATTCTTATGACTATTGTTAATACTAATATCTTGAAGAGATCTCTTGTTTTTCCCATTCTGTTGTTTTCCTCTTTCTTTGCACTGATCGCTGAGGAAGGTTTTCTTATCTCTCCTTGCTATTCTTTGGAACTCTGCATTCAGATGCTTATATCTTTCCTTTTCTCCTTTGCTTTTCGCTTCTCTTCTTTTCACAGCTATTTGTAAGGCCTTCTCAGACAGCCATTTCGCTTTTTTGCATTTTTTTTCCATGGGGATGGTCTTGGTCCCTGTCTCCTGTCCAATGTCACGAACCTCCATCCATAGTTCATCAGGCACTCTATCTATCAGATCTAGTCCCTTAAATCTATTTTTCACTTCCACTGTATAATCATAAAGGATTTGACTTAGGTCGTATCTGAATCGTCTAGTAGTTTTCCCTACTTTCTTCAATGTAAGTCTGAATTTGGCAATAAGGAGTTCATGATCTGAGCCACAGTCAGCTCCTGGTCTTGTTTTTGCTAACTGTATAGAGCTTCTCCATCTTTGGTTGCAAAGAATATAATCAATCTGATTTCGGTGTTGACCATCTGGTGATGTCCATGTGTAGAGTCCATGAAATATCAATAACCTCAGATATGCAGATGACACCACCCTTATGGCAGAAAGTGAAGAGGAACTCAAAAGCCTCTTGTTGAAAGTGAAAGAGGAGAGTGAAAAGGTTGGCTTGAAGCTCAACATTCGGAAAACAAAGATCATGGCATCTGGCCCCATCACTTCATGGGAAATAGATGGGGAAACAGTGGAAACAGTGTCAGACTTTATTTTTGGGGCTCCAAAATCACTGCGGATGCTGATTGCAGCCATGAAATTAAAAGACGCTTACTCTTTGGAAGGAAAGTTATGACTAACCTAGATCGTATATTAAAAAGCAGAGACATTACTTTGCCAACAAAGGTCCATCTAGACAAGGCTATGGTTTTTCCCGTGGTCATGTATGGATGTGAGAGTTAGACTGTGAAGAAAGCTGATCGCCGAAGAATTGATGCTTTTGAACTGTGGTGCTGGAGAAGACTCTTGAGAGTCCCTTGTACTGCAAGCAGATCCAACCAGTCCATTCTGAAGGAGATCGATCCTGGGTGTTCATTGGAAGGACTGATGCTAAAGCTGAAACTCCAATACTTTGGCCACCTCATGCGACGAGTTGACTCACTGGAAAAGAGTCTGATGCTGGGAAGGATTGGTGGTGGAGGAGAAGGGGACGACAGAGAATGAGATGGCTGGATGGCATCACCGACTCGATGGACATGAGTTTGAGTGAGCTCCGGGAGTTGGTGATGGACAGGGAAGCCTGTCCTGCTGTGATTCATGGGGTCGCAAAGAGTTGGTCATGACTGAGCGACTGAACTGAACTGAATACTAATATCTAATATTTCTTATCACTTGCGAAGTACATAAAAGCACTGGTTGTTTATTCCTTTCAATACGTTTTGAAATACTTTCTAACTTCGTATTGGGTAATCCTTATTTTACAGAGGAAAAAGTTGAAAAATGATAAGATTAAACTAATAGCCCAGTTGTCCAAAACTAGTAATTGGTAGCACCAGGATTTGAACCCAAGCCATCCCAGCCACATTCTCCCCACTCACAACAAATGCCCGACAGGAGCTTCGCAACTGCAAGAGACTCAAACTCTAAATCTATCATTCCATGAACTAGCTATGTGACCTTAAGTGTGCCTTTATTTATGATATTCATAATCATTCATGATTATTTGATATTACCAAACATTTAACATAATTTACAAGGCATTTATGAGGGGAGAATTACATGCTATTTTAAAGTGTTTTGAAGATGCTAGTCATGTGAACATTTATTATATTTTTTAACCTGTATTGTTAGAAATATGAAAGACGATGCTGTTTATCATCACTGGATTTAGGTATCTAAAAGAAATGCATGTGTAGATCAGAATCATTTATAAAACATCACTGAGTGCACTTTAGAAAGCTAGAACATTCTGGAATGATTAGGACAACTCTCACAACAAAGCATTATCCTGTCCAAAATGTTAATAGTGCCAAGACTGATAAGCTCTGGTTTAGCACTTTCATTGTTATTATCTAGAACTTTGTTCCAAAAGAAGCTTTTGGCTGAGAACAGTATATTTCTGTTTTGCTTTTTTTTCCTGAAATGGCATTTGGAGATTTTAAAGAGCATATATCTGCTTGAGACGCAAGTGAATAACTGGGTATTGCCCGACATAACTGCTTTTACGCAGGGCTTCTTGCCCAAGTGACTGGATACAAATGCTACAGATGAATCATTTGATACATGATATCAAATTTTAATTAGGCAAACTGGAAGGAAATTCAAATGGAAAAATTATTGTTTCTTTCTCAAACATCAGAACAAAACCCAAAATATTCAGTAATGACTCTAAGATGTAGGAGAAAAGGTAAAATGAAGGGAGAGAATGAAAATATTTTCCACCTTTAGCCTGATAAACGAGTGTGAGAAAATACATGCATGCTCAGTCATTAAGTAGTGTCTGATTCTCTGCAACCTCTTGGACTGTAACCCACCAGGCTCTTCTGTCCATGGGATTTCCCAGGCAAGAATTCTGAAGTGGGTTCAGTTCAGTTCAGTTCAGTCGCTCAGTTGTGTCCGACTCTCCGCGACCCCATGAATCACAGCACGCCGGGCCTCCCTGTCCATCACCAACTAGCCATTCCCTTTTCCAGGGGATCTTCCCAACCCAGGGGTCAAACCCACGTCTCCTGCATTGGCAGGTGGATTCTTTACCACTGAGCCGCCTGAGGAAAGTAAAGCTCAGTCTAAAATAATATTCTTCTCCTAACCCAAAAGCAACCTACTTCATTCTAACTGCCAATTCGCTCCCTCAGTACACACATCCCAAATGACCAACAGTGTGATTGCAGCTCAAAGAGATTGGACATCAAATTGACTCCCTGTTCTGCACCGTTTCAACCAATATATAACTTCTGTTGTGGGTGCCAGCAGTTCCACCACTGTCTTGGTCCCGAGCTTCAGTTTTCCTATTCTCATCCCTAGTGACAGGCCTGATCCCAAGGTTTCTTTCAGCCCTAACATGCCATGATGCTCTGTTAACACTCACAAGTATTTAGACATGCAGCTTGAACCTACTAAGGCTGGAGTTCCAGAGTAATGTGTGACAACAGATAGAATAAGTTCACAATTCACTTAGGTTCACTTATCTCCAGTGAAAACATACAAGAATATAACTTTTTCCATGCCTTAAAATCTAAAACAACAGCATGTAAGGCTCAAGGTAAACATCAGCATAATTTGGAAGCTATGCCAGAGATGAAAGTTGTAAAATTAACTTACTCATTTTCCTTCTATGTTCTAATAGGATTTTATACCTAAGAGATGGGTTGACATATCCTGAAGACTTCTTTGAGAGAGCATCATATTTTCTTGAAGAAATTACAGCATTTACAATAGATAAGACAGTATAATTCAAATATCTCAAATTTTACTTGTTTTGAAACAAGATTACAAATAGAGACCATTTGTTTATATGTACATATGGAATTCCCTGGTAGCTAGCTGGTAAAGAATCCGCCTGCAATACAGGAGACCCCAGTTTGATTCCTGGGTTGGGATGATCCCCTGAAGAAGGGATAGGCTAACCACTCCAATATTCTTGGGCTTCCCTTGTGGCTCAGCTGGTAAAGAATCCACCTGCAGTGTAGGAAACCTGGGTTTTCCCTGGATTGGGAAGATCCCCTGGAGAAGGGAAAGGCTACCCACTCCAGTATTCTGGCCTGGAGAATTCCATGGACAGTATAGTCCATGTGGTCACAAAAAGTCGGACATGACTGAGTGACTTTCACAATATATACATATGTATATATATTAACTCTGCCAACTTTACTGCCAAATATTAGTTCTCTTGTATCCCCTGGGATTCCCTGGGGGCTCAGTGGTAAAGAATTTCTCTCCCAAGCAGAAGATGTGGATTCGATCCCTATGTCAGGAAGATCTTCTAGAGAAGGGAATGACAATCCACTCCAGTACTCTTGCCTGGGAAATATTACAGACAGATGAGCCTGGTGGGCTACAGTTCATGGGTCCCAAAAGATTTGGACATGACTTAGCAACTAAACAACAACAACAACAATCCCTAAGCTCTTTAGAATCATTTTGTAGAATAATATTGCAATTAGGAACAAGGGCTCTGCAGGTAGATTGCCAGACCTGGTTCTGACATTTCTTAGCTGTGTGATCTTAGACTTTCCTCAGTCTTTTTGGAGTTTTTTCATATGCAAAATAGGGATAATAATAAGGTCTAAGCTGACAGACTCAAAAATACAGGTAATACTTCCTACTAAAATTCTCACTCACCAAAACTTAAAATGGACTCAGATAAAATTGGTAACATAGGTCTCTTTGGAGGAAAGGCCTACCTACATTTCCAAACTCTTATTACTTACTATCCAAAATTTAGGATATGAATGAATTCAGATAATTCATGATGGTCCTTGTTATCTAAACTTACTACTGGGACTCTTATTATCCCAGCTTGGAGTCTAACGGATTTGAATTGCAAGGGATACATGTAACATTATAATAGCATGATTTAAAGTAGGTGTAGCCACTGGAAACTGGATTCTTCATTCTTATCTGTGTTCCCCTCATTAAGGTATTACAGAAGAGAGGATATACAAATTTGTTTCATGAAGCTGGCATACTCTAATATCAACATCTGGAAAGGAAAGTGCACCAAAAAGAAAAAGAGAGAAGTATAAAAATAATAGGTTGTTAATGCTTTCTATCTATGGTTCAGTTCAGTTCAGTCACTCAGTCGTGTCCGACTCTCCGCGACCCCATGAATCACAGCACGCCAGGCCTCCCTGCCCATCACCAACTCCCGGAGTTCACTCAAACTCATGTCCGTTGAGTCGGTGATGCCATCCAGCCATCTCATTCTCTGTCGTCCCCTTCTCCTCCTGCCCCCAATCCCTCCCAGCATCAGAGTCTTTTCCAGTGAGTCAACTCTTCGCATTAGGTGGCCAAAGTATTGTTAAATGAGCATAATTTTGGATTGCTCGTTCCCTGCAATAAAAATAAAAAGCTAAAGAAAATAAAATATGATAACTCAGATGTATGCTCCTGTTCTTTCAAAAGCCTGCATTTTCTTCATTTCCTAAAAGGATAAAGATTAAAAATTCATCATAATATCTGAGGCAAAAAATTCTTAATTAAAAACTTCTCTAGTTAATTTTCATTTTCAAATTATATGTTTGATCAAACTCTACCAAAATTAAGATTTGGATTTATGCCTTGTTTTTAATTCTTTCGATGTAATTACATCAATGTATCAAGTAATGAATACAGAAGCACCCCCTTTCATTGAACTAGCAAAAATATACCATTTTAGATCATGGTTCAAAAATCATTTTTCAATAGTTAAATAGTAGGACTAATGTGTATTCATGTGTGCATGAGTCATGGGGCAAGAATAATTAGTAGTACCAGCAGAAATCACTGCCACTGCAAACCTTCTGCTGTCCCCTGAGCCAAGTGATTCTTAGGACTCAGCCCTTGAACAAGTGGGTGGATTGGCCGGCTTAGAGATAGTGAGTCAGATGGGAAATAAGGATTCTGATCCCTCGGAAGGAGCACAGATCATGTAGAACAGATGTCCACACAGATGGAGAAATAGGGGCAGCCAGCCACCAAAGTATTCAAAGGGCTTGTGGACTCCCAGGACACAAGAAGCTAATTGAACACAACATTAGGAAAAGAAGCAGTAGACTAAAGGCACAGGACCTGTGTAACCACAGACATCTCATTCAGTCTACAAGACCCTCAGTTTCTCACCTGTAATGAAGTTAGAACAGATAAAATGCAAATCTTTTAGTTGTAAAATTGAATAAGTCTACACAAATTGCCTCATTTTAACTCACTTGTACTTAAAAACTGTCAGTGATGTTGTTTAGTATTAGAAAGGAGTGAAAACCAAAATAAAAATCATGTGTAATTAGTTTTGACTGTTATAGTCTGAGGCATTTATGGTGCTGAGTTCCCATTATGTTTTAAAGATGCTGTTTTTAAGTTAATAATTTCACCTCAGGGTTCAACTGAAAAAGATAGGAGGTGACCCAGAGGCAAAACAGTATAGAAACTATAAAGAATAAATAAAACTATGTTCCTATCACAATCTTCTCACAAGGCATTACAAAAATCTGTGAAGTATGAGCAACTGTTTCATCTTGAGCAACTGACCTTCAGATATGGCCCAATCTGTGTTAAAAAAATTCATTTATGAGTGAACAACTATTTCTTGAACAGCCTTGTCATTACCTTTTCATTAGCAAAAAGTGGAAATGAAAACATTTGATGAAAGGTTCGTATAAAAAAATGTACAATGTTTTCTACTTACGACTTCCCACAAATTCAGTTTAAAGATAAAGTTGCACGATCATAAAGTAAAGATAACCTAGAGCCTATTATACATAGTGAAGTAGGTCAGAAAGACAAATATTGTATAATAATGCATGTGTATGGAATCTAGAAATATGGTACTGATGATCATATTTGCAGGGTAGAAATGGAGATGCAGACATGGAGAACAGACTTGTGGACACTGTGGGAAGGAAAGGGTGTGATGAGTTGAGAGAATAGCTTGGAAGCATATTTATTACCATATGTAAAATAAACAGCAAGTGGGAATTTGCTGTGTGACACAGGGAGCTCAATCCAATGCTCTGTGACAACACAGAGGGGCGGGATGGGTAAGGAGATGGGGGGGAGGTTCAGGAGGGAGCGGACATGTGTACACCTGTGGCTGATTCATGATGATGTACGGCAGAAACCAACACAGAGTTATAAGGCAATTATCCTCCAAAAAAAATTTTTTAATATAAATGTGATGTTAATTAAGAAAAATTGATGGAAGTCAGATCCACTTATTTGAAATTGATGTATTATTTAACCAACATTTTATTGGTCTAGCAATCTTCTATCCTGAGATTATGGAATTTATTTAAATTTATACTGTTTAAAGAACAAAAACCAGTTATCCCACTTTCATAATGGTCCTTTTAGAATTAACATTTCTCTGAGTCTCAATTTGTTACAAATTTTCAGAGCAAGTTAAGCACATATCAGCTGTTGGTTTTCATTAGTCATATCCATACTAGTCATACAAAATCTGGGCTCCTTATAGGGTACGTTACAGTAAAAAAAATTGTTCTTTTCTCCCTAATTTTGCATATTATTACTTGAAAAACTTTGACATTGTATTTTATGTTATTTTCACTCTTATCATTTGTCAGGTGGCCTTCTCCTAAACGGACTGATTGATTCCATACTTCATTTTTATGACTGTCAGAATATCATTTTTTTAAAGGAGATCTCATTTTTATTACCTGCTTCCAACAAATGAAGTGGTTGCAAATGTGTTATATGCAAACTTTAGATGCTAATAAAGTTCATTTTCTACAAGAAGGGAAAGCACAATGATAAGTCATTTCTTATGAATGACATGAGAGCATGAGCAGCATGCTCAAGCAAGGGAAGAGAATGTTGCAAGGCAAATCATTTCACTTCCTGGAAACTCAGAGTGCTCCAACTCAAAATATAAGCAAAAGGTTATGAAAAGACAGCTATATTTCAAACAAGTAATTTTCTTCTCTTCCCTTTTCAGTCTTCATTACTTAACTAACAAGGCTGCTTTTCTTGATCTGTTGTTTAGTGTTCCTATAGTATTAACCAGGGCTTTCCTGGGGACTCAGACAGTAAAGAATCCACCTGCAAGGCAGTAGACCTAAATTCGATCCCTGGGTTGGGTAGATCCCATGGAGAGTGGCATGACAGCCCACTCCAGCATTCCTACCTGGAGAATCCCCACGGACAGAGAAGCCTCGTGGACTACAGTCCATGGGGTCTCAAGGAGTCAGACACAACTGAGCAACTAAGCACAGCACATGGTATTAACCTTAGAAGAACTACAAGCAAAATGTTCTGATTTTCATGTGAAGTCTGCAAAACATCATTTTATTTTGTCACCAAACAAATGTCTACCATGTATATTTAAATCCAGAGAATTTTGTGGAAAATATATTTTAACATGTCCTTAATGTAGGTTTGGGTAAATCTATCTCCCAGTCTTTACCTGACCTCGCTTTCAGCACTAGGCTTCTTCCACATAAAACTGCCTTTATACGTCGTGAATTTTCTTTTAATCACAGCAACAGAATTTTCTTTCAAAATACCCTTTTCTGACATTGCTCCCAGGGGGGAAAAAAAGATGTCATGGTAGATGAAGCATAAAAGGAGAATTCTTTTGAAAATTCTTCAAACACCAAATACCTTTTAGAAGTCTCATCTAAAGGTAAAGAAAAACTAATTAGAGATAAACTACATCATATTCTTCAGTCATCTTTCTAATTAGTGAAGTCCTTCCCCCTCCAGTGCTACCAAAGGAGAAAACTCTATTAAGTTTTTATTGACACAGCAAATACACTGACGGGAGCTCACCAAAAACCATTCATGAATATAACAATTGTTTTTCAGACATTGTTGGTCACCAACACAAATAGTTCACCTCTTCGTGAGGGCTCCTGGGTTTCTCTCCCAAAATATTACAACCATAGGATGAGCATGCATACAAAATGCAAAAACAGTAACATATCCATTCACACGTAGAGTCATGAACCTGTTTTACAAACCAGATCAAGTCTTTAGTCTTGACCTGGAGGTACATGGACCTCACTTTGCCTAATTAGTTTATTCTAAGTATATGCCATAATTTCCCAGCAGCAGGATTCAGCTAATAGGGTAGGTAGAATAAAACAGCAAAATTCTCCACATTCAACTGCCACAGAACTGATGGGAATCCCAACCCCACAACAATATCCATCAGGACTGTCAACCTCACTAGAATCTTACATCTTGTTCACACAAGGGGGAGCATGCCTTAAAATACTCCTGTCAAAATTTCAATGGAATTTTTCACACAAAAAGGAAAACCAATGTTGAAATTTGAATGGAACCACGAATAACCCTGAATAACCAAAATAATTCTGAGAGAAAGGAACAAAGCCAGAAGCAGCACATATCCTGATTTCAGATAATACTACAAAGCTATAGTAACCAAAACAGTATGATACTAGCAAAAATATACACATGGACCAGTGGAACAGAATTAAGACTCAAGAAATAATCCCACACATATATGACTGACTAGTATTTGACAAAGGATCAAAAATAACCTTCAGTAAGTGTGTTGAAAAAATAGAAAACCATATGCATAAAAATGAAATTGGATCCTTATCTCATATCAATACCATAAAGTCAATTTGACATGGATTAAAGACTTTACACATAAAGCCTGAAACCATAAAATTCCTAGATGAAAATAGAAAAAAAAAATCTCCTTAATATTGATTTTGGCAATGCTTTTGGTGATAGGACACCAAAAGAACAAGCAACAAAAACAAAAATTAAATTTCTGGGACTACATCAAACTAAAACGCTCCTGAACAACAAAAGAGGCAATCACCAAAATCACAAAGCAACCTACAGAATGAGAGAAAATGTTGACAAACCATCTATCTGATAAGGAGTTAACATCCAAAATGTATAAGGAACTCATACAACTCAATAGCAAAAACAATCAGATTTTAAAATCGGCAGAGAAACTGAATATATGTTTTTCCAAAGAAGCACAAGCTGGAATCAAGATTGCCAGGAGAAATATCAATAACCTCAGATACACAGAAGACACCACCCTTATGGCAGAAAGTGAAGAGGAACTAAAGAGCCTCTTGAAAGTGAAAGAGGAGAGTGAAAAAGCTGGTTTAAAACTCAACATTCAAAAAACTAAGAACACGGCATCCGGTCCCATTACTTCGTGGCAAACAGTTGGGGAAACAATGGAAACAGTGACAGACTTTATATTCTTAGGCTCTGAAATCACGGCAGATGGTGCTGCAGCCATGAAATTAAAAAATGCTTGCTCCTTGGAAGAAAAGCTATGACCAACCTAGACAGCATATGAAAAAGCAGAGACATTACTTTGCCAACTAAGTCCATCTAGTCAAAGTGATGGTTTTTCCAGAAGCTTTGTATGGATGTGAGAGTTGGACTATAAAGAAAGCTGAGCACCAAAGAATTAATGCTTTTGAACTGTGATGTTGGAGAAGACTCTTGAGAGTCCCTTGGACTGCAGGGATTTCAATTCTAAAAGAAATCAATCTTGAATATTCATTGGAACAACTGATGCTGAAGCTGAAACTCCAATTCTTTGGCCACCTGATGCAAAGAACTGACTCATTGGAAAAGACCCTGATGCTGGGAAAGATTGAAGGCAGGAGGAGAAGGAGACAACAGAGGATGAGATGGTTGGATGGCATCACCGACTCGATGGACATGAGTTTGAGCAAATTCCAGAAATTGGTAATGGACAGGGAAGCCTGGTGTTCTGCAGTCCATGGGGCCGCAAAGAGTTGGACATGACTGAGTGACTGAACTGGCTGAATGAATACAAACCACTATATAAAAAATGGATAAATGACAAAGCGAAAGAATTATTGATACTTTTAATATCCTGTAATAAGCCATACTGGAAATCATAAACTATATATATATACACACACATGTATATATACACGTAAACTACATATAGATATACACATATACCTGTTACAGTGTGTTTATTTATATATATATATCAACTTGTTATACACCAGAAACTAATACAACATTGTAAATCAAATAATAAAGTAAATCAACTATACCACAATAAAAAATTAAAAATAATTAAAAATAAACAGCCTCTTAGAAACAGTAAAATGGTAACTACTACAGGTTTCAGAACAGGGAAAATGGAGAGATGCTGCTCAGAGAGTACAAGCTTCCTGTTATAAAGTGAATAAATTCTGTCGATCTAATGCACAGTACTGTGTTGTGGTGATAGTTAACAATACCGTATTAAATACTCAAAAGTTGCTAAACATTCTCACCACGAAAAAGAAAAGATAATTATGTGGTATGATGGAGGTGTTAGCTGACACTACAGTAGGGAAAATGTAATATACAAGTGTATCAGCATCAACATGCTGTATCCCCTAAACTCACATAATGATATATGTCAGGTCTACTTCAATAGAGCCAAACAAAATTATTTCCAGCCAATCCACATGTCTTAAGCAAGAATTGTTTCCCCAATTTTGAATTGAATTGTTCACCAGCATCCACTATGCCATCTTTTAACTTCGTAAGATTCATCAGAAAATAAAGGAAGCTACCCAGCACACTTTTACCAGCCACCTCTGGAGACTGGGCTTTGATTACTTTTTAAAAGGTCAAACAAGCATTACTGGAATGTATATTCCTCGTTGTTGTTATTTAGTCACTAAGTTATGTCCAACTTGTAACCCCATGGACTATAGCCCACCAGGCTCCTCAGTCCATGGAATTTCTCAGGCAAGAATACTGGAATGGGTGCCATTTCCTTCTCCAGGTTACCATCTTCCTGACCCAGGGATCGAACATATGTCTCATGCTTGACAGACAGATTCTTTTCCACTGACCACCTGGGAAGTCCGTATTCCTGGTTCACTTCAGTTCAGTTGCTCAGTCGTGTCTGACTCTTTGCGACCCCATGAATCACAGCACGCCAGGCCTCCCTGTCCATCACCAACTCCCGGAGTTCACTCAAACTCATGTCCATCAAGTTGGTGATGCCATCCAGCCACCTCATTCTCTGTCGTCCCCTTCTCCTCCTGCCCCCAATCCCTTCCAGCATCAGAGTCTTTTCCAGTGAGTCAACTCGTCGCATGAGGTGACAAAAGTATTGGAGTTTCAGCTTCAGCATCAGTCCTTCCAATGAACATCCAGGATTGATCTCCTTTAGAATGGACTGGTTGGATCTCCTTGCAGTTCAAGGGACTCTCAAGAGTCTTCTCCAACACCACAGTTCAAAAGCATCAATTCTTCAGCGATCAGCTTTCTTCACAGTCCAACTCTCACATCCATACATGACCACCGGAAAAACCACAGCCTTGTCTAGACGGACCTTGGTTGGCAAAGTAATGTTTCTGCTTTTCAATATGCTATCTAGGTTGGTCATAACTTTCCTTCCAAGGAGTAAGCGTCTTTTAATTTCATGGCTGCGCTACAAATATTAATTAACTGATCCAAAAATTAGAATGTACTATGTGTGTCTCTGTGCATGTACCTCCCACTGATTATGCCAAATAATTCAAAATAAATCACATCCGATACTGTCATTTTCAAGCATTCAGATAAAACCCTCATTTAACACAACTCATGGATCCCCTGGGTGTTGTCCTAGATTTGATCTAAGAAGTGTGAATTAAAGAGCTCTGAATTAGCCACCTTCTCAAAACCCACCATTCCAATTACTGTAAACAATACACAGGTGTAATCAACAAATATTTCTTGAGTCAAACTGAACTGCCTTTCAAAAAGAAGACAGTCTTCTCACACGTCTTTAGGCTCCAAACTTCAGAAAAACCAGCAACCACAGTGGAGTGGAGCCTGATTTATTGTTGATAAAGTTCACCATCATAGCCCCAGGGCTTCAAAGTCAGGTTCATATAGGAGCTAAATTACCCCTGTGGGGTCTGTGAAGACAGCCCTTATCCCAGGGCTCAGACTTTCCTTTAAGTTCGATTTCGGGATTTTTTTTTTCATGCCATCAAATGCTTTATGACCATAAGGCTTCAGATGTCATATTTCTTCTTCTATTATCTTTTTCTCGCTTTTTGAAAAAAAAAAAGTTTTTAAAAATTGCCCAGGGTTCTGCTAAGAAAAATAGAAAATGCTTTTCAAAAAGATAAAAATTATCTACATTTGATAGTTCTGGCAGTAAGGAAGTTCAAGAATCTGGAACAATCACCCTCAAAATCTCGTTTACTTTTACTGCTGACAGACAAACAGCTATTGAATAGTGACAGGTCCTTAGTGTTTAGCTTAGTGGGACATTTCTGCTTGGTTCCCAAACTATGTGACTGCTGGGAAACCTGTCAAACTTAAGTGTCTCCTGGCAGGTTTAATTGATCTTACAACTAACCTCTTCTTAGTTAGAGCTCTATTTTTCACACCTGACTGTTGGAAATGGTCAAGGTTGAAACAGTATTTTAGTTGTACATTCAGAAGAAAACTTTCCCATCATCTTGGTATTTATCTGCAAAATCAATTTGATTTCAAAATCAGCGTTCGCTGTGGATAATGTTTTGGAGAAGGCAATGGCAAGCCACTCCAGTACTCTTGCCTAGAAAATCCCATGAATGGAGCAACCTGGTAGGCTGCAGTCCGTGGGGTCGCTAAGGGTCTGACACGACTGAGCAACTTCACTTTCCCTTTTCACTTTCACACATTGGAGAAGGAAATGGCAACCCACTCCAGTGTTCTTGCCTGGAGAATCCCAGGGACGGGGGAGCCTGGTGGGCTTCCATCTACGGGATCACACAGAGTCGGACACAACTGAAGTGACTTAGCAGCAGCAGCAGCAGTGGATAATGTTTAGTGTTACAGTCGACATTTTATGAGACGAAAGTCATTTAAAGGTACAGTGTGAACCTGTAACAACGCTACTGGTTTGTGATGACACTAACTTCTTTCCTGTCTTGCAAAAAGAAAAAAAATAATTCTAGTTCACATAATTCTCTGTGCAGAACACCAGTATTAAATAACATTAGAATCAAATCATTTGTGTATGTTTCTCTCTCTTACAATAATACAAACACTTTAAAACCAAAGGATTTATTATTGTATCCTTAGCATTTAGCATAACAACGTGCCTGGTGTGTTGTCAAGATGCTTGAGGGGTCCCCAGGTTTTTAAACATTATGCATCTACTCTGATCCCAGCTAGACAAGTGCTCAGTCCAACAGATTTAACCAGAAACTTCATTAGCCTTAAGAATATGGAGTCCAGGCTATGAAATAAATCCATAGAGGAGCAGGAAGAGTGGCTTTTCTTTCTATAATTTAAATATCACAGAAAACGAGCAGAACAGAAAACTGGCTATTTCCAATGTTCTGTATTTAAATAGCAAGAATACTCCCAGGTGGACTGGAAGTGGCATGAGTTTCCTGCCTGGCAGGAGACGTGTCTGGCAGTTTGTCAACATGACCCCTGAGAGGAGGGATGCCATCAAGACAGGTTTCCCCAAATTCATCATTGTGCCTTGTGTTGGCCCTGGCATTAAGATAGGATTAGGAAAATTTGAAAACAAAAGAAATAAACAAACTACTTCAAAATCCAAAATGAAGAGTGAAAATATAGCATAATAAGATTTCCCTGACCTAAAGAGAAAGTTTAAATTACTATGATTAACAGAGGCAATTTTCCTAACTCTGTCAATGAAGACTGAATTAACTTTTAGCCATCCAATTAATCATACTACAAATATGCAATGTGATTAGTAACTAGCTAGATACAGTGATAGATGACAGGTTGATAGATAACCTTCCATAACTTCAAAACACACAGTGAATCAGTTTCAGTTACGGACGAGGAAAGGAAAGTTGCTTGAAATTAAGTACTTGAATGTATTACACGCAAGGGAATAAGCAACACCAAGTCGCAATCTGGGTGCCTGAATTCATATTTTGGTATCGAGTTAGTTACTTTCCTTTCTGTTCTTACCTGTCTAAGGTATAAGATGAAAACACAAAGGCTGACCCCTATTAGCCTAATCTTGATGAGCTAAAAGGCCAAGGAAGGAAAGAAATTACAACATTAAAAGGACAGAAAAAAAGAAGCATGCCTCATAAAAGATCTTTTATTCAGAGTAAGCATTTTTTAAAATGTACTGTTAGTGAAACCACTTCATTCAAAGCAGTAATGGGACGTTCATTACCATGTTGAGTCTTGTACATTGCAGAATAACAGCGAAGGTAAAAGATGGAAATTAACCTTCCCCAAGCCTTGCAAGTGCATGAGGCATAGGGTTATCAGATAAAATACAAAACACTCAATTAACTTTTAATTTCATAAAAATAATTATTTTTTAAGATAAGTTTATAAATATCTTATGGAGGATGCTTATACTAAGAAAGTATCTGTTATTTATCAAAATTCAAATTTAACTGGATATCTCATGGTTTCATTTGCTAAGTCCAGCAACTCTACCTGGGTGTCAAGATACATCTGAATTTCTAAATACAGCAGAAAGTCTCATTTAGCTTGTCATAAAATTATAGTCAAATGCTCACATTCTGACAGATACTCAGAGGCTATTAAAGTTTCCTGTCACTTGTAGCAAAAACTGAACTATGAACACTGCCTGTATTTTAAATTCAGAGTAACAAAGCATGTTAGGAAAAACAATGAGAAATCTCTTCCTCCAGTACCTGAAATTCTGGCTTCTTTCCCTTGCTTTTTTACAGCAAATCAGCAGTTGCAGGTATCAAGCTGCCTCATAAATTTCTATGTTGAGGAATACAGTAAGGGAAGTGAAACTTTCACCAGAGCACAAAATTTAGGGGAAGATACAAAAACCAAAAAAACACTTCTATAATCACACTAAAAAACATTTTTTGCAATATTTTTAAAGATAATTAACACAAATAACTGTGATGAGTAACAAAAATTTACATGAAGATGGGATCCGACTCAGCATTTTCATAATTTGTACCCAAATGCCTCATTCCAGCCCTGGCTTTTAGACTTCGTCACACTGATCCACACCCGTGTTCACCTTGAAGCTTTTTCTGCCTGCTCTGGTAGGAATGAGAGCTCTCTCCTCAGTGCCCATGATCCAGCTGCATCTGTTGTTATCTTTGTCGCCTGAACTGAGATTCTCTGAAACCAGCCCGGGACACCCATACATCACATGCAGAGCAGGAAACAGCAGGGCTATATCTAACGGGATATGACTGCATGCTAAGTTGCTTTAGTTGTGTCCGACTCTGTGAAACGACCCTATGGACTGTAGCCTGCCAGGGTCCTCTGTCCATGGTATTCTCAAGTCAAGAATACCGGAGTGTGTTGCCATGCCCTCCTCCAGGGGATCTTCCCAACCCACAGCTCAAAACCGTGTCTCTCATGTCTCCTGCATTGGCAGGCAGGTTCTTTACCACTAGCACCACCTTGGAAGCCCTTCTAGCGTTATAGTTGAGGGCAATTTTCTTTCTTTCTAATTTGGATTCAAATACTCTATGGACAAGCAGTGACTCCATGACTGTGAAAATTGAGTCTTAAACTATAAGGTAAACATCTTACTCTCTTAGCCAGAAAGTGCTGTCTTTCAAGACGGAAATGTGGAATGTTTGCTCACCCTCATTTTAAATATATAGTCCTCTTTCTGCAAGGTTCAGTTCAGTTCAGTCGCTCAGTCGTGTCCAACTCTCCGCGACCCCATGAACCACAGCACGCCAGGCCTCCCTGTCCATCAACAACTTCCGGAGTTCACTCAAACTCATGTCCATCGAGTCAGTGATGCCATCCAGCCATCTCATTCTCTGTCGCCCCCGTCTCCTCCCACCCCCAATCCTTCCCAGCATCGAGTCTTTTCCAGTTAGTGAACTCGTTGCATGAGGTGGCCAAAGAATTGGAGTTTCAGCTTTAAAATCAGTCCTTCCAATGAACACCCAGGATCGATCTCCTGTAGAATGGACTGGGTGGATCTCCTTGCAGTCCAAGGGACTCTCAAGAGTCTTCTCTGCACCACAGTTCAAAAGCATCAGTTCTTCGGCGATCAGCTTTCTTCACAGTCCAACTCTCACATCCATACATGACCACGGGAAAAACCATAGCCTCGACTAGATGGACCTTGGTTGGCAGAGTAATGTCTCTGCTTTTTAATATGCTATCTAGGCTGGTCATAACTTTCCTTCCAAGGAGTAAGCATCTTTTAATTTCATGGCTGCAATCAGTATCCGCAGTGATTTTGGAGCCCAAAAAAATAAAGTCTGACACTGTTTCCACTGTTTCCCCATCTATTTCCCATGAAATGATGGGACCAGATGCTGTGATCTTCGTTTTCTGAATGTTGAGCTTCAAGCCAACCTTTTCACTCTCCTCTTTCACTTTCATCAAGAGGCCTTTGAGTTCCTCTTCACTTTCTGCCCATAAGGGTGGTGTTATCTGCATATCTGAGGTTATTGATATTTCTCCCAGCAATCTTGATTCCAGCTTGTGCTTCTTCCAGCCCAGCGTTCCTCATGATGTACTCTGCATACAAGTTAAATAAGCAGGGTGACAATATACAACCTTGACACACTCCTTTTCCTATTTGGAACCAGTCTGTTGTTCCATGTCCAGTTCTAACTGTTGCTTCCTGACCTGCATACAGGTTTCTCAAGAGGCAGGTCAGGTGGTCTGGTATTCCCATGTCTTTCAGAATGTTCCACAGTTTATTGTGATCCACACAGTCAAATGCTTTGGCATAGTCAATGAAGCAGAAATAGATGTTTTTCTGGAACTCTCTTGCTTTTTCCATGATCCAGCGGATGTTGACAATTTGATCTCTGCCTTTTCTAAAACCTGCTTGAACATCTGGAAGTTCACGATTCACATATTGCTGAAGCCTGGCTTGGAGAATTTTGAGCATGACTTTACTAGCATGTGCTGCTGCTGCTGCTGCCAAGTCACTTCAGTCGTGTCCGACTCTGTGTGACCCCATAGACGGAAGCCCACCAGGCTCCCCCGTCCCTGGGATTCTCCAGGCAAGAACACTGGAGTGGGTTGCCATTTCCTCCTCCAATGTGTGAAAGTGAAAAGGGAAAGTGAAGTCGCTCAGTTGTGTCCGACCCTTAGCGACCCCATGGACTGCAGCCTACCAGGCTCCTCCATCCATCGGATTTTCTAGGCAATAGTACTGGAGTGGCTTGCCATTGCCTTCTCCGTACTAGCATGTGAGATGAGTGCAATTGTGCGGTAGTTTGAGCATTCTTTGGCATTTCCTCAAGGTAGTATGGGCCATATAAATAACTGTGCAAACTGAACCCATGCCATGTGATCTTACTATTCAGTGGGGAAAATTACAATTTTCCATGATCTTTAAAATTTTTGTCAATATATTTTAAAATGTCTGTTGGTTATAAATGTATATGAAAATGAAAAATAGCAAAAGTAATACTTATTTAATGCACTGTAATTGGAAACTTTATAAACATGGAGAATTAAAATGTTTTATTTCTTTTACAACAGAAACAAAAATTTCTCAAAGGTAGTTTGAACTTCCATTTCTTTCTTCTCATCATACCATTCCAGTATAGGCATGATCATCTCTTCTATGCCTTGGTGAATTGTCATACCCCTTCCTAAGTTTGAATCAACTTTCAACATTTTTTTCCCTCTATGCTTTTATGTCATGACATATTTCCAAAACTTCCTCTAATGTGAAGTTTTTTCCCCAGCATCACTTCCTCTGAGTCATCTTCATCCTTTTTGTCATGGCCACTTTCATCATCTGTGTTGTAATATCTCCATCACCAAGTTTCTCTGAATGCACAGCTAGTCTTTCAAATGGTGGGAATGTCAGGGTTTCCATGGTCAAGCTAGTCCTTGGGTAACTCCACATTTTCAATGTAAATTACCCTCACAACATCATCACTTTTTGTTTCTCCTCTGGACTTTTCATCACCATTGGCCTGTTTGCTCTTCTTCCTATCTGTCTTCATGAAAGGTCACATAGATTGATCAATAAGGGAGGCAATACAATTACACGTGAGCATTGCTGTATATGGTACTGCTTTGCTCTTGGTATATGAACAAAATAACTGATGCACAGTAGCCAATTGCCAACAGACTCTAAAAGTGACATGATTGGTCATTGAGCATGATAACTGTTGTTATTTACCAATGATTTGTGGACCAAAGGGTTAGCAGTAAGTTTACACTTTATGCAGTTACATAAAATATACCACAGTAACTGAAATTTGAACCATATTATATTATTCAACTAGACTGTGAAAACTGAAATTTATGCATATTGGAGCACTGAAAAGTAAGGCCTGCCTGTGTTCTAATCTCTCTTAATACTCCTTCTAGAGCTAAAGTAGAACTGGCTGAATATAAACCAAGTTACATAATTTAGAAGATTTTTCTCCTATTCCCACTCAAAGTATATTTTCTTAGTTTTTCAGTCATTTTCCCCTTCCAAAATAATGTATACTGGCTCATGATGCTTCTCTCTTAAAACTAGAACTCATATCTTCTATTAATGTCGTGCCTTACCACTCAAGCAACTGGGAACAAAGGATGGCGTTGAAAGTGGGGGGAAGGTTGTAGGAAAAACGGTAAGAAACTGGCCACTTTATCCCTTCAAAAGAGACAGAGTGGCAATCAGTCTCACAAGAAAAGGAAGTAAATAAATACATTTTTTTAATGTCATAAAGATATTTATCTCCAGTAAAAGCCTGCTGCTGCTGCTAAGTCACTTCAGTTGTGTCCAACTCTGTGTGACCCCATAGACAGAAGCCCACCAGGCTCCCCTGTCCCTGGAATTCTCCAGGCAAGAACACTGGAGTGGGTTGCCATTTCCTTCTCCAATGTGTGAAAGTGAAAAGTGAAAGTGAAGTCGCTCAGTCGTGTCCGACCCTTAGCGACCCCACGGACTGCAGCCTACCAGGCTCCTCCATCCATGGGATTTTCTAGGCAAGAGTACTGGGGTGGCTTGCCATTGCCTTCTCTGGAGGTTCACATTTAATCTAAAATATTGAAAGTGACATATTTTTTACTATTTTCCCCCTTACCATGATAATTAACATTTACAATTAGACTTTTCAACTGAAAGACCCACATTTTTTCCAAGTTCTGATACCAAATATCTTTGTGAGTTTAAGTCAGTTATTGAACTCAAGTCTCTCTCACGCTTTATGTGTATAATCTCATTTGTCACAACCCTATGAGATATAGTCCATCTTTTACAAAGAAAATAACTGAAGTAGATAAAGGAGAACCAACTTGATCCAAAAAAATACAATTTCTGAATTTATAGCCTCAGATTTTAACTTAGAAATTTGACTCCAGAGTCTATGAGTTTAATGCAATATTCTCATTCCTCACTAACTAACTTTAATTTTTTGCTGAAAGCCTTGCCACCAAGTAAAAAGCTATTAAATAAAAATAGTTCCATTTATTTTAATAGGATGAATCATGATCTGTTTCATTCAACATAAGATATTCAAACAATTTTGTAAATAGAAGAACACATCAACTGAACAGTGAGAACAAGTTTATGTAAGCTAATAAAAAATCAAGTTGGAAAAAAAATTTAGTATGTTCATAAAATATTCAAAGAAAATACAAGGTATTTGGCATGTAATATCATAAAGGTTTATTTCAGTCATAGGAGGAGTGATGTGTGATGGTCAATGGAGAAAAGGAGCAAGGTGGAATATTTTGCAAGCTTCATTTTTCTTCCTGCACCACTTTGTTTACCAGTTTTTTTCAATTTGTGGGGCTGGCGGGGTAAGAAGCTCATTGTTCTATATATTCAAATTACACTTAAAGTTATATGTAAATAAATGAACATTCTATATTCTGATAAAACTTAATTGACAAAAACAAATGTGAGCCAGATGTGAGTCATGGGCAGTAATTTGTTGTAAATTATATTTTTACTATAATTTTCCTTGATCTAAAAAACAGAAGTGATGGATAGTGAGAGATGAAGTGTGTGCAGAGAGAAATCAAATCTAATTAGTATCCAGCATACAGTGAGTTCACACTGTTTCTTGAATTAATAAATAAGACAATTATTATGAGATCTGTGAATAATTCCTCACCCTATAGAAAAGGAGAATACATCTGAAAAAAATAACTGCAAGCTAAAGAATTAGTAGGAGAATATCTTCTTAGTGTTCTCACTAAGATACAAGAATAGACGTGTTATATAAAACTAGAGTGGGAATTCATAGAAGAAAATATGTTGATATGAATGCAAAGATGAAAAAGGAGCTGGCTGAAGAAACTCAAAATGCAATAATAAAATGTGAGTCTACTTTCAAGGCAATAAAGTGCAGAATTGAGATGTTATTCTATCACATAATTTTATATTTTCTGATTACAAATGAGGTGGATGGTTTTCTTTCTCACTGGACATCTCTTTAAAATTTAGCAAAGATTAATATTTACTCAAATAAGCTTAAATTGATTATCTACCATATGCCAGTCACTAAATAAAGAACTCTCCATCCCTGTCTTATTGAATCACAACTGTATGAATTCAGTTGGCTTTTTTTCCCATTTTACAAATCATGAGCTAGAAGCTGAGGGCAGTTAAGTAATTGTACCAATGTCACTAAGCAAGTGTCCTACTTAGAGCAGTGCTCAGTGCTTAAAAATGGACTCAAAAGGTCTTTGGTGCATGTAAAACCACTTTATATTTCTTCATGTTTCTGGAAGATGACTGGTGAGTTCTCCTTCTCCCCATGATCACTACCAAGACTACCATTGTCTGAGGTCTTGGCTGGTCTTGACTGATCCAGCTCCTTCACATGCTGGAAAATTGCCTGGCCCAGAGGTTAGAACTATTGATCAGAAGGCCTTAGTTCTTCTCTGTGTGGCATAAGTTTCTCACAGTAATGTGGCTGTGTTCCAAGAAGCAGGAAGTAAAATGTTATGAACCTCTTGCCTCCTGAGCTAGAACTTCTGCTGCATTCTAATTGTCAAAGCCAGGCAAAATGAGCACAGAATCAGAAAGAGGGCAAACAAGCCCTACACTGTGAAATGAGGAGTGACGAATGTGTACCAAACCAACACACAATAATTCATAATAATGTGTGAACAAGAAATAAACATAAGTCACTTCTCAATTGAATGACAGTCTGAGGTGAAGGATTCCCGGTCATCAAGCATCTCTCCATGCAAGGATTCAGACCCCAAAGCTCTTTCCATAATTTCCTTCCGTTCAGTCGCTCAGTCATGTCCGACTCTTTGCGATCCTGTGGACTGTAGCCTACCAGGCTTCTCCGTCCATGGGATTCTCCAGGCAAGAATACTGGAGTGGGTTGCCATTTCCTTCTCCAGGGGATCTTCCCGACCCAGGGATCGAACCCGGGTCTCCCGCATTGGAGGCAGACGCTTTAACCTCTGAGCCACCAGGGAAGTCCCTTCCATAATTTACAGGCTCACAATCATTTTAATCTAGCAAGCAGAAAGAAGGAAAACATAGAGAAGGAGCTTGACTTCTTAAAAGCCTCAGAGAAAGTGATAATCCTCCCAATGACAACCCATAATCAATAGTCACATAATCATACCTATATATTGGCAGAGCTAAAAAAAAAATTTAGTCACTGGCTGTACAGCTATTCAATCCATTGTTCCCTCTTTTCTCCACAAAAAACCCCAACTTGGCTGATCATCTTTGACAAGCTAGTAAAAGGAAAAGCCAGAACTGGAACCTAGATCTACATGATTCTGGAATACACAGCCTCTCTATTATGCCCAGAGGAAACAGGAGTGACTACTATAAAAGACCTATTGGAGAAGAAAAAATAAACTAAGTAAAAAAATACTATAATAATTACCACAATTACAATATTCATTAAATACTGTGGAGGAAGGCTTTGACCTTAAAGAAAATGGAGAGTGACAGAAAATGAAGTTAGAGAAATAAAAAGGAAGAGGATGGTGTAAAAAAAAAAAAAAAAACTCTATATGCAAGGATGAAAAACATTTGAAGGATTTTAATGAAAGAATGACATGATAAGACTTTAGAAACAGCATCCTATTCATATGATAAAACATATGATTAAACAATGAGTACCCAATAACACCTTGAATTATTTTATCATATCAAAGGTAAATTATCTGAGGGAGAAAATATTCCTCTGAAAATAATTCAAATTATCTCTATTATTGAGGTCTTGTACATCATTTCTCTCATAACCTGTCTATGCTATTCTTGTCAGGATAGAGATCATTCTTCTTAGTAGAAAAGACAAAAGAAAAATGGGAGTTGAAAGTGTTTTTCTTTCAAAAAAGGCAGTTTGTTCTTTTTGTGTCAAACATAGCTTTAGATATGTTTTTCAATATCCATAGCACAGTTTTACGCTATGTATATTTAAACATTCCTTCTAACTGAAAGTACCAAGATATACATCACAAAAAACTTGAGATAGGTCTGGAAGATGAAGTTAATGGTCTGATAATGAAGTAAATGTCATGCATTCATTAAATTCCATGGCATCTCTTTGGAAAGAGTGGAAAACACACTTGTTCAAGAATAACCTTATAGGAATATAATAAAAAGTGTTGTAAAAATCTTTTGAATCCATTCTAGAAGTTCCAAGAATGACATACTTGGAAGTTTTGCTTTGTTCTTTGAGAACTACAGATGCCATCAAACTAAAAGCCTTCTTGAGAGCAAAAGCAACAATCAAGAAAACGAAAAGACAGACTATATAATGGGACAAAATATCTTCAAACTATCTGATAAGGGGTTAATATCCAAAATATGTAACAGACTCAAACAACTCAACAGGAAAAAAAAAAAAAAGGAATCTGAATTTTAAATGGCAGAGGAACAGCATAGACATTTTCCCAAAGAAGACGTACAAATGACCAAAAGGTACATGAAAAGATGCTCAACAAACATTACTAATCATCAGGGAAATGCAAATCAAAACCAAAATGAGATATGACCTCACACCTATGAGAATAGGTACTATCAAGATAACAGACAAGTGAGGTTGTAGAGAAAGGGAATCCACTATCGGTAGAAAGGCAAATCAGTACAGCCATTATGGAAAGCACTATGAAGGTTTCTCAAAAAATTAAAAACAGAACTAGAAAATGAACCAGCAATCTCACTTTTGGTTATACATCAGAAGGAAATAAAATCACTATCTCAAAGATATATTGGCACCTCATGTTCATAGAAGCATGATTCACAAAAGCTAAGTCCTGGAAAATACCTAGTGTCCAATAACAGATGAATGGATAAAAAAAGATAAGGTATATATATGATGGAATATTCAGTTCAGTTCAGTCGCTCAGTCATGTCCAACTCTTTGTGACCCCATGAATCGCAGCACACCAGGCTTCCTTGTCCATCACCAACTCCCGGAGTTCACCCAAACTCATGTACATCGAGTTGGTGATGCCATCCAACCATCTCATCCTCTGCCGTCCCCTTCTCTTGCCCTTAATCTTTCCCAGCATCAGGGTCTTTTCAAATGATTCAGCTCTTCACGTCAAATATTATTCAGTCATAAAAAGGAGGAAATCCTACCTTTTGCAACAGCGTGAATGGACCTCTAAGGCATTATTCTAAGTGAAATAAATAAGACAGAGAAAGACAAATACTGTATGATATCCCTTAAAGGTGGACTCTAAAAAAGCTCAACTCATAGAAATAGAATGGTGAAGGAGAAGTAGAACGGTGGTTGTCAGGGACTGGAGAATGGTGGAAATAAGATGTTAGGGAAAGAGCAAGAATACCTAGTTGTAAGATCAATAAGTTCTGAAGCTCTAATGTACCACCCAGTGACTATAATTAACAACACTGTATTATATACTTGAAAGTTGTTCAGTCAGGTCAGTTCAGTTCAGTTCAGTCACTCAGTCATGTCCGACTCTTTTTGACCCCATGGACCGCAGCACGCCAGGCTTCCCTGTCCATCAGTAACTCACGGAACTTACTCAAACTCATGTCCATCTAGTCGTGATGCCATCCAACCCTCTCGTCCTCTGTCATCCCCTTCTCCTCCTGCCCTCAATCTTTCTCAGTATCTGGGTCTTTTCAAATAAGGCAGTTCTTCACATCATGTGGCAAATGTATGGGAGTTTTAGTTCAACCTCAGTCCTTCCAATGAATATTCAGGACTGATTTCCTTTAGGACTGACTGGTTGGATCTCCTTGCAGTCCAAGATACTCTCAAGAGTCTTCTCCAACACCACAGTTCAAAAGCATCAATTCTTTGGCACTCAGCTTTCTTTATAGTCCAGTTCTCACATCCATACATGACTACTGGAAAAACCATAGCTTTGGCTAGACAGACCTGAGTTGGCAAAGTATTGTCTCTGCTTTTTAATATGCTGCCTAGGTTGGTCATAACTTTTCTTCCAAGGAGCAAGCGTCTTTTAATTTCATGGCTGCAGTCACCATCTGTGGTGATTTTGAAGACCCTAAAAATAAAGTCTGTCACTGATTCCATTGTTTCCCCATCTATTTGCCATGAAATGATGGGACCAGATGCCATGATCTTAGTTTTCTGAATGTTGAGCTTTAAGCCAACTTTTTCACTCTCCTCTTTCACTTTCATCAAGAGGCTCTTTAGTTCTTCTTCGCTTTCTGCCTTAAGGGTGATATCATCTGCAATATCTGAGGTTATTGATATTTCTCCTAGCAATCTTGATTCCAGCTTGTACTTCATCCAACCAGGCATTTCTCATGATGTACTCTGCATATAAGTTAAATAAGCTGAGTGACAATAAAAGTCAATAAAAGTTGTTAAGAGAGTAGATCTCAAACACTATCACAACAACAATAATGCAAAGAAAGGTAAATACAAATGCATGAGAGGATGGAGCGGTGTTGACTAACACTATTGTAACAATCATTTCACAGATACAAGTGTGCAAAATTATGTTGTGCTCTTTAAACTTACATAGGTTACATGTCAATAAATATCTCAATAAAACTGGGTGGGGAGTGTGTGTGTGTGTGTGTGCAGAAACACTGAAGGGCTTCATGGAGCACCTTATCCAAGCTGTGCTTTTAGAGAGTAACTGGAGTCTGGTTTGGAAGAATAGGAGAGTTTAAAGTACTGTCTTAGACTCTTTGGGTTGCTATAACAGAACACCATATACTGGAAGGCTTCTAAACAACAAATTTATTTCTCACTGTTCTGGAGGCGAGGAAGCTCAAGATCAAGGCTCTGGAAGATTTGGTGTCTGGTGACAGGTCCTCCCTGGTTCATAGATGGTGTCTTTCTCACTGTGTCATCACATGGTGGAAGGGACAAGGAAGCTCTCAGAGGCTTCTTTTACAAGGGCATGAATCCCATTCATGAGGACTCCACCCTCATGACCTAATCACCTTCCAATGGTCCTTGGGGATTAGATTTCAACACACTAATTTAAAATAAACACAAACAATTTAATCTATAAGAGGCCCCTGGACCAGTTAGAAGTTCAATACCACATTCAGTAGGAAATGTCAAAGAAAAGATTCAAAATTCACATCTGGTAACCAATAAGAGCATCTTCCCAAGTGGCTCAGTGGTAAAGATTCCACCTACCAAAGGAGGAGATGCAGGAGACATGGGTTTGATCTTTGGGCTGGGAAGATCCCCTGGAGGAGGAACTGGCAACCCACTCCAGTATTCTTGCCAGGAAAATCACATGGGCAGAGGGCCTGGTGGACTCCAGGCTATGTGGTCGCAAAGAATGGACACAGCTGAGCATGCAAGCAACCATATTAAGAGAGCACGGTTATAT
The DNA here is from genome assembly GCF_049115385.1 of Moschus berezovskii. Taxonomy (NCBI): domain Eukaryota; kingdom Metazoa; phylum Chordata; class Mammalia; order Artiodactyla; family Moschidae; genus Moschus; species Moschus berezovskii. The sequence continues at coordinate 21,476,365 of NC_142477.1, read as the reverse complement.
AAGTTTGAGGGCAAGAATCAGTTCAGTTCAGTTCAGTTCAGTCGCTCAGTCGTGTCCGACTCTCTGTGACCCCATGAATCACAGCACACCAGGCCTCCCTGTCTATCACCAACTTCCGGAGTTCACTCAAACTCATGTCCACAGAGTCTGTGATGCCATCCAGCCATCTCATTCTCTGTCATCCCCTTCTCCTCCCACCCCCAACCTTTCCCAGCATCAGAGTCTTTTCCAGTGAGTCAACTTGTCGTATGAGATGGCCAAAGTATTGCAGTTTCAGCTTTAGCATCAGTCCTTCCAATGAACACCCAGGACTGATCTCCTTTAGAATGGACTGGTTGGATCTCCTTGCTGTCCAAGGGACTCTCAAGAGTTTTCTCCAGCACCACAGTTCAAAAGCATCAATTCTTTGGCGATCAGCTTTTTTCACAGTCCAACTCTCACATCCATACATGACTTCTCACAGCAAAAAAGCACATAGTTGCTATGACTCTATAAAAATTAAATTTTTATATCCCCCAGATCAAAGCTCCGACTACTTAATGAAAAAGTAAAATTTGGTAACAATCACAAAACCGAATTCTTTAAAGTTCTTATTAAATTTGAAGTTAGTACAAGTCACACAAAATAATCCCCCACTTATAGAAACCTATCAATATGTCAGCAAATTTGGAAAACTTTTCCAGGCCACAGGACTGGAAAAGGTCAGTTTTCATTCCAATCCCAAAGAAAGGCAACGCCAAAGAATGCTCAAACTACTGCACAATTGCACTCATCTCACACACTAGTAAAGTAATGCTCAAAATTCTCCAAGCCAGGTTTGAGTAATACATGAACCGTGAACTTCCAGATGTTCAAGCTGGTTTTAGAAAAGGCAGAGGAACCAGAGATCAAATTGCCAATATCCGTTGGATCATCGAAAAAGCAGGAGAGTTCCATAAGAACATCTATTTCTCCTTTATTGACTACGCCAAAGCCTTTGACTGTGTGGATCACAATAAACTGTGGAAAATTCTGAAAGAGATGGGAATACCAGACCACCTGATCTGCCTCTTGAGAAACCTGTATGCAGGTCAGGAAGCAACAGTTAGAACTGGACATGGAAAAACAGACTGGTTCCAAATAGGAAAAGGAGTACGTCAAGGTTGTATATTGTCACCCTGCTTATTTAACTTATATGCAGAGTACATCATGAGAAACGCTGGGCTGGAGGAAGCACAAACTGGAATCAAGATTGCCAGGAGAAATATCAATAACCTCAGATATGCAGATGATACCACCCTTATGGCAGAAAGTGAAGAGGAACTAAAGAGCCTCTTGATGAAAGTGAAAGAGGAGAGTTAAAAAGTTGGCTTAAAACTCAACATTCAGAAAACTAAGATCATGGCATCCAGTCCCATCACTTCATGACAAATAGATGGGGAAACAGTGGCTGACTTTATTTTTCCCGTCTCCAAAATCACTGCAGATGGTGATTGCAGCTGTGAAATTAAAAGACGCTTGTTTTTTGGAAGGAAAGTTATGACCAACCTAGACAGCATATTAAAAAGCAGAGACATTACTTTGCCAACCAAGGTCCATCTAGTCAAGGCTATGGTTTTTCCAGTAGTCATGTATGGATGTGAGAGTTGGACTATAAAGAAAGCTGAGCACAGAAGAATTGATGCTTTTGAAGTATGGTGTTGGAGAAGACCTGAGAGTCCCTTGGACTGCAAGGAGATCGAACCAGACCATTCTAAAGGAAATCAATTCTGGGTGTTCATTGGAAAGACTGATGTTGAAGCTGAAAACGCAATACTTTGGCCACCTGATGCAAAGAGCTGACTCATTTGAAAAGACCCTGATGCTGGGAAAGATTGAGGGCAGGAGGAGAAGGGGACGATGGAGGATGAGATTGTTGGATGGCATCACTGAAACAATGGACATGGGTTTGGGTGGACTCCAGAGTGGGTGATGGACCAGGAGGCCTGGCGTGCTGGGGTTCATGGGGTCACAAAGAGTTGGACACGACTGAGCTACTGAACTGAACTGAACTGATTGATTTACATTTTAATGAAAAATGAACATTCCTTAGAGAAAAAGTAGACTTTAAAAGTATATGAAAAGAAATTCACTTGAGAACACAAGCCTGCAGTTCTGAAAACTTTTCTGGTCTTTTAAATTTACATCTTCAGAAATTTTTCAGAGACATAGAATTTGTGCACATATTTCATTTTTCCTATTCCTACCCCTTATCTCTCTCTCTTTTTTATCCTAATATACAGCATTTGTCAAGCCCAGATAGGATGAAAGTAATGTAAACAGGCAGCTATGGGCAGATTTTGTTATAAAAATAGAAACTAAAGGCTTAGAGCTGTATCCAAATTTCATTTGCTTGGCATTGATGTAGATGTTCAGACAGGACAGACTTTTACTGGAAGGTATGGCTATAAATAAAAACATTCCCAAAGAGACGGCAACAAAATGGCATCACTTTCTAACTGATCCCACTATTGAGTTGGAGTCTTTCCTCCTTTGTGTTTATCAGACTTAAGTTGGATTCCTTAATCTTTGGATGAGAGACATTTAAAAGTCCTGGTTACAACTTGGAACAAAATCCTTCACTGTTAACATGAACTTGTCATTTATAAGTAGTCAGAGGAACTTCAAGGCAGTTGAGCTAGTAGTTGGCATAATGAAGGACTTGGAGATTGTAAAGTCTCCTTCTATTGCCCCAGGGTCCATCTAGCTCACAACCTAAGACAGCTGCCCTGTTCTGTTTTCTAACACCAGTGCAATCTCCCCCACAGCAGCAATCATTTAGACCCATTTTTATTGGGATAAAAACTGGTTAAGATAACTGATCTGTCAAGCAGTTTTAAAGGGCATTCTTGGCTGAAGGAAGTTATGAATCATAAAAAATGAATAAGGATATCACTCTTCAAAAACAGTCTTTTTAACAGGAAGTGTATGTGATCCACATATTTTAAGAACTAGAAAGCTGAAAAAAAGGGTGAGTGTTGACAGAAGAAAGGAGAAGTGGTATCAGAGGTTGATGGCAGCAGAGTCAGAGAATGTGACCAAAAATTCACATTATCTAGATCAACAGCACATTGAACTAGCCTAGTGATGAGGAAGTGGATTGAGAAATAGAGACCCTGCTTCTGCTTGCAGCCTAGAAGCTCTGTAAGTGATCTGAGAAGGCTTCTTCACCTAAAATTGCTTTTCCAAGCTTTCAGAAGGTGCATCTCCCCTTTTACGACCATTAGAATTTCATTTTCTTTTTTAAAACACCGAGCTGTGTACAAATATAGGTACTTCTTTCTTTTAGAAGTGTAAAATAATATAGCAAATGCAATGTTTCAAACAATATACACTACACTCAGATAGTATGCTTTGCCCTTGTTTGAAGTCTTCTAAAGTCTAATAGTCAATGGATGTGTCCTTCCAGGTGATTACAGGTGCTAATTTAATTAGTTGCTTTGCTAATATGTGTTACCAAAAGATGTAGATTGAACAGAAATTGTCAACTGGTTGAAGACCCATGCCACAGTCACTGGTTTCCCTGCCTCATTGCTGCCAGAATTCCCAGCTCACCAAGAAATAAATCTTATGCCATCACATACCCACTTTTCACACCTTCATCTACTTCTAGTTGCTTTGAGGTTGAATTCCAAATTTCATACACTATATACAGCCCTTCACACTTGTCCCCAAATTGCTATTTTGATCTTACCTCTTATAATTCACATCTTCTCACAAAATCTGGGCTTCAGGTAAAATGACCCTCCCTTTCTATGTATAACTTCATTTGTGTACCTTTTTATCTCTACTAGGAAAATAACCTTCTATGCTCCTTGTGGCAAAACTCATGCTCCTCGTACATGTCACTGCTCAAAGTTCTTATCTTTTGTGTGACCTCCATAACTATTGTAAGGAAAAATAGTCATCCTGCCCTCTTTGTACACAATATCTATCTATAACACAGTTACATAGTGAAACTGGCCCCCCGCATACTCTGACATTCAGGATTTAGGATCTTCCCATTTGTTAAGTATAAAGCACTGTGGTAGATACAAAAGGAATGCCAGAATGAGAAAAATAAGATCAAGATCCTAAAATGTAACTATATAAATAGCTCTTAATTTCAGACATAAGAATCCCCAACAATATAATCAAGATATTATTGGAGTTCAGAGGTGAATATAACTACATGTCATTTCAGACATCCAAAATGAACCTAAAGCATATGATACAGAGTGAAGTAAGTCAGAAAGAGAAGATAAATATCGTATACTAACTCATATATACGGAATCTAGAAAGATGGCACGGGAGAATTTATTTGCAGGGCAGCAATGGGGAAACAGACATGGAGAACAGACTTATGGACATGGGGAGAAGGAAGAGGGCGAGGTGTATGGAGAGAGTAACATGGAAACTTACATTAGCATATGTAAAATAGAGGCAATGGGAATTTGCTGTACGTCTCAGGGAAAGGGAACAGGGGCTCCATATCAACTTAGAGGGGTGGGAAGGGGCGGGAGATGGGAGGGAAGTTTAAGAGGGAGGGGGCATAAGATAGAGATAAAAAAGTACCCATGGCTGTTTCATGTTGAGGTTTGACAGAAAACAACTAAATTCTGTAAAGCAATTATCCTTCAATTAAAAAAAATAAGAACTTGAGGATGAGCCATGAAACAAGTAAAACTACTTTAAAAGAGTTGTGTTAAGAGAGGAGGAAATGTGTTTGGGAAAAGCGGAATCCTCTCATTGGCCTGGAGCATGGGAAAGATGGGAAGATAGGGCAACAAACTCAATGAGGTCTGTCTTTCAGACCAGGGTTATGCATTCCTGACTGAGAAAGGTATGTCTCATTTCCAGAGCAACATGAAACCTTTAAAGATTCTGGAGCAAGATAACATCAGGATCAGAGCTGCCTTAAATTTGGCAAACAGTCCCTCCCTATGAAATTTTCAGAGATCAACAAATCATCTCTCAACTCTAAAGCAGAAGAATAATATGAGTACTGATGTGTATTGATTGGTTCAGATTGACTCGTAGCCAACAAGAATGATCACCCCCAAATCATTTTAGAAGCTTCAGCAGAAAGAATATTAAGAAAAATATTTAATCCTCTTAAATTGTACCATTTGGCCATTAGAAGATAAATAGCATATGTGCATTTTTGAAGTAGGATAAACAGAGAAAGAGGCTGTTTCTATACTATACTAAAAACTGTATTTTGAATCAGCATGATTAAAAAGTTATTTATGCATAATAAAAATGAATCAACACCAAGTAAGTGAAGCAACTTGTACTATAAAATTTTTATATTTGGGTTTTTTTTAAATTTGGGGATTTTTAAATTTTATTTTCAACCAGAAATTAAGGTTAGAGAGTCTCTTCAATCTCATGGTATTAAATAGCCAAATCCAAAATAAATTTTGCCTCCAAATTCCTGCTTTAACTAGCATATAATTAAGTTAAATGTTTATATTCTAATGGTTTCAAATTATATTTTAATATATTCTTATTATATAAATGTTAATATGGTTGCTTATCATAATATATTTAAAAGAATAATTCCCTTCTCACAAGGCCAAATTAATGGTTTTTGAAACTAATGGGAGAAAAAATCTTTAGATAGGAAATAAAGACTAAGCAGATATAGTTTATCAAAAAAGAAACAGAAGTCTGAAAGACTTATGAAAATTCTTCAGTAACCAGATGTGTGGTTAGTTGCTCAGTCCTATCTGACTCTTTGCGACCCTTTGGACTGTAGCCCACCAGATTCCTCTGTCCATGGGACTTTTCAGGTAAGAATACTATTGTGGGTTGCCATACCCTCTTCCAGGTGATCTTCCTGACCCAGGGATTGAACCCAACTCTCCTGGGTCTCCAGCATTGCAGATGAATTCTTTACCTCCTGAGCCATCAGGGAAGCCTTCAAGAACCAGAAAGCACTTCAGTTTTGCAAGTCTTACTAATATCCAATAATATACATTTAGTCATATGGTTGTGGAAAATAATTTATTTTTTCATTCAATTAGTTACACTTCAAGCCTCAATCAACCTATTTTTAACAGTAATCATAGTCGTTTATGCTTGTGATAAATCTAGAAATAAATCTAGTTGCTATGTCAGCTTGAGGTATAAATATTGGTTTCTCCTATCTATAAGAGAAAAATGGGTTTATTGAATCATCGGTGGTAAAGACAACAAAAACAAAATTCTACTCATTTTCCCCCAAATTCCAGGAATATATGTTGATCTTAACCATAGATTAAACTAGAAAATTGCAAAATACCACTAATTTTTTTTTTAATCATTTCATCCCCACTGGAATTTCTCTGGTTAGAAGAGAAAAATAATCAGTAAAGGAAGAACACGCATCTCCTAAAAGCATGACTTAACAACCAGCAAATGCACAAATGCCATTAATTCAAGGAAGTTTGCAGAAAGTTCTAAGGATATATATGCATTCACACGTAGACAAATAAAAACCATATAAATGGGCTCTAAGATACATGCTCCGGAATTTAAAGAAGTCACACATAATTGAAAATGCCAAAAATATAAACTTTAACAGTGTTTCTGTAAGCAGTCTTCAGAAAACAATTCTTGTAACCTTAGTTGGATCTATCATGCCAGGATCCTAGTCAAAACAACCTCCTAATGGACTGTTTAACCTGAAATCATATGGACACAGTAACATGATTGAGAACTAAATGAAAAGTATTTAGGGTATTGTGTACTCATCATTTTAGATATGCTATTTTGAATTATAATAAGTAAGAATAATCACAGTTTGACTGTAGTGTTAATGACTTCTTGCCAAAAAGCCAAAAGTCAGAGTCTTCACATAGAAAGAGAGTTATCATCTCAGTGTGAATCTCTCCTTTCCAAGAGATAGGCCTGCGTATTGTTGCTTATTTCTATATCCTTTGCTTCTTCACACCAAATGAAGCACTTCCTTATATTAAACCAATATACTGATTGCATGCTGTTTTATTTGTCTTAATTTGCTCAAAGTCCAATTCTTAAAGTATTTGATTTCTGCCTCAACCATCAATAGCTCTTGCTTTTATTTCAGTTTCTTTTGATACTGCCTTTTTCTGTTTTTAATTACAACAAATAGGAAATCGGTACAAAGCTAGAACCCCAGGAGGCGTGACACTGCTGAGTAAATTTCTCAGCAGACTAATGGGTTTTGTTAATGCCTTCTGTTATCACTTTTGATGGAGAAATTTTTTTCATAACTTCAAAATCAGAAAAAAAATAATATCTTTCAAGGGTAACCTAAAAATATCTTTATAATGGCCAAAAATTTTCTTCTATCATTGTGTCCTGTCTCACATTACAGAAGTGGCTGAAGTAAAACCTATTTCTTAGGATGTTGCTTCAAATTTTCAAATTCACATGTTAACATGGCTTCTGGGGAGTTTTTTGAAAGTATAGGAATTGTATTTTTTAGAAAACATTGCTATATGCTCTAGACAAATTACCAATATTTATTTATCAAGAGACTATTATACAATGAGTAACAATCATGTATTAATCAGTGGGAGGTTATTCAAAGGAATGTAAGAGAAGATTTGTGAAGATTTGTGTAAATGAAGTTGATAATCTGTTTATAAACATATAGGAAACAAATTCACTAAAAGATAAATGGCGTGAATGCCAAATGAGGGCTATAGAGTCTTATATCTTCTTGACACTTTATAAGATACTCATATCTATTTTCATATTTAATATTTACATGTTAACCTCATAATATAGGCAACTTAATATTAAGAAAGACAACACTAAGGTTCAGAGAGATGAAATTAGTTGCTCAAAGATATAGTTAATAAACATAAATGTTGGAACTGTTTCCTTCAAGTTATTTTTTTGCTGAATACAGAGTTTTTCCTACTATATCACTCTTTATCAGTTAAAATGTAGTCAGGAAACAGATGATGACAAGAAACTTTTCAGAAGAAATTTGACTTATGAAAATTAATTACAACTATTAATTGTAAATGCTTATAGTCCAAACTACATGTTACAGGGAAAGGTAAGGCATGTCAGAGGTTAACAATGGCCACTACTCTCTCTGGGTCTGGAAGGACACTGAGATGCTATGATATTGCCATGGCCCAGTGGCCCTTTTGCCTAAAGAGAACAAGTCCTATGTAAAAGACACCTAGTAGGTCCAAGACCATGAAGGATGGGCTTCCAAGAGGAAGCTAGAACCCCAAAGAAGTCATCACCTGAAGCATGTGGGAGAGAATACAGAGGGAATAAAAAGTAAGACACTGGAGCCAAAAAACAAGTACTCAGTAAGTTTATTTCCAGGTGGTGAACCTGATACAACAGACATAACATTCTAGGGACTGTCTTAAGAACTAGTAATTTCTTTCATATTTGCGGGAAAAAAGCCAGTAACTTCTGTCCATATTAAGAAATTGAAATACCCATGGATTAGATGGTGCTGTCTAGGCTCATTGATTAGGCAATGGGTCAACTTTGGGCTGACCACAATCGTCTTTCCAGGTAGTGGTCTTTGCTGTATACTCGAGATTATGGTTCTACTGCCTGATTCGTCTTCTCCGTGAATGTGAGATACCAGATTCAAGATGATCGTTCTCCAATAGCTCTTTTAGAAGCAGTAAGGTCTTCTCCAGTGTCAGCGACTCAGACAAGCATATTAGAATCCATAACTGACTTCCTAATTTGTCTCATTTTACAGTCTTCCTCCATTGCCTTCCATTAGGCTCACAAGCCATTTTCCAAGGCAGATTGGCAAACATACTGGCAAGGACCAGCTCTGAGATACAGAACATAACCAAGAAAGGGTAGTATATGGTACTGAGAGTGAACAGGTAATAACTCACCCAATTTTATTGGTGATTTTAGGGGGAGAAAAGGTCATTTGGTGCTTTAAAATAAGATCAGAATAATTTTATGATAATGATGAACTTTGATGAAGGACTTGAATAGCATCTTGCAAATGTGGAAAGAAGAGGGAGAAGATGTAGTAGGAAAGTAAGAGAATAATCAAGTTACAGAGTCCAAGAAAAACTATATATCTGAAAATAATTATTTAAACAGTTGGTAGAAATATTGAGAAATATTTGCAGTTTGAGACTGAGTAAAGAGATTGAGATTACACCAAGGAAAGGTTCAAAGTACAGACCAAGGTAAATATGTTAAAGACATTCGGATAACAAACAAGGACCTACTGTACAGCACAGGGAACTCTGCTCAACGTTGTGGCAGCCCGGATGGAGAGGAGTATGGGGGAGGATGGATCCATGTATGTGTATGGCAGAGTCCTTCACTGTTCACCTGAAACCATCACAACATTGTTCACTGGCTATGTCCCAATATAGAATAAAAAAGAGTTTAAAAAATAAAATGTACAATGGAGGGGGAGAAAGACATTCAGTGTGCAAGTGAAATAGCAGGAACCCTGGCCAACTAGAAGGAAAATGAGACAATGGAAGTAGTGGGAAGCCCAAGCAAACGCGTCAGATAAAGCAAAATTTTGAATTGCTGGTCAACTTAACCACTCACATCTGAATCTACCCACTTGTCTCTGTTGCCATAGCGAGGACCTCAGTCCAAACCACAATCATTTATCACAGGGGTACATTCAGTTTCCAGGTAGCTTTCCCACAGCTCTTTTTATATGCCACCTGCATCCTAGTCCACAGAGTATCCAACAACACATTTTTAACTGAATCTAGTCATCACTCAGCTTAGAATGCTTCAGTTCAGTTCAGTTCAGTCGCTTAGTCGTGTCCGACTCTCTGCGACCCCATGAATCACAGCACGCCAGGCCTCCCTGTCCATCACCAACTCCCGGAGTTCACTCAAACTAATGTCCACAGAGTCGGTGATGCCATCCAGCCATCTCATTCTCTGTCGTCCCCTCTCCTCCCTCCCCCAACCTTTCCCAGCATCAGAGTCTTTTCCAGTGAGTCAACTCGTCACATGAGGTGGCCAAAGTATTGGAGTTTCAGCTTTAGCATCAGTCCTTCCAAGGAACACCCAGGATTGATTTCCTTTAGAATGGACTGGTTGGATCTCTTTGCAGTCCAAGGGACTCTCAAGAGTCTTCTCCAGCACCACAGTTCAAAAGCATCAATTCTTCGGCCATCAGCTTTCTTCACAGTCCAACTCTCACATCCATACACGACCACGGGAAAAACCATAGCCTTGACTAGGTGGACCTATATTGGCAAAGTAATGTCTCTGCTTTTTAATATACTATCTAGGTTGGTCATAACTTTCCTTCCAAGGAGTAAGCGTCTTAAATTTCATGGCTGCAATCAGCATCCGCAGTGATTTTGGAGCCCAAACAAATAAAGTCTGACACTGTTTCCACTGTTACCCCATCTATTTCCCATGAAGGGATGGGACCAGATGCCATGATCTTTGTTTTCTGAATGTTGAGCTTCAAGCCAACCTTTTCACTCTCCTCTTTCACTTTCATCAAGAGGCCTTTGAGTTCCTCTTCACTTTCTGCCCATAAGGGTGGTGTCATCTGCATATCTGAGGTTATTGATATTTCTCCCGGCAATCTTGATTCCAGCTTGTGCTTCTTCCAGCCCAGCGTTCCTCATGATGTACTCTGCATACAAGTTAAATAAGCAGGGTGACAATATACAGCCTTGACGTACTCCTTTTCCTATTTGGAACCAGTCTGTTTTTCCATGTCCAGTTCTGACTGTTGTTTCCTAACCTGCATACAGGTTTCTCAAGAGGCAGGTCAGGTGGTCTGGTATTCCCATCTTTCTCAGAATTGTCCACAGTTTATTGTGATCCACACAGTCAAAGACTTTGGCATAGTCAGTGAAGCAGAAATAGATGTTTCTCTGGAACTCTCTTTCTTTCTCCATGATCCAGCAGATGTTGGCATTTTGACCTCTGTTGCCTCTGCCTTTCCTAAAACCATCTTGAACATCTGGAAGTTCACGGTTCACATATTGCTGAAGCCTGGCTTGGAGAATTTGAGCATGACTTAACTAGCGTGTGAGATGAGTGCAATTGTGTGGTAGTTTGAGCATTCTTTGGCATTGCCTTTCTTTGGGATTGGAATGAAGACTGACCTTTTCCAGTCCTGTGGCCACTGCTCACTTGTGCCCTATTGCATTTAAAATCAGAATTTTTACAATCAGAATTTCCGCACCTCCTCCCATATTATACTTTCTCTTGTTCCCTCTGTTGTAGTCACGTTGGGGTCCCCTTTTCTCCTCAACTATGCATGTTACTCAAGGCTACTGTTCAGTTCTCTAGAGACACTTTCCTTCTTCCCCATTCTTCCACTCAAATGAGGAAAATAATGCTTTCAACTTCAGGTCAAAAGCTATTTCTTCAGGAAAGACATACCTGGTTATCCAAACTAAATAATTTCTCTGTCAGATACTTTTTATACAGGCTTCAAAATGCTATCACATTTGGTACTGAGTAATGTATGAATAGAGATGGCAGAAAAAGAGGAGTCAAAAATAACCCACATTTCTGATTGGCATAGTGATTGAGTGGTAAGAAGGACACATAGGGAGGAAAAAATTTGTTTGGTGAGGAAGACCAGGAATTGAACTTTAGACACATGGATATTGAGGTACCTTTTTGACAAGCAAATGTGATTATTAGATAAGAGTTTTGATGTTCTAGTCTAGATCACAGAGAAGAAATCAAATCAGGTGTCCTTAAGACATCCTGGCTTGTTAGCCAGTTAATATCCAAGCTGGACTTCACCCATCTCCCCCTAAAGTCTACATGATCCTCGAGCGATGTCATGAGTTCTCTTGACCCTTTTATTTCCTTCCTAGGTGATTTCACCCCTTCTCCTGGATTTAAAATTTTATCTTTATAAACATAATCCTAAATTTCATACTTCAACCTGATTTCTCCTCTGGGCACCAGAATCTGAAGAGAGTAATACTAATAGAATTCTGAAATACATTGAGGAGACTAACAATATTCTAGGAACTTGGTTGGGAATTTTAAGTCAACAAAGAAAGTAAAAACCAAGATAACAAAAATAATGATAGATTATGTGCATTATAAATCATTTATATACTTCTAAATTGTGACAAATATCATGAGAAAAAAATTAAAATGAGGATAACAAGTGGAAGCCCACAATTTTTAAGTAGGTTAGGTGTAAGGAAGGTCTTTCTGAATTGAACTTAATCTGGGAAATGAAAGGAAGCATATTTCCAAGCATGATTATGTGGGGACAAAGGCAAGAAAGAAGAGTCAGGTGAAACACAATTTTCAGACAGAAATGCAGCATATATGAATGCTTCAAAGTGAGAAGACTCGTGAGACTGAAAAAATTCCTGCATTTGAGGGAAACTGTAGCAGATGATGGAGAAGGCAATGGCAAGCCACTCCAGAACTCTTGCCTAGAAAATCCCATGGATGGAGGAGCCTGGTAGGCTGCAGTCCATGGGGTCACTCAGTCGGATACGACTAAGCGACCTCACTTTCACTTTTTACTTTCATGCATTGGAGAAGGAAATGGCAACCCACTCCAGTGTTCTTGCCTGGAGAATCCCAGGGACGGGACAGCCTGGTGGGCTGCCATCTATGGGGTCGCAGAGAGTCGGACACGACTGAAGCGACTTAGCAGCAGCAGCAGCAGCAGCAGCAGATGATAGAGGTTGGAGAGGTTGGCAAGGCTGAAATAATGAGGGTCATCCAAGTTCATGACCTCTTGTTGTTGTTCAGTTGCCCAGTCATGTCTCTTTGCAACCCCATGGACTGCAGCACACCAGGCCTTCCTGTCCCTCACCATCTCCTGAAGCGTTTCCAAGTGAATGTCCATTGCATCAGTGATGCCATCCAGCCTTCTCATCCTCTGATGCCCTCTTATCCTTCTGCCTTCAATCTGCTGCCTGGCTTTCTTGCCCTCGGTGTCCACTTTTCGTCTCTTGGCCGCAAGGGGACGTGAGGAGCAGTCCGCCTTTTCACCTGCCCTATGCTGCGGGCAGTCCTGACGCCTGAGCTCCCCACTCTTCTCATGAGAAGACTCCCTGGCTTCCTAGGCTGGGTCCCCCGGCAGGATACGGCCTGAGTGGCTGGGGTCCGAGCCTGGGGGCACGCCTGGTGCTTCCCAGAGGCGCTGGCCTTCTCCATCCCAGCACTGGTACCAAGTCCCCTGGCTCAGAAAGCTCGGGCCCTGGGTCCTCCCTGAAGCAAAATCAGCCGGAAAGAAAGACCCTCAGCCTCAGCATCCACAGAGGAAGGATCCTCCTGAGACATGCCTGGACCCAGCCCCTGTATCTAAGGGTCTGGGGAGGGGGGGGGGCTGAAGCCACGCCCACCCTGAAGTCGGGTAATTCCCTCAGCCAACCCTGCACAGCGAGGGGGCTGGGCTCCTCCCACTGCCTCAGGCAAGGGGCGGGGCCATGGTGTGCTGCCCCGGGCAGCAGGGGAGCCATCCCCTGCAGTCTCCTAGGATTCCTCCTGCCTCAAGAGTTTCTGAACCCTTCAACTTGGGCCATGATGGAAATCTAGACGTATCCTCAGAAGACCTGTCTCTCAAAGCTGCCTTTGAAAACCTTCCAGCAGGCAGCCCAACAGCCCAAATCCTCTCTCCGCTGATCCTCAGAACAGGCTGGCTGCCTTGTGGGGTGATGGCGAATCCAGAAAGCCCAGAGTTCACTGCTCTGGGAGACTTTCCTGCCATTCCAGGATGGCCTCAGACCATCCTCTCCCCGATGGCACAGATGTGAAGATAGGTCGGCGGGCCTATGGGGGAGGCTTCCATCTTGCTCTGGAAATGCTCTTCAATTTGCCCGGGGGAAAAAGCAATCAGTCCCCTCGCCCCTTCCATCCCCCCTCCCCTCTCAACACCCTCCTGCTTCTCTCCCTCTTATTCCCCCACGCCAGCCACACAACTACACTCCCCACCCAGGCGAACCTTCCCCTACCATCATGATGAAGACCTCCAAACCAGAAGTAGGGTGACTGTGGTGGGGGTGGGTGGGATACAGACGTTCACTCCGGGAAGAAGCCACCTCTACACATCCTCTTCCTGCAAGGTCCATCACTTCCATGAGGAATTGCCCTCCCTGAGCTCTATTCCCTGGAGTTTTCACAAAGCCTCCCGAGTTGAGACACGAATCCCCCAATAGAGCCAGGCCAGGAAGGAATGGTCTGTCTCTGACCTCCACCTGCTCTCTGCTCCCCCTGGTCCACCCTTCGTCTGTCTGAATCCCTGGCCTCGGTAGAGGTTTTCAGGGTCACCAGGGCTTAAGTCTCTCCCCAGTGTCCCTATACTGGGATGACTGAGATCTGTGGCCATTTCCTCGTTGGTTCCTTTCCCGTGGTAGGTATGTCTTTGGAGTTCAAACCGCCCTTCAGAACTTGGCCTGATGACTCACTTCCTTCGAGGGCGGATGGTACTAGTCCTGCTTATGGACTTGCCATGCACGATCCATTCACCTTTCATCCCCAGGCTCTGAGGAGCGTTTGGTTGCTGCTGACTTCCAGCACTTTGCAAGGCAGATTAGAGGTAGGAGTCCTGTGTGCACAGCATGTCCGGTGGGCCCACACACTGTACCTCACTTTGAGAGAAACTCAAGGTAGAAGGGGCCCCATGGGAATGAAGACACCAGGGGAATGAAGGTGCACAGGGCCCTGATTTTCTGATCGGTCATCCGCCGAAGACAGGAGGCTTTCTTCCAGATCTGAACTCCTGGACTCCCGTCTCTTGACTTGGAATGACCTGGGGCATGAGGTAGGCCCCCCGGCCCAATGGGGCAACCACGTGTGGACAGGACAGAAGCTTGCCCTCTTCCTGGATCTACCTGGGAGAGCTTCGCTGCTTCCTCACCTTTCTGGTGCAAGGTTCTTAGCTCTGGTTCTTTCCAAGATCCTGATCCGGTCGCCTGGCCCTGCTTGACCAAATGTGATCAGGAATTGGTGAGTGGGTGACTTGGTCAAAGGCTGGGATCTCACCCCTCACCCTCACTCCACCCACGGAAGGATTCAGTGAGGTTCCCTTTGGGGAACGCGGATGGAGCAGGGATCCCATCCCCTGGCCTTTGAAGGCGGAGCCAGCCTGGGGCACCTGGGAGACAACCCATTATTTCCAGAGGCCTGGGCTTCCTCTTGCCCACGGCCAGACGTGGTTGGCTGAAAGGCACTGAAGCACACTGGCGTCTCTCCGTGTGAGAGATAGTCGTCTGGTGTCCTCTGGAAAGGCCTTGCCTCCGCAGAACACCAACGCTTCACTCCCGCAGTGAGTTTGAAAGAATTCCCTGAGCTTCCGGCTCCTGGACTGCGTATCACAGAGGTGCTCATGTGTCAGCTGGATGGCTTTGCTAGAATTCCCTGAGTGAACACACCAGGGCCTGGTATTCCTGGTCAGGCATGGTTACAGTGTATGGATTCAGCTTCTCTGGTAGACAGGAAGGCGCCATTTCAGGGTTCTGTTCTTACAGGTGAGTTGTGGCAGGTCGTGCCTCTCAAAGAATTAGATTCTGGGTCTCGGGTCTCTCCCCAACATGCCTCCAGACGAGAGACGCTTCTGAGTGTTACTAGTCTTTTCAAAGGAACAGCTCAAGTTGTGCTGGATATTTCCTCTCCCCTTTGAAGCAGTTGATACATCCTGGTGAAGTCCCCCGGTGGCAATGTCCACGGGGTGCAGGAGCTGCCTCCGGGATGGGGCAGGGGTGCGGTATGGGGAAAGCAATGAAAGAAAACCTGAGGGTTAAGAGGCTGGTCAGCCAGAGGGCCCGGTTCCTCAGAAACAGGCCCTTCCGGACTCAGCCTTAGAAAAAGAGGATCTTGTGCTTGGTGCTGGGCATCTGCCCCTTTTTGCGTAGCCTGCGAACAGCCTCCCTCAGATGCTTGGGCTGGAGTGGGGGCGTCTCACCCCACTTCTCACACACATCTAGGGCCTCTTCCACCACCTCCCCAACAAAGACCTTGGCCATTCCAGACATGGCGATGACCACGTTCTGGGACACCGGAGTGCCAGTCACAGCCTGGATCAGATGCTTGATGGTGGCTTTGGGGAAGGCTGAGCGGCGAAACACTTCGTAACGGTTCAGCTGCTCCTCGCTCATAGCAGCCACAAGGGTTCTCAACTTCTGGGCCTCCTCTTCATCCACTTCCCATTGCCTGCCTTTCTTGCCCTCGGTGTCCACTTTCCGTCTCTTGGCCACTGGGGGACGTGAGGAGTCTGCCTCTTCACCGGTGCTTGGCTGCCGGCAGTCCTGACGCGCAGACGCACCGCCTTTCTCGTCAGAGGCTTCCCTGGCTTCCTGGGCTGGGTCCCGTGGCAGGATTCGGTCTGGGTCACCTGGTTCCTCCCGCGACATAACTTGGTCCGGGAGCCACGCCCTGGCTTTATCCATCCCGGTACTAGGTCAAAGACCCTAGCTCAGAAAGCTAGAGCCCTGTGCCCGTCCTGCTGCAGAGTCCGAAGCAGAAAAACAAACTCTGCTCCAATCCCCTCAGCAGCAGGACCCGCCTGAAACGAGTGTAGGCCCAGCCCCTTTATATAAGGCTCGGCCTGAAGCCACGCCCACCCGGAAGTCAGATGATTCCTCTGTGGCTCCTCCCATTGCCCCAGGCAAGGGTGGGGCAGGGATGTGCCGCCCTGGTCACAGGCTGAGGCGGGCCGCCGGCAGTCTCCCAGGGTTCCTCCTGCCTCAGAGTTCCTGAACTCTTCGTCTTGGGCCACGATGGAAATGTAGACATGCCCTCAGCAGACCTGTCTCTCAAAGCTGCCTTTTGAAAGCCTTCCAGGAGCCAGCCCAACAGCCCATGTCCTCGCTCCTCTGCTCCTCTGAACAGGCTCGCTGGCCTGTGGGGTGATGGCGATTCCAGAAAGCCCTGAGAGTTCACTGCTCTGGGAGACTTTCTTGCCATTCCAGGGTGGCCCCAGACCATCCTCTCCCCCAGGGCACAGACGGGGAAATAGGTCGGCAGGCCTGTGGGGGAGGCTTCCACCTTGGTTTGGAAATGCTCTTCAATTTGCCTAGGGGCAAAAACAATCAGACCCCCTCTCACTCACTTTCTCTCGCAACACCCTCCTGCTTCTCTCCCACGTATTCCCCCACGACAGCCACACAAATACATTCCCCGCCCAGGTTAAGCTTTCCCTACCATCCTGATCAAGACATCCAACTCAGAAGTAGGGTGGCTGTGGTGGGGGTGGGTGGGGGTACAGACGTTCACTTCGGGAAGAAGCCACCTCTACACATCCTCTTCCCCAAGGTCCATCACTTCCATGAGGAATCGCCCTCCCTGAGCGCTATTCCATGGAGATTCACAAAGCCTCCTGAGTCGAGGCACACATCCCCCAGTAGTGCCAGGCCGGGAAGGAATGGGCTGTCTCTGACCTCCACCTGCTCTCTGCTCCAACTTTCTTCTGCCCATATCCCTGGCCTCTGTAGAGGTGTTCAGGGTCGCCAGGGCTTAAGTCTCTCCCCAGTGTCCCTGTCCTGGGACGGCTGAGATGTGTGGCCATTTCCCCGTTGGTTCCTTTCCCGTGGTAAGTATGCCTTTGGAGTTCAACCCGCCCTTTCTGACCTGGCCTGATGACTCACTTCCTTCCAGTGCAGACACTGCTAGTCCTGCTCACGTAGGTATAGGGAACGGGGTGAAAGAAAGCCTGAGTCTTAAGAGACTGGTCTCTTGGCCTGACCTGGGGCATGGTAGGCCCACCAGCCCTTTGGAGCAAGGATGGCTGAGATGTCTGACCATTTCACGGTCCGTTCCTTTCCCTTTGTAATCATGCCTCTGAAATTCTGTTTGCTGTTCTGGTCTTGAACTGATGACTCACTTCCTTATCTGGAGGTACCAAGCACTATTCATTGACCTTTCTTCCCAATACCATGTTGGGAATTGTGTCTGCTTACTTCCAGCAGTTTCAAACGCAGATTCCTCTGTGAGCAGGTTGTCCTGTGGACCCCCCACTGTCACCTCTTTTGGCCCAAAGTCCAGAACTTAAAAATCAGGACAAGAACACTTGCCCCTTAGGATCATTTAACCGCCCTCTTTCTAGAGTCAACTTCCTCACTGTATTCACCTTTCTTCTGCAAGACCTCACATCATGGATGCCTTCACCCATCTCACACTTCTGGAGCCTGGAAGATCCCAGATCAAGGTTGGAACAGGGCTTGTGGCTCTTTCCTTTGATGCACCTGACCAACTTCTCACCATGTCCTGGCGTGACCTTGGCTTTGTCCGATGATGAATTCCAGACACCTCTATGTCTTCTATGCAGGACACCCTAGCTATTGGAGTCATGTCCCTCTGTAATGGATGCCTTTGTTCTTAGTCATTTGTTTGAGATTCTGAGACTGCAGCCTCTGTGATACCTTGATCTAGACCTCTTTTCATCTAAAATTTTCTAAGTTATTGATGTTTTAAGCACTGTGCTTATTAACTTTCTGTTTTGTCAACTTGACTCAATTAAGAAATTGTCAGTCATGTGGTATATAGTGTTTCTGAGTTTGTCTGTAGTTTTGTTTTTGGAAAATATTTTTGTCTATAGACTGAAGACAGTAGATCAATCTTCATTACTTCGGTGAGCATCATTCAACCTGTTCATGGCCCTACTAGACCAAAAATAGGATGTCTACGTTACTCTCTTCTCTTGAACGAGAACTTCCATGTTCTCTTTCCCTCAAACATCACAGATAGATTGTGTTAGGTCTACAGATTCCAGTACTTACATGATTGGTGTCTTACCAGGTTTTTTAATCTTTTGACCTCAGATTCTTGGTTACACCTTTGCTTTCCCTATTTTCAGCTTTTTTACTTAGTTTTATTATACAGCACCCTTTCTTGGTTCTTCAACTTGCAGATAGCATTTCAGAAAATTCTAAGCCTTTATAATCATGTGAACTATTTCCTATAGTAAATTTTTAACATATGTATATGTCTCCTTTGATTTTATTTCTTCAAATAACTCTATTATGATTTCTTCCAGCAGTTCTTTAAAACTAAAATACGATGTATGTTTTTCATTTTCCTAAGAGATTTCTATTAAAGCTAGTCCACTATCTGACATAGTATTAAAATTGAAGTAAATTAGTATACCTATTGACAAAGTCATTGACTTTGATCAGATTTCTTTCAGATTTTATTATCGTGAGGTAAAAGCATTGGTATCAAAGTTTTTAACATTTATTTTACTGGTATGAGAAGGTCCTTACTATTTGCAGTTTGTGTCCCATTGTGGGGAAGAGGAGTGAATGCTTAAAATCTTTAGATGAAATACAACATTTATATAAACCATTAATGATCCATACAATGAGCAAAGCTTTGAGTTCTCACCTCTAGTGGAATGGATATAATTAAAGTGATCCTATGACCTTATGCATCTCAGATTAATGCCATTTTGATACAAGATTGATATTACTGTGCATAATTCTCAGAAAGTAGTTAAAGATTAAAATATGGGGCTTCTTTTTCAAAAATTATTAAATCTGTAAGACAGTATAGAATGCAACCAAGGACAGAGTCCTTCTAATCATGAGGCCTGGTGAAATTGCACAGGTCAAATGAGCCTGACATCAGCCTTGCATGAAAACATTATCCAATTAAAGTTTTACCCAAGGAAAGGGTGTATTTTAATGAAAGCTTAAGAACTTACTCTTCCTGGGGAAAAAAAGTGTAATATCCTTCTATACCTCAGTGTGGCAGAGACCCAGGGCAGAATACTCAGGCACTGAGAGCAGACTGAAAGGCAATGAACCGTAACATCTCCCCAATAGAAGTGGTGACAGGAAATAAATAAAACTGGAACTAGGCGTATTGATGACAATCAGAGGAAAGCATTCTAGAACAGGGGGCTTAAACTTGAGCCCTTATGGCAAGTAAGAAAGAAAAGAGAATATTAGTTTAGCTTATTGCTAAAACAGACTCTCCTATTTCATGAAAAACTGTAAACAGGATTATTCCTCATAATACCCTTAAATATGCCTGATTAGAAGGATTCAGGAATTATCACTGTCTAACCATCTTACTCCCAGTATCAGCTAATTTACCTTTAACCTGTATATTTGTTCTTAAATGAAGGTACATGAAAATAGTTGCCTAATAATTAATGATCAAATTATCCTCCTTCTCTCTCTCTCTCTCTCTCTCTCACACACACACACACACAAAATGAAGACAGATTCCTGCCAGAGTACATGCACTTATCCCAAATGGAGTTAGAAAAATAGAAGTGGACTGTGCAAAATTCTGATATGTTGGAAAATATGTTCAAAGAATATGGCCTTGAATTTAGCTTAGAAACTGGCAATATGGATTAACAAACCAGAGAACTGAACTTGTGTAACTAAAACTGTCCAAAGATTGTGAAAGTAAAGCAATATATAATATACTAGCAAATCTAGGAGTTAACTATCCTTTGTTACATTTTCACATTATCTTTTGGTACATTGTTTTTCTTGAGATAGGGCTCTCAAACATCTCAAATACTCTTTCCCAACTATCTTTACATATATATATATACTGTGATTCAGCTTTCTCATATTCTTTATGGTTTCTATTTTCTGAATTTTTAAAAAAATTTTGACCACCTCTTTAGGTTAATCCTCTACATATTGTGTTATCATATTTCAAACTCATCTTTTCAAAGCTATCCTATCTCCTGCATCTACATCCCTGAGCAAACCAATACAGGTACACATACACACATATACCAAGATACTGGAGGATAAAAACAAATTCACAAGGACAATCAACAGCAAAATAGGCACATTTAGATACAAATATGTTTACATTCTGATTCAGTCCATGTTCTGCCTACTGAGCCATGGTATTTCAGTGGGACGTCTAGTTCATTGTTACTGATCAGCAATTGCCAAATGTTTAACTATCAGTGAAAACAGCTTTGTGCTCAACCTATGAATGATACCCAGATCAAAGCAAAACAGCTCCCAAACACCACATCATTGTCCCATCTATTGTTCCTAAATCCTAGGCTTATAGCCAGGCAACAAAATCAGCCTTTCTTGGTAGGCTTAAGTACCTTTTTTATCCCAGTCATAGCTCCCCCAGTAAGAATAACAACCCTGACTAAAGCAAATCACAATGTTACCATTCTGGAAAGAAAGGTTTGGGTGTGGGTGATAACTGTGCCAGAATTAATTGCCAGGTGGAAACATGATGGGTGTCATGAGATTTCCCAACAAAGACATGTTTGGTTCCCTCCTGACACAAAGGGTTAGATGTGACTCTTCAGATATTTACTAAATTGTATCACTCTTTGGGGCTAAAAAAGCCTTAGTTATAAATTTTATAGAGTAGAAAACTGAGGACCAAAGAAGTTAAGAGGCTCTATCAAGTCACACAAGCCAGGTTAATATCTGAAACTGAAGTCCGCAGAGTCTCCATTTCAACCTATCATCTTTCACAATGTGCTGCTCATCATGTAGCCACAAAATACAATAGGTCAGAAAACATCAGCAAGTTATTGCACATGGGAAAGTTAGCGTTTATTCTAATTATTGTCTATTTCCTTTACATTGATTAACAAAAATAAAAAATACCCCAATAGATCTGGGAAATATATCTATTCTCAAAGACAAAACAAGTGAACAAATAGAAAATTCTCACTAGAGGCTAAAGAAAAATATTAGGTATATTCATGAAACTTTTTTGGTGGCTCAGATGGTACAGAATCTGCCTACGATGCAGGAGATCCAAGTTTGATCCTTGGGCCAGGAAGATCCCCTGGAAAAGGGAATGGCAATCCTCTCCAGTATGCTTGCCTGGGAAAGCCCATGGACAGAGGCAGGCTATATTCCAAGGAATTGAAAAGAGTCAGAGGTGACTGAGCCACTAGCACTTCACTTCACTTCAGGTATCATACTATTTATACTATTTATATTTATAAATAGTATGATCATATAGCTAACGGCAACTAAACCCTTAGTAATAGATTGGCTTTTGAAAAGCTAATTTAAAATAATTAAGAAGAATTTCTTTTACTATTAAATACCAAAATATCAAAATGTTAAAGACGTGTAACATCTTTCCATTCTATAATTGTTTAGAAAGAAAAATAAAATTAATAGGAAATGGCTTGATTTAAGGTTTAGTCAGTATCACAGGAAGCATGGCACAGCACAGTGTCTTATGTGTGGGTTTTTTGTTTAATTTTTTACTTAAAATTACAAAGATTCATTCTCTCATGCATCAGGAAGCCAAAAGCCCCAAATCAGGATGTCAGTAGGGTTGGTTCCTTCTGGAGGCAGGATCTGTTCCATGCCTGTCTTCTAGCTTTTGGTTCATGTGTGCTGAGTTGTCATTTCAGTCATGTCCAACTCTGTGCGACCCTATGAACCATAGCCTGCCAGGCTCCTCTGTCCATGGGATTCTCCAGGCAAGAATGTTGGAATGGGTTGCCCATGCCTTCCTCCAGGAGATCTTCCCAACTCAGGGATTGAACCCACGTGTCTTATGTCTCCTGCATTGACAGGCGGGTTCCTTACCACTGGTGCCACCTGGGAAGGTCACTTTTTTTAGACTCCTTGTCTTGTAACTGGATCACTCAAATCACTGCTTCTCAGAGAAATTCTGGTTAGAGAATAGAAACCAACCAATAAATAATACCCTATTGGGAAGAGAACACAAATTTTGGAGTTTAGGGCTGCTGGCAGAGCACTAAATTGGAGGAAAATTTTCAGAAAGGAGGCAGACACAGAGGAAATACTCTAAAACCTGCATAGAAATTTTCCTCAAATCTTTGGCTTATGGTTTTGGTGAGAATCTGAGGAACCCAGCTGAAAGCAGCAGCTGAAAGGATTAAGACCTGTGAAAGGATTAAGACCTGAAAAAATAAATAAACAAAATCTATATCAGCAGCTACTTAGTAGTAGAGAGAATTTGTAGTTCAAGTCTGATCTGGCAGAGCTTGACAGATACTTTGCTTTTCATTGAAACTCTAGAAGGGCAACAGTTTAAGAAACACAAGGGTTTCCCTGGTGACTCAGAGGTTAAAGCGTCTGCCTCCAATGCGGGAGACCCAGGTTCGATCCCTGGGTCGGGAAGATCCCCTGGAGAAGGAAACGGTAACCCACTCCAGTGTTCTTGTCTGGAGAATCCCATGGTCAGAGAAGCCTGGTAGGCTACAGTCCACGATGTCGCAAAGAGTCGGACACGACTGAGCAACGGAATGGAACCATGACTAAAACCTATGGCGTGAGAATAAGGGCAAAAACCAAAACAAGAACCTACAACAAAACCCTAGAAGCGGAGAGACACCCGGCTCCGGCGGCGCAGACGCCAGAGACGCCCGGCTCCTGCGCAACCGACCACGTGCAGAATCGTGGCTGAGATGAGCTACCCCGTGCCCAGGGTTAGGGCGGTGGCCGAGAGGAGCTGTACCACGTCCAGGAGGCGGTGGCTGCTTGGGCACCAGAGGGCCGAGAGGAGCTGATCTACATTCAAAGCAGGAGGTGCGGCCTTGAGGAGATACCCCTCATCCAAGGTAAGGTACAGCGGCTGCACCTTGCTGGAGCAGCTGGGAAGAGATACTCCACGACCAAGTGGAATATAAGAATCCAGTGTTCTGGGGAGGAAGGAACAAGATGGCGGAGGGATAAGACGGCGAGACCACTCTCTCCCCCACAAATTCATCAAAAGAACATTTGAATGCTTCTGAATTCTGGCAGAGGACATCAGGCTCCCAGAAAAGCAGCCCATTGTCTTCTAAAGGAGAGAGAAGAAATCCAGCTCCACCCACCAGAACACCGACACATGCTTCCCTAACCAGGGAACCCGGACAAGTCACCCGTCCAACCCCACACACAGCGAAGAAACTACATAATAAAGAGATCTCCACAAACTGCAAGAAGAGGGAAAGGCCACCCCAAGCAAAGTAATATAAGCAAAATAAAGAGGCAGAGAAATACCCAGCAAGTAAAGGAACAAGATAATTGCCCACCAAACAAAAGAAGAAGATATAGGGAATTTACCTGATAAAGAATTTCAAATTTTGATGGTGAAAATGATTCAAAATCTTGAAAGCAAAATGGAGTTACAGATAAATAACCTGGAGAAAAGGATTGAGAAGATGGAAGAAAGATTTAATGAGGACTTAGAAGAAATAAAAAAGAGTCAATATACAATGAATAATGCAATAGATGAGATCAGAAACTCTCTGGAGGGAACAAACAGTAGAATAACAGAGGCAGAAGACAGGATAAGCGAACTAGAAGATAGAATTGTAGAAATAAATGAAACAGAGAGGAAAAAAGAAAAACGAATTAAAAGAAATGAGGACAATATTAGAGTCCTCTGGGATAATGTTAAACGCTCCAACATTCGAATCATAGGAGTCCCAGAAGAAGAAGACAAAAAGAAAGACCATGAGAGAATACTTGAGGAGATAATAGTTGAAAACTTCCCTAAAATAGGGAAAGAAATAATCACCCAAGTCCAAGAAACCCAGAGAGTCCCCAGCAGGATAAACCCAGGGCGAAATACTCCAAGACACATATTAATCAAATTAACAAAGATCAAACACAAAGAACAAATATTAAAAGCAGCAAGGGAAAAGCAGCAAATAACACATAAGGGGATTCCCATAAGGATAAGGAAATGGCAACCCACTCCAGTGTTCTTGCCTGGAGAATCCCAGGGAAGGGGGAGCCTGGTGGGCTTCCGTCTATGGGGTCACACAGAGTCGGACACGACTGAAGTGACTTAGCACTTAGCTTAGCATAAGGATAACAGCTGATCTTTCAACAGAAACTCTTCAGGCCAGAAGGGAGTGGCAAGACATACTTAAAGTGATGAAAGAAAATACCCTACAGCCCAGATTACTATACCCAGCAAGGATCTCATTCAAATATGAAGGAGAAATCAAAAGCTTTACAGACAAGCAAAAGCTGAGGGAATTCAGCATCACCAAACCAGCTCTCCAACAAATGCTAAAGGATATTCTATAGACAGGAAACACAGAAAGAGTGTATAAACGTGAACCCAAAGCAATAAAGAAAATGGCTACGGGATCGTACTTATCAATAATTACCTTAAACGTAAATGGGTTGAAATTTTCAAAAAGGCTAGGAAACAATTCTCATAGCCATCAATAGTTCAGTGTTGAGTTCATGAATAGTTTTTAAAGTTTGGGACAAACTGTAGTATTTGCTATTTGAAGTACTATTTGTAATTGGCATATTACGATGTAACATTGGTCTTCATTTCCAACTTAAAACGCCTAAAAATGCCTAACAGGTTTTTAGATTTGTGAATTTTAGTTGAAATGTATTTTATGATGTTACTAAACTTGCAGAAATATTGAAATATTTCAGAGAACTTATTCACTGTACATTTAATTTATTTATAAAAGTTATGAACTGTAGAAAGTTTTACTTGTTGGGTCAAATGCTTGTTGCTTCAAATGCTTGTTGCATTTGAAGTGCTAGTTATAAGAAAATCAAATACCTTCAATGTGAAAATGCTATTAAGTTTTTAAAGGACTCTGGAGTATAAGTAAGTTTGTTTAAAGATATTTAGTCTGTTCAACTTGAATCAGCTCTGTCAAACATTAATTAAAAGCCTCATTTAAAAAAATTAATAAATAAATAAATAAAGGTGGTGGGAGGGAGGGTTGGAAAACTGGCTGGAGGTGGAGGTGGTGAAGTTTATAAATCTAATTAAAAATAAAGTTGCATTTCCATTTTCCAAAACCACCCATCCACCAGCGTACTGTGTCACTAGACATTATGTACGATTTTACTTTGCGACAGAAACCATTACATTTAAAAATTCATTACAGCAAGGTTAGTTAGACACATGATGGATGCAGCTTTAATCCTGCCATATATTATTACAGTTAAAATGTAAATGATGAAAAATATTTTGTGCTTATCAGCATTCATGTGGAAATGTGTTTTACAGTGATATATGGTGTTATATTTCTATTATTGTGATGAAAAAGAAAGCAATACAAAAAGATGAAGTGTTTATTAAAACATGAAAAAAAAAAAGAAATAAATGGTTTTGCAGCATTGAAGAGATTATAGAAAGTAAATAAGCTAGATCAGACCTGTTTTATGTAGTAATTTTATAGTTTATTTTAATTATTTCAGTTGTAAAATATTGTTATACTGTTAATTAGTTCTGATTGTTCATATTAAACTATTGAAATGCAAAAATAAATAAATAAATAAATTTTGAAAAAAAAAAAAGAAAGCACGTCTTCATATATCCACAAAAGTTTACAAACAATTTTAGAGGCATCTCAGACTACAGAATCCCACACAAGGATTTCTCGGGGGTCCATGCACCTTGTATTTGAAATCCTAGAACACATACTTGTTGAGAGAGCTTTTATTTTGGGGGGATTCTTGATTTTGATAACAATTGCCAGCTTTTTATTTGATTTTAAGCTAACATATATGACAAATTGCTTGTTGGAAAAGAGGAGAGATCATGGAAAAAATAAATCTGCTCCAAAATTAAAAAAAAAACAAAACCCTAGAAGCAAGACTCCAAAAAATCAAGGGATTAGGCTAGGAAATTAACTGTTTTTCAGACAAAATTTAATACTTTTTAGAAAAATATAGCATAATCCATGTTTATTATCCAAAATATTCAGTATCTAATCAAAAATTAATAGGCATACAAAAAAATATAAATATCACCAAAAGCAAAAAAGTTAATCAAAAGAATCAGTTCACAGATGTTGAACTTAACAAAGATTTTGAAGCAGCTAATAAAACCCTGCTAGAATTTAGAGGAAAAGGTAGAGAAAATAGAAGGACAGATGTGAAATCTCAGCACAGTTGAAACAAACAAACAAAATTTAAAAAGAACTAAATGGAAATTACATATTAAAAATATAGTACTGGAAATAAAATGTTCATTAAAGTGACAACTTCAGGCTAGACCTACAGAAGAAAGAGCCAGTTAATTAACTCAAAGATAAAAATTAAGGAAAGGAAATGCACAATAGTATAGTATATGGTATTTTAGTACTATATTTTATGATCTGACATAGTGTAACTGAAGTCCTAGAAAGAGATGAGAGCAAGACAGAAGAAAATCTGAAAAGTAAAATACTTAAAATATTTTCAAACTGATTGAAGAAAACAAAATCAACAGATCCTTCCCAGAACTATGAACCTCAAGCAGGACAAACACAAAAATAAACACATCTAGGCACCTCATTTTCAAGCTAGTGAAAATCAATGATTTAAAAAAATATATTAAAAGCAACTGGAGGAAAAAAACAACATATCACATTCAGGGGAACTGCAATAAGAATTATGACTTACTTCTAACAAGAGGTGATGGAAGATAGAAGATAATAGAATAATATCTTTAAAATTCTAAATGGAAAATCTCTCAACTTAATTTTTCACCAATAACTATACCCTTCAACAAAAGAATGCAAATCAAAGTCATTTTCAGATGAAGCTGAGAAAATTTATTATAGGGAAAATTTCTCTCCAAGAAATGCTAAAGGAAATTCTATAGACTGAAGGAAGTATCGCCAAGTGGGAAAGAGGTCAACAGGAAGAAATAGAGATATAACAAAAGGTAAATATTCCAATAAATAGGAAAAATTATTTTTTTAATTTCTTTAAAAGTCAACTGACCATTTAAAGTAAGAAAAAAGTTTTGCTGTATTGTGAATGCTACAATATAGAGCAAAATAAAATATTGGTTATGTGAAAAATATCTAGAAAGAATAGTAAATTGAATTATACAATTATAATATTCTGATCTTACACATATGGTAGTAAGTGGAAAGTTAAAGTATATCTTACACCTGAAGCAAGCAAGGAAAAAATAAAATATCTTAGAAGTTGCTATTGTGAATAAAAAAAAACAGAGGAGCAGATGCAAACCTCACCAACTCACTCTTGATTTCAGACTTGACCTCCAGGTGGGAAGACAGAGATGATTTCCATGAAAAAAATCTTGGGTTGACTGAGATCATTTTACATTCTGAGATTTTTATTTCTTCTAATTCCAGACCAGGAGCTTAAAAGATAAATGACTTTTAAAATAAATATACCGATGTATTTTTTTACATTCTTAAGTTCATAAACTTATAATTTATACTTTCTATTTGTGCTACAGGAAAAATGTCTGAAAAGATATATAGAAAACTATATATCAGTTTATCTGAGAACTGATGTTAGAAGAGTAGGGGTTCAGTTCAGTTCAGTTCAGTCGCTCAGTCGTGTCCGACTCTTTGTGACCCCATGAATCACAGCACGCCAGGCCACCATGTCCATCACCAACTCCTGGAGTTCACTAAAACTCATGTCCATCGAGTCGGTGATGCCATCCAGCCATCTCATTCTCTGTCGTCCCCGTCTCCTCCCACCCCCAATCCCTCCCAGCATCACACTCTTTCCCAGTGAGACAACTCGTCGCATGAGGTGGCCAAAGTATTGGAGTTTCAGCTTTAGCATCAGTCCTTCCAGGGAACACCCAGGATGGATCTCCTTTAGAATGGACTGGTTGGATCACCTTGCAGTCCAAGGGACTCTCAAGAGTCTTCTCCAGCACCACAGTTCAAAAGCATCAATTCTTTGGCCATCAGCTTTCTTCACAGTCCAACTCTCACATCCATACACGACCACGGGAAAAACCATAGCCTTGACTAGATGGACCTTGGTTGGCAGAGTAATGTCTCTGCTTTTTAATATGCTATCTAGGTTGGTCATAACTTTCCTTCCAAGGAGTAATCATCTTTTAATTTCATGGCTGCAATCAGCATCTGCAGTGATTTTGGAGCCCCAAAAAATAAAGTCTGACACTGTTTCCACTGTTTCCCCATCTATTTCCCATGAAATGATGGGACCAGATGCCATGATCTTCGTTTTCTGAATGTTGAGCTTCAAGCCAACATTTTCACTCTCCTCTTTCACTTTCATCAAGAGGCCTTTGAATTCCTCTTCACTTTCTGCCATAAGGGTGGTGTCATCTGCATATCTGAGGTTATTGATATTTCTCCCAGCAATCTTGATTCCAGCTTGTGCTTCTTCCAGCCCAACGTTCCTCATGATGTACTCTGCATATAAATTAAATAAGCAGGGTGACAATATACAACCTTGACGTACTCCTTTTCCTATTTGGAACCAGTCTGTTGTTCCATGTCCAGTTCTGACTGTTGCTTCCTGACCTGCATACAGGTTTCTCAAGAGGCAGGTCAGGTGGTCTGGTATGCCCATCTCTTTCAGAATGTTCCACAGTTGATTGTGATCCACACAGTCAAAGGCTTTGGCATAGTCAATGAAGCAGAAATAGATGGTTTTCTGGAACTCTCTTGCTTTCTCCATGATCCAGCGGATGTTGGCAATTTGATCTCTGGTGCCTCTGCCTTTTCTAAAACCTGCTTGAACATCTGGAAGTTCACAGTTCACATATTGCTGAAGCCTGGCTTGGAGAATTTTGAGCATGACTTTACTAGCGTGTGAGATGAGTGCAATTGTGCAGTAGTTTGAGCATTCTTTGGCATTGCCTTTCTTTGGGATTGGAATGAACACTGACCTTTTCCAGTCCTGTGGCCACTGCTGAGTTTTCCAAATTTGCTGGCAGATTGAGTGCAGCACTTTCACAGCATCATCTTTCAGGATTTGAAACAGCTCAATCGGAATTCCATCACCTCTACTAGCTTTGTTCGTAGTGATGCTTTCTAAGGCCCACTTGACTTCACATTCCAAGATGTCTGGCTCTAGGTCAGCAATCATGCCATTGTGATTATCTTCATCGTGAAGATCTTTTTTGTACAGTTCTTCTGTGTATCCGTGCCTCCTCTTCTTAATATCTTCTGCTTCTGTTAGGTCCATACCATTTCTGTCCTTTATCAAGCCCATCTTTGCATGAAATGTTCCCTTGATATCTCTAATTTTCTTGAAGAGATCTTGTATTTCCTATTCTGTTGTTTTCCTCTATTTCTTTGCATTGATCGCTGAGGAAGGCTTTCTTATCTCTCCTAGCTATTCTTTGGAACTCTGCATTCAGATGCTTATATCTTTCCTTTTCTCCTTTGCTTTTCACTTCTCTTCTTTTCACAGCTATTTGTAAGGCCTCCTCAGACAGCCATTTTGCTTTTTTGCATTCTTTTCCATGGGGATGGTCTTGGTCCCTGTCTCCTGTACAATGTCACGAACCTCCGTCCAGAGTTCATCAGGCACTCTATCTGTCAGATCTAGTTCCTTAAATCTATTTCTCACTTCCACTGTATAATCATAAGGGGTTTGATTTAGGTCATATAGGGTTTAGATGATTTAG
Source organism: Moschus berezovskii (assembly GCF_049115385.1). Classification (NCBI taxonomy): domain Eukaryota; kingdom Metazoa; phylum Chordata; class Mammalia; order Artiodactyla; family Moschidae; genus Moschus; species Moschus berezovskii. Next base: position 21,446,154 of record NC_142477.1, on the reverse strand, counting down.
AATATATACTTCATACACTCCTTGGCCATTTTCCCACATTGACTTTCAGACAAAAGAGGGAAGCATATGTTAAACAGTTCCAAAAATTCAACAAGCCTGATTCTTTATTTACTGACTTTATGACCTGGAATAGGTTGCTTAAACCTCACTAATCGTCTCCATGGGTATAATTGAGAGGCCCTTTATCTTATGAGGTAAGTAATAAGGTAAATACTTTCTTTATGAGGTTGTTATGAGGATTAAATAAATTCTCTTCTCCTTAATCTGACCATTAGGTCCAAATTTATTCTAATGCTAGACAATATGGGAGAAGGATTGGCAACCCACTCCAGTACTCTTGCCTGGAAAATCCTGTGGGTGCAGGAGCCAGGTAGGCTACAGTCCATGGGCTCGCCAAGAGTCGGACACGACTGAGCTTCACTTTCACTTTTCACTTTCACGCATTGGAGAAGGAAATGGCAACCCACTCCAGTGTTCTTGCCTGGAGAATCCCAGGGACGGGGAAGCCTGGTGGGCTGTCGTCTATGGGGTCGCACAGAGTCGGACACGACTGAAGTGACTTGGCGGCAGCAGCAGACAATATGAGTATATGCCATGTTTCATGATATATCTGAAATATTCACTATTCAAATACATTATCAGACAAAGACTATCAAAAAATGTTCACATCAGTTAAGGTTAGGTCTTGCCACCAAATTAATTAAAAGATAAAAACCTGTTGACTTCCCATAGTTTTTTATTTTGAAATTGCTGGTGAAGGATTGACATAAGAAGGACCAAATAAGGGTCAACTTGTTGGTCAATCCATTGGTTGGTTAAATAACGCAAGAATTTCAGCACTCCGCAATGTTCATGCCCTGAATAACATCCAGGAACTGGATGAGACTGACAGATTTCAGCCTCAGCCTCCCATCTCATTCTTACGTCAAGATACATGCTTACTAAATGGAATGAAAGACATCATCACTCCCTATGCATTTATTCTTATTCTATTTTTCCCTTAGTCAAGCTATAGTCAAATTTTATACCTTAAACATTCATAAAACGTGAATCTATTGTGTCAGCAGAAAGTTAATTAATTCTTGACATAACTTTAACATTCACTGGGCCTAGAAATCAAAAAAAGACATATTTATGAAACATTAATAACAAAGCAAGTAAAGATAAAAATGTCTTATAAGTTTCTTATTCTTTTCTTATTTTTGATTATTTTTCTCTTCTTACTCTTCTATGCTCCCAGAAAGATTAGAATTTAAATACAGAGTAATCCATCATACTCTGTATTTGGATGTATTGCTGTATTGTGAATGTTAGAATATAGAGAAAAATAAAATATTGACAATGAGAAAAATACCCAGAAAGAATAGTAAATGGAATTACACAATTATAATATTCTAATCTTACACATATGGTAGTAAATGTTAATTTTAAGTAGTATTTGATAAGTTAAAGGTATATCTTGTTATACCTACAGCAAGCAAGGAAAAAATAATATACCTTAGCAGCTGTTATTGCGAATATGAAACAACAGAAGAGCAGATGCAACCCTCACCAACTCATCAATTCAGTACAGTACAGACTGTACTGAATTACTTCAGGTATACAGGGTCAAATTGAAGGATGCTGAAATTTATAAAACAAACAGTTCTGATAATGAACTTAGGAAGAAGAGGTGATGTTGGTACAGTCAATTCCAAAGCAAACTCAGCAATCCTCCTCTCACTTCCCTTTCTGGAACCTTCTCCTTGTCTTGCTTCTTAATTATGGCTTCTTCCTTGCCAATATCATCATCTTGCCCCTAGCTGCCCCAAATCCCTCATCTTTACCAAAACAAATACAATTTCTCCTTCTAAACCCCTACCTTGACTCCTTTCAAGACCCTTAATCTGATTAAAATAATTCGTAGCTAGAGTCTGGTCGAGGAGAAAAACACAAAACTTCCTCGGAATAATTTGTGATTTAAAATCATTTTCAACCGAAAATAGTTTTGCTGAGTTTATAGAGGATTCCTGAGTCCTTTGTTTATTCCCTCCCACCCCAATGCATCTCATGCTGTATTTCCATGCACACAGTAAAAGACACATACTTTCACTGTGTTTAAAACAGAACTAAATAGAAATAGTCATTCTTTCAGGAAAATATAATGAATGGCTCAACAAACCACAAGTCACAAATTGGAAGTGAGGAGAACCTTTTAGATTTTATTTCTGGCCAATAACTCGAGCCAGTAACCCAAAAGATGGCTTTACTCTGGTGAACACCAAAGTGTTAGTCACTCAGTCATGTCCAGCTCTTTGCCACCCCACAGACTGTAGCCCACCAGGCTCCTCTGTCCACAGGATTCTCCAGGCAAGAATACTGGAATGGGTTGCCATTCCCTTCTCCAGGGGATCTTCCTGAGCCAGGGATCACACCCAGGTCTCCCACACTGCAGGCAGATTCTTCACCATTTGAGCTACCCAGAAAGCCTTTACTCTGGTATTCCATACAAAAATTATCTCAAATAATAAATATAAATAAATGTTTTATTCTGGCATCCCCTGCTAAAATTACCTCAAATAGCAAATGTAGAGGAAGCTACCAAATCAATTTTTCACTCAGTGTAAGGGCTTTGTCCAATTTCTTTGTCATTACACAATCAATCACAGTTTCCAGGCAGATGTCCAACTGCCACTATCATAGCTAAATGGTTCAGATAATATGTTCTCAAATCAATATTTCACCACTTCAGGTTTTCATGATCTTATTTTATTTCCCTCCATTGTCATCAGTGTTTTCTGATAAGTTTCATAATTCCCTAGAACTTGAACTTGCCTAAACTGTCATTCCAATATTAATTGCTATTATTAATAATTGACTCTTCACTATTAAAAATCTGAACATACAAATAATACAGGTTAGTCATTAGAGTTTTAAAATTTTATAAGACATTGTATATAATAGATATTTTGTAAATATTTGTGAATAAGTTCCTGAACTAATGAGTAAATGAATTGGCAGATATTTCTAAACTTCAGCTAAAAGATTGTTGGCTTGAAGAGATTTCACTGTTTTCATTCCTGAGGATTATCATCTACTTTAAAAATCTCTGTTTTTAAAAAACAATTGCAGATATATTCCAGTTTTGAACTATGTATCAGAAAATAGCTTCTTCCTTTTTCTCACACACTCTCATCAGAGAAAACTTAACTTTCCACAAAATGCACGCTCAGGCTTTCTTGAAATCACACATCAGTTCTGCACACACACAGGAAAGAGAAGATGCTGTGGCACTTATACCTTGAAATCAAGCTTTAATTTTGATTAAATAACTTGGTACCACATAGCTCAAACCCTATGCTGAGAGCCTGATCGTTTTTTCCTAATCTTTTGCCAGGATTATTGATCTTTTCTTTGCAAACCCAGAGGTCCCAGGCTCTTGGTTCTCCAGATTGCTTCTCTGAGTTTCTGATCCCTATTATCTGACTTCCATTTGCTCTGCAACAAGAGAAGCAAGCCCACACACCTCAACTACAGAGTAGCTGCTGCTTAACACAACCAGAGAAAGGCCTGTGCACACACAACAGATGAGATTAAGCGCAACCAAAATAAATAAATGAACATAATTATTGAGAGAAGGAAAAAAATCCTAAAATCAAGCATCGTGCTGAAGGTGAACAAAGTATACCGTTTATATATAACTCATCGCTTAATGACACAAGTACCATTTTTCACTGTTTCCAAAATTAGTTGCCGCACTCTAGTGAACCGATACCCATCTTTTTCCTGAACGTGATTTTTTTTTCTGCAAAGCCATTTAATCTTTATTTGTTTCAAATGCATGCTAACTGTTCCATTTATATGAGCTCACGAGAATATTACTCTTCTACTTCAAGGCATATGTGAAAGGGAGGAAAAGACTAGTTGGAGGAACTGCTAGAAGAAAAACTAAAAGTCAGAGAAAATATCTTTAAAAAGTCAAATATTAATTTTTGAAATGATTGCAGCATGAGATAAAATTGAAAGATGGCAAAAATTCCTCAGTAGAAATTATTCCTGGAGAGTCCCATTATAAAGGGCTTTCACCTGGTACCAAATTCATTTCAAAGGGATTAAAAGGGGTACCAAGAATTCTTTGGGGTAATAAAAATATCTTACATCCTCAATGTTGGTGGTCTTACAGGCATATTCAACTGGCAACAGTCATTTTGTACACTTTAAATTGATGTGGTTTATATTGCATATAATTTATACCTCCATAAAGTTGATTATAAAAACAAAAAGAAAGCAAAACACTAATTTATGGTGCTTACATGAGAATTAAGTGTACTGAAAATAAATGATCTGTAAACAGTTGTTAATGTTCACGTTTTCACAAAAGCTATTGCTTTGGAAAGTACTCTTACACTCCAATATTTCCCAATAAAAAATTTAAATTATGATATATAATAAATGTGAAGTATCACTGACATAGCATTCATCTGCAATCACAAGAAAAATCACAAAAAAGGCAAATAATTTTTTTGTTATTTGATCTACAACTTAGAGTTATACCCTATTAATGCTGAAAAATGAAATGTTTTATAGATGATAGTAGAATATAGAGTCTATGGATTAGAAGTTAAAAATCTGAAATATGGTAACCATCAAGAACTATGAAACATGTGAGAATTCATCCTACTTGCAAGTAGTCAAGTTAGCCTGTCAAAATTTTAATGGATAGAAGACACAAGAATCCTGAGTCAGAGACAAAGGACAGCTTATTAATCACAACAGTAAAAATGCCCAGAGTGAATCCAGTCTTCAAAGCAGCTGCTCAGAATCACAAAGAACATTTCACTAATATATTAATATGTAATTAAAATATGCTCATTAATAATTTTATTAATATGTTAAAGGAGCCAAAATTGAGGGAGTTTTATATAGTTTCCAGTCTGCCATTATTTAGAAACAAGGTGACATCAGTTCAGTCATTCAGTCGGATCCGACTCTTTGCAACCCCATGGACTGCAGCACACCAGGCCTCCTTGTCCATCACCAATTCCCAGAGTTTACTCAAACTCATGTCCATTGAGTCAGTGATGCCATCCAGCCATCTCATCCTCTGTCGTCCCATTCTCCTCCCACCTTCAGTCTTTCCCAGCATCAGGGTCTTTTCAAATGAGTCAGTTCTTTGCATCAGGTGGCCAAAGTATTGGAGTCTCAGCTTCAGCATCAGTCCTTCTAATGAACATTCAAGACTGATTTCCTTTAGGATGGACTGGTTGGATCTTCTTGCAGTCCAAGGGACTCTCAAGAGGCTTTTCCAACACCACAGTTCAAAATCATCACTTATTTGGCACTCAGCTTTCTTTGTATAGGTGACAACATACTCTTTTTGAAAGCAATTATACCCCTCATCAGCTCAATAACTAAAATCAGAGATCTGTACATCATTCTAGACTCCAATCCCTCTTTACTCTCTTCACTTGTGGTCAGTTGCCAACCCTTACCACTTTTATTTAATAAATAGTTATCATTATCTGTTTGAGAGCAGGGACTGTGCCTTATATCTGAGTATCAACAGCATTTTCCATTAGGTCAGTCACATAGTAAGTACACAGTAAAAGTTTGCGAAATGAATAGAGCTACCTCTTTATCAATAGCAAAAAAATGCACAAAGAGACATAGAAAAAATATTATTTTCTTAGCAAATATGAATTCTAGCTATTAAATAGCTATAGGCATTTTAACACAATTAATAACACAAGTACGTGAGTGCTCAGTGCTTCAGTGGTGTCCAACTTTTTGCAGTTCCATGGGACTGTAGCCTGCCAGGCTCCTCTGTCCATGGCTTACCAGGCAAGAACACTGGAGTGGGCCGTTATATCCTTCTCCAAGGGATCTTCCCAACCCAGGGAGCAAACCCACATCTCTTACATCTCCTGTATTGGCAGGTAGATTCTTTATCACTGTGCCACCTGGGAAGCCCAACACAAGTGTATGTTGTATTTAATGGTAACCACAAAACCCATTAAAAAATGACAAAATTTCTTCTCTGGCCCTTGGTCTAACCACTGTCTGAATGTATTGGTTTAGATTTTAGAAGACGGCACCATCACTACAGGACATTTGCATCCATGAATAAAATCTGAGATTTGAGTTACAGGACCCTGATAGCATTCTTGGCCCAATCAGTTTGATCCAATTTGATGGTAAAATCTAAGATCATATCAGAAACGCCCATTCATTAGAAAGTATTTGTATCTATTTAGGGCTATTTTGGTTGTAACTCATTGATTATTCTCAAAATATACAGCTTCTGTAGGGGAGGATATAAGAAGGAAAAATCAAAGAAACTCGTCCCTGGTTCTCTTGGAAAAAAATCTTAGGAACAAGTTCTCCCTGCTAAAAATAGTGATAAAATTACTTTAGTGAAAAATAATATCCAAGCATGTTATGAAAATTGTAAAATTTTAGTGTGATATAATAGTTTTCTTAAATGTAGATGCAGTAGTGTTTTCTATCCAGTGAGGTGATGACTAAGGAAAACATCTCTAGAAGAGCTTTTAGTAACTGTCTAGTACAAAGTTGGGCTTCTCTGTTGGCTCAGACATTAAAGAATCTGCCTATAATGCAGGAGACCCGGGTTTGATTCCTGGGTCAGGAATTTCCCCTGGAGAAGGGAATTGCAACCGACTCCAGTATTCTTGCCTGGAGGATCCTATGGACAGAGGAGCCTGGCAGGCTACAGTCCATGGGGTCGCAAAGAGTCAGATATGACTGAGTGACTAACACTCTCACTCTGGTACAGAATTAACCGAAGAATTGATGCTTTTGAACTGTGGTACTGGAGAAGACTCTTGAGAGTCCCTTGGACTGCAAGGAAATCCAACCAGTCCATTCTAAAGGAGATCAATCCTGGGTATTCATTGGAAGGACTGATGCTAAAGCTGAAACTCCAATACTTTGGCCACCTCATGCGACGAGTTGACTCACTTGAAAAGAGTCTGATGCTGGGAAAGGTTGGGGGTGGGAGGAGAAGGGGACGACCGAGAATGAGATGGCTGGATGGCATCACGGACTCTGTGGACATGAGTTTGAGTGAACTCCGGGAGTTGGTGATAGACAGGGAGGCCTGGTGTGCTGTGATTCATGGGGTCGCGGAGAGTCGGACACACTTGAGCGACTGAACTGAACTGAACTGATAACAGAGTCCACTGAGTAAGCATTTTTACTATCCTATGGACTCAAAACGTAATCTAGGGCAGGAAACACCAACAGTGTTTTCAAGACCCCATCCAAAAAATATTAAGGGAATTTCCTGGTGGTCCTGAGGTTAGAACTCCACACTCTCACTGCCAACGACTAAGGTTCAGTTCCTGGTTAGGGAACCAAGATTCAACAAGCTACACAGTTTAGCTCAAAAAAAAGTCAATAAAAGAAAAATAATCGATTAATTAAAGTGTATTTTTAAATTAATTTAAAATGTCTATAAATTGTTCTACTCAATATGCTTCTTGAGCGCTACTGTTCATTTCTGTCAAGTGTTCATTGTAAACTCCTCTCAATTCAAATAAAAAAATATGAAGCACAATTAGAACTGGTTATTATCAGAAATTACTCATTCAAAAAACCAATTATGTTCATAATTCCATCCATACTGTATTAGTCTGCTCAAAATGCCATAACAAAATACCATAGTCTGGGTAAGGTAAACAGGAGAAATTCATTTCTCACATTTCTGGAAGTTGGGAAGACCAAGATCAAGATGCTGGCTGATGTGATATCTGATAGATCCAACCAGTCCATTCTAAAGATCAGTCCTGGGTGTTCATTGGAAGGACTGATGCTAAAGCTGAAGCTCTAATACTTTGGTCACCTCATGCGAAGAGTTGACTCATTGGAAAAGATTCTGATGCTAGGGGGGATTGGGGGAAGGAGGAGATGGGGACAACAGAGAATGAGATGGCTGGATGGCATCACCGACTCGATGGACATGAGTTTGAGTGAACTCCGGGAGTTGGTGATGGACAGGGAGGCCTGGCGTGCTGTGATTCATGGGGTCGCGGAGAGTCGGACACGACTGAGCGACTGAACTGAACTAAACTGAAGAGCCTTCCTCTTGGTCTGCACGTGCCTGATTTTTTGCTGTTCCTTCACATAATGGGGAAGAGAGAGAAAGAGATCCAGAGAACACTCTGGTATCTCATCTTACAGGGATACCAATCATATTGAGGTAGAAATTGCTAGGAAGTCAGTGTAGAATTCTGAGACCTCAGTCTTATTTTCTTTAAACATCTCACTCCATTAACCTAAAACTGTATCCTTTGTTCCAAATTCCTAGAATGTGTCTTTAGACTGCTAGATTATCAGCACTCTGACCCAGGGAAGGGCAGTAATTAATTTCTGTTCCATATGCCTGAGGGAAAAACAACTGGTGATTATTAATCTTAAATCCTTATATATGGTACATTGTAAAATGGCCATGAAAAAGAAAAAAGGGCATGAAAAAGAGTGGTGACTTAATCCGAGAATCAAGAGAACCCATAAAGATGTTAAGTTAAGCATCTTGACCTTTAAACTGATTGGTTAGAAATAACGTGATTTAGATGGGAATTCTAGACCACCTGACCTGCCTCTTGAGAAACCTGTATGCAGGTCAGGAAGCAACAGTCAGAACTGGACATGGAACAACAGACTGGTTCCAAATAGGAAAAGGAGTACGTCAAGGTTGTATATTGTCACCCTGCTTATTTAACTTATATGCAGAGTACATCATGAGGAACGCTGGGCTGGAAGAAGCACAAGCTGGAATCAAGATTGCCGGGAGAAATATCAATAACCTCAGATATGCAGATGACACCACCCTTATGGCAGAAAGTGAAGAGGAATTCAAAAGCCTCTTGATGAAAGTGAAAGAGGAGAGTGAAAAGTTTGGCTTGAAGCTCAACATTCAGAAAACGAAGATCATGGCATCTAGCCCCATAACTTCATGGGAAATAGGTGGGGAAACAGTGGAAACAGTGTCAGACTTTATTTTGGGGAGCTCCAAAATCACTGAAGATGCTGATTGCAGCCAGGAAATTAAAAGAGACGCTTACTCCTTGGAAGGAAAGTTATGACCAACCTAGATAGCATATTAAAAAGCAGAGACATTACTTTGCCAACAAAGATCCGTCTAGTCAAGGCTATGGTTTTTCCCATGGTCATGTATGGATGTGAGGGTTGGACTGTGAAGAAAGCTGATCGCCAAAGAATTGATGCTTTTGAACTGTGGTGCTGGAGAAGACTCTTGAGAGTCCTTTGGAATACAAGGAGATCCAACCAGTCCAGAGATCAATCCTGGGTGTTCATTGGAAGGACTGATGCTAAAGCTCCAATATTTTGGCCACCTGATGCAAAGAACTGACTCATTTCAAAAGACCCTGATGCTGGGAAAGATTGAGGGCAGAGAAGGAGAGAGAAGAGGGTGACAGAGGATGAGATGCTTGGACGGCATCACCAGCTTAATGGACATGAGTCTGAGAAAACTCTGAGAGATAGTGAAGGACAGGGGAAACTGGCATGCTGCAGTCACATGTGACTTAGCACTGAAAAATAGTAACAATGGATAATGATCTGGTGAATCCTGAGGCAACTCAGGAAGGAAAAGAAATACCTCCCATCTCAATTCAGTTCAGTCGCTCAGTCGTGCCCAACTCCGCGACCCCATTAATCGCAACACGCCAGGCCTCCCTGTCCATCACCAACTCCTGGAGTTCACTCAAACTCATGTCCATCGAGTCAGCGATGCCATCGAGCCATCTCATCCTCTGTCATTGCTTTATCCTCTTGCCCCCAATCCCTGCCAGCATCAGGGTCTTTTCCAATGAGTCAACTCTGCATGAGGTGACTGAAGTATTGGAGTTTCAGCTTTAGCATCAGTCCTTCCAATGAACACCCAGGATTGATCTCCTCTAGAATGGACTGGTTGGATCTCCTTACAGTCCAAGGGACTCTCAAGAGTCTTCTCCAGCACCACAGTTCAAAAGCATCAATTCTTCGGTGCTCAGCTTTCTTCACAGTCCAACTCTCACATCCATACATGACTACTGGAAAAGCAATAGCCTTGACTAGATGGACCTTGGTTGGCAAAGTAATGTCTCTACTTTTTAATATGCTGTCTAGGTCGGTCATAACTTCCCTTCCAATGAGCAAATGTCTTTTAATTTCTTATCTGCAGTCACCATCTGCAGTGATTTTCGAGCCACCCAAAAATGAAGTCTGACACTGTTTCCACTATTTCTCCATCTATTTCCCATGAAGTGATAGGACTAGAAGCCATGATCTTAGTTTTCTGAATGTTGAGCTTCAAGCCAACTTTTCCACTCTCCTCTTTCACGTTCATCAAGAGGATTTTTAGTTCCTCTTCACTTTCTGCCATAAGGGAGGTGATATCTGCAAAACTGAGGTTATTGATATTACTCCTGGCAATCTTGATTCCAGCTTGTGCTTCTTCCAGCCCAGTGTTTCTCATGATGTACTCTGCATAGAAGTTAAATAAGCAGGGTGACAATATACAGCCTTGACATACTCCTTTTCCTATTTGGATCCAGTCTGTTGTTCCATGTCCAGTTCTAACTGTTGTTTTCTGACCTGCATACAGGTTTCTCAAGAGGCAGGTCAGGTGGTCTGGTATGCCCATCTCTTTCAGAATTTTCCACAGTTTATTGTGATCCACACAGTCAAAGGTTTTGGCATAGTCAATAAAGCAGGAATAGATGTTTTTCTGGAACTCTCTTGCTTTTTCCATCATCCAGCAGATGTTAGCAATTTGATCTCTGGTTCCTCTGCCTTTTTTAAAACAGCTTGAACATCTGGAAGTTCACGGTTCGCGTATTGCTGAAGCCTGGCTTGGAGAATTTTGAGCATGACTTTACTAGCGTGTGAGATGAGTGCAATTGTGCGGTAGTTTGAGCATTCTTTGGCATTGCCTTTCTTTGGGATTGGAATGAAAACTGACCTTTTCCAGTCCTGTGGCCACTGATGAGTTTTCCAAATTTGCTGGCTTATTGAGTGCAGCATTTTCACAGAATCATCTTTCAGGATTTGAAATAGCTCAACTGTAATTCCTTGACATACTCCTTTTCCTATTTGGAACCAGTCTGTTGTTCCATGTACAGTTCTGACTGTTGCTTCCTGACCTGCATACAGGTTTCTCAAGAGACAGGTCAGGTGGTCTGGTATTCCCATCTCTTTCAGAATGTTCCACAGTTTATTGTGATCCACACAGTCAAAGGCTTTAGCATAGTCAATGAAGCGGAAGAATCGATGCTTTTGAACTGTGGTGCTGGAGAAGACTCTTGAGAGTCCCTTGGACTGCAAGGAGATCCAACCAGTCCATTCTAAAGGAGATCAGTCCTGGGTGTTCATTGGAAGGACTGATGCTAAAGCTGAAACTGCAATACTTTGGCCACCTCATGCGGCGAGTTGACTCACTGGAAAAGACTGTGATGCTAGGAAAGGTTGGGGGTGGGAGGAGAAGGGGACGACAGAGAATGAGATGGCTGGATGGCATCACGGACTCTGTGGACATGAGTTTGAGTGAACTCCGGGAGTTGGTGATGGACAGGGAGGCGTGGCATGCTGTGATTCATGGGGTCGCAGAGAGTCGGACACGACTGAGCGACTGAACTGAACTGAACTGAACTGAACTGTAATTCCATCACCTCCACTAGCTTTGTTCATAGTGATGCTTTCTAAGGCCCACTTGACTTCACATTCCAGGATGTCTGGCTCTAAGTGAGTGACCACACCATCGTGATTATCTTGGTCGTGAAGATCTGTTTTGTACAGTTCTTCTGTGTATTCTTGCCACCTCTTCTTAATATCTTCTGCTTCTGTTAGGACCACACCATTTCTGTCCTTTATCGAGCCCATCTTTACATGACATCTTCCCTTGGAATCTCTAATTTTCTTGAAGAGATCTCTTGTTTTTCCTATTCTGTTGTTTTCCTCTATTTCCTTGCATTGATCGCTGAGAAAGGCTTTCTTATCTCTCCTGATATTCTTTGGAACACTGCATTCAGATGCTTATATCTTTCCTTTTCTCCTTTGCTTTTCACTTCTCTTCTTTGCACAGCTATTTGTAAGGCCTCCCCAGACAGCCATTTTACTTTTTTGCATTTCTTTTCCATGGGGATGATCTTGATCCCTGTCTCCTGTACAATGTCAGGCAACTCCGTCCATAGTTTATCAGGCACTCTATCAGATCTAGTCCCTTAAATCCATTTCTCACTTCCACTGTATAATCATAAGGGATTTGATTTAGGTCATACCTTAATGGTCTAGTTGTTTTCAATTTAAGTCTGAATTTGGCAATAAGGTGTTCATGATCGAAGCCACAGTCAGCTCCCGGTCTTGCTTTTGCTAACTGTATAGACCTTCTCCATCTTTGGCTGCTAAGGATATAATGAATCTGATTTCAGTGTTGACCATCTGGTGATGTCCATGTGTAGAGTCTTCTCTTGTGTTATTGGAAAAGGGTGTTTTCTATGACCAGTGCGTTCTCGTGGCAAAACTCTATTAGCCTTTGCCCTGCTTCATTCCGTGCTCCAAAGCCAAATTTGCTTGTTACCTCAGGTGTTTCTTGACTTCCTGCTTTTGCTTTCCACTCCCCAATAATGAAAAGGACATCTTTTTTGGGTGTTAGTTCTAAAAGGTCTTCTAGGTCTTCACAGAACCGTTCAACTTCAGCTTCTTCAGCATTACTGGTTGGGGCATAGGCTTGGATTACTGTAATATTGAATGGTTTGCCTTGGAAATGAACAGAGATATTTCTGTCGTTTTTGAGATTGCATACAAGTACTGCATTTCAAACTCTTGTTGACCATGATGGCTACTCCATTTCTTCTAAGGAATTCCTGCCCACAGTAGTAGATATAATGGTCATCTGAGTTAAATTCACCCATTCCAGTCCATTTTAGTTCACTGATTCCTAGAATGTCCTATCTATCTGCCATTCCTAGAACCTCTCATTTATCTGCCATCAAACAGCAGCCCTCCCTACTGTGAGCCCTGAGGAAATTCAGGATACTAGCCCCAGATACCTGAGATGCATATCAAAGGGATCATTACAGTGAGTTCAGGCTGTTGCCTCATTTCACACATAGAAAGCACTAAATTCCTTAATCTGTGATATCCATTTAATTAATAATAATCTTTTATACTTACTACCTAATCTTTGTTGCAAAATTCCTGTATATCCTCCCGCTCCCCCCACCTCCTTGGAGCAATTCTCTCAGAGTTACTTGAGATGCTGCCTCTTGGGCTTGAAGTCCCAAAAATTCCCAATGAAGGAAACACAGCTCTCAACTTTTAGTTTGTGAATATATTGTTTTAATCAACAACTTCAATCTATAAATTTTGAAAGGACACAATTCAGTCCACAGTACACACCACACAGTGTTTTGAAATTAATTTTTCACTTTTTATGCAATTCTTAAAAATATAAATTTGGTGTTTATATTTTAAATCAGCAGTGGCCACAGGACTGGAAAAGTTCAGTCTTCATTCCAGTCCCAAAGAAAGGGAATGCCAAAGAATGCTCAAAGTACCTCACAATTGCACTCATCTCACATGCTAGTAAAGTCATGCTCAAAATTCTTCAAGCCAGGCTTCAGCAATATGTGAACCGTGAACTTCCAGATGTTCAAGCAGGTTTTAGAAAAGGCAGAGGCACCAGAGATCAAATTGCCAACATCCACTGGATCATGGAGAAAGCAAGAGAGTTCCAGAAAAACATCTATTTCTGCTTTATTGACTATGCCAAAGCCTTTGACTATGTGGATCACAATAAACTGTGGAACATTCTTAAAGAGATGGGAATCCCAGACCACCTGACCTGCCTCTTGAGAAACCTGTATGCAGGTCAGAAAACAACAGTTAGAACTGGACATGGAACAACAGACTGGATCCAAATAGGAAAAGGAGTATGTCAAGGCTGTATATTGTCACCCTGCTTATTTAACTTCTATGCAAGGAAATGGCAACCCACTTCAGTGTTCTTGCCTGGAGAATCCCAGGGACGGGGGAGCCTGGTGGGCTGCCATCTATGGCGTCACACAGAGTCGGACACGACTGAAGTGACTTAGCAGCAGCATGCAGAGTACACCATGAGAAACGCTGGGCTGGAAGAAGCACAAGCTGGAATCAAGATTGCCGGGAGAAATATCAATAACCTCAGATATGCAGATATCACCACCCTTATGGCAGAAAGTGAAGAACTAAAGAGCCTCTTGATGAACGTGAAAGAGGAGAATGAAAAAGTTGGCTTAAAGCTCAACATTCAGGAACCAAAGATCATGGCATCCAGCCCCATCACTTCATGGGAAATAGATGGGGAAACAGTGGAAACAGTGTCAGACTTTATTTTGGGGGGCTCCAAAATCACTGCAGATGGTGACTGCAGCCATGAAATTAACAGATGTTTGCTCGTTGGGAAGGAAAGTTATGACCAACCTAGACAGCATGTTAAAAAGCAGAGACATTACTTTACCAACAAAGATCTGTCTAGTCAAGGCTATGGTTTTTCCAGTGGTCATGTATGGATATGAGAGTTGGACTATAAAAAATGCTGAGCACCAAAAAATTGATGCTTTTGAAATGTGGTGTTGGAGAAGACTCTTGAGAATCCCTTGGACTGCAAGGAGATCCAACAAATCCATCCTAAAGGAACTCAGTCCTGAATATTCATTTGAAGGACTGATGTTGAAGCTGAAACTCCAATCCTTTGGCCACCTGATCTGAAGAGCTGACTCATTGGAAAAGACTCTGATGCTGGGAAAGTTTGAGGGCAGGAGGAAAAGGGGACGACAGAGGATGAGATGGTTGGATGGCATCACCAACTCAATGGACATGAGTTTGAGTAAACTCCGGGAGTTGGTGATCGACAGGGAGACCTGGCTTGCTGCAGACCATGGGGTCACAAAGAGTTGGACATTACTGAGTGACTGAACTGAACTGAAGTATTACACAAACAAATTCTCATTCTCAAAGATTTAAATAGCCTTCCAGTTTCTACCTCCCTACCCATAGCACTTTTTTCTACACATTTACCTAGAAAGTGCTCCATGGTCAACTCCAGGTCTTGTTTTTGCTGACTATGTAGAGCTTCTCTGTCTTTGGCTACAAAGAATATAATCAAACTGATTTCGGTATTGACCATTTGGTGATACCCATGTGCAGAGTCGTCTTTTGTGTTGTTTGAAGAGGATGTTTGCATGACTAATGTGTTCTCTTGAAAAAACTCTGTAACTTTTGCCCTATTTCATTTTGTACTCCAAGGCCAAATATGCCTGTTACTCCAGGTACCTCTTGACTTCCTATATTTTCATTGCAGTACCCTGTGAAGAAAAGGACATCTCTTTTTGGTGATAGTTCTAGAAGGAAAGCTACTTCGAAGGAAAGCTATGACAAGCCTAAACAGCATATTAAAAAGCAGAAACATCACTTTGCCTACAAAGGTCCATATAGTTAAAGCTGTGGTTTTTCCAGTAGTTATATACGGATGTGAGAATTGGACCATAAAGAAGCCTGAGCACTGAAGAACTGATGCTTTTCAACTGCGGTGCTAGAGAAGACTCTTGAGAGTCCCTTGGACTGGAAAGAGATCAAACCAGTCAATCCTAAAGGAAATCAACCCTGAATATTCATTGGAAGGACTGATGAAGAAGCTGAAGCTCCAATACTTTGCCCACTCGATGAGAGGAGCTAACTCATTGGAAAAGACCCTGTTGCTAGGAAAGATTGAAGGCAAGAGAAGGGGATGGCAGAGAATGAGATGGATAGATAGCATTACCAACTCAATAAACATAAATAGGAGCAAACTCTGGGAGATACTGAAGGACAGGGAAGCCTGGCGTGCTACAGTCAGTGGGGTCACATGTTCATATTAGCAACTGAACAGCAACACAACAGAAACTACACTTAAGATGCTGCTGCTGCTGCTAAGTCACTTCAGTCGTGTCCGACTCTGTGCGACCCAATAGACGGCAGCCCACCAGGCTCCCCCGTCCCTGGGATTCTCCAGGCAAGAACACTGGAGTGGGTTGCTATTTCCTCCTCCAATGCATGAAAGTGAGAAGTGAAAGTGAAGTTTCTCAGTCATGTCCGACTCTTCGCGACCCATGGATGGCAGCCTACCAGGCTCCTTCGTCCATGGGATTTTCCAGGCAAGAGTACTGGAGTGGAGTGCCATTGCCTTCTCCGACACTTAAGATACTTCCACAATAACACATGCACACATATACGCATATACCATCACACACATACTACCTTTAACCTCTGCTTTTTCTAGTTGCCTTGTTGTTGCCCCTCACTGCAGCAATTCTGCCTGCATCAAGACCTTTCTGTCCATTATCAACCTTCATGATTCACCTCACCTCTCCTTCACTTTTCCTCCCAGCTCCCAACTTCATATTTCATCTCTTCTCTTCCTATCAATCCTTAAGCTCTCATCTTGACTTTCTTAGAAAGGAGTATCCTAATTCCTAAGCTAAAGTTCTCCTGTTAAACTATCTTATAAGTTCTATTTACTTTCTATTGCTTTTCATCAAGTACAATAAGTAGCATATGGGAATCATATCATTATAGATTTGAAAAGTGTGAAGCCTATTTTATCCTATTTTATCCTTGATTGAGGGAAGGAAACCAGGTTGCCTTATTCTCATCTGTATGTCAACTAGCATCATACCTGGCATCACAGAAGGTACTCAGGAAGTATGTATGAAGTAATACACACTCACTCTTACACAAAGTCCCCTTGCAGTAAATGAATATCGATATAATGTAAGCAATGTTAAATCACTTGGGGATGTTTTTTGCTGCCGAACACCAAAACTAATTGTAGCTGCTTTCTGAAAAATACAGTGGCTTTATAAAGAGCATCTTCCTGATTTGTGAGCTCGAAGGTCTTCATTCTCTACTGAATGTTCACTGACTGACAGAAGTGCCCTACCAAGAGGCTTGGCATTTCATAGCAGAAGTGTAAAGAGAATCGTCAGGAATAAAGCATATATGGAGCGGAAAGAACGTGAAATTGTCCCTGCACAATTCAAAGATGCCAAGAAGAAACTTGCAATCAGAAGCTGGGTAACACAAGAGAGAGGAGGGAGATTATAGCTTTATTGTAAACAGCAGAATTCTTTCAAGATGACTACATTAGTCATCAGGTCTCAATGATAGAAATGCAAAAACTTCTTTTTCATTCAGGGTATGTGACTGCAGTGTAATTTCTCTAGACTGGGAAAATGGAGGAATCTTGCTTCCGCATTCTTCCAACTATATCTCTAACCCAGTCCCTGATTCCCCAAGGAAGTCGACCCCACATCAGGTAAGAGACTACAAATCATGTTCATGGCATTTTTAATAGTTATCATCATCTAACTCATCTAATTCTGAAAGAAGAGAAAGAGGAAAGGGGAGGAAAGAGGGATTGTTCCAAAGTATTTTGCAACCAAAAAAAAAAAAAATTAACACCAAGACACATGGAGAGCTGAATGACAGAAATCACACTGTCAGTGAGCTTCAGCATGGCCTTCACCCGGCCTCCTGATGCAGAGAGTCACATCAGTACATGACTCCTGGAAAAGCCACAACTTTGACTTTACAGACTTTTATTGGCAAAATGATGTCTCTGCTTTTTAATACACTGTCTAGATTTGTCATAGCTTTCCTTCCAAGGAGCTTTCCTTCTATAAAACACCAAGGTTGGCTAGAACTGAGACCAAGCCTAAACCAAGACATATGAACAACCTGAGTAGCTGTATACTTTGGCATACCTCTACTGTGAATAGGGCTCCCCTGGTGGCTCAGATGGTAAAGAATCCGCCTGCAGTGCAAGAGACCCAGGTTCATCCCCTGGGTTGGGAAGATCCCATGGAGAAGGGAATGGCTACCCACTCCAGTATGCTTGGCTGGAGAATTCCATGGACAGAGGAGCCTGGCAGACTACGGTCCCTAGGGTCTCACAGAGTCGGATACGACTGAGCGACTAACACAAACACAGCAATGAAAAGGTGCCTTCAGCACTTATGTAGAGGTGAGGCTGAGAACTGCATGGGGTAGGCCCAGGAAGAAGTAAGAGAGGGGCAGAAAATGACATACAAGATGCTCTGCTGCATGACAACTGCCCTGAGCATTTCAGCTTTGCTTCCAAAGCTGTGTGTCCTACTTAGAAGCTCTACAAGTTGTTGGATCCAGTCTCTCTAGAGGCAGTTTAGCCTGTTCCTTTGAGATCTCTGCCCCACTTCTCAAGTGGTCTTGATGTACCCTCTGTTTACAGAGAGTGTTTTGGTTTTTTTTTTAAAGAAGACATGATAAATTTTTATCTAAGTTTACAAATAGATTAACTGAAGTTCAAAGGATCATATAATTAACAAAGAAATTAGAAAATAGCTGGGTCTATGCATTGCCAAGAAATTGAACAAAAAAAAAATTAAAAATGCATAATTACAGAAAGTATGGACTGGTGTAGGCCAGACAGCTGAATGATTTAAACAAGTTGTTTTCCTTTGATCAGTCAATTAAGCATTTCTTAATTCAGTCATTTTGGCAAGATTCAAATAAATTCTTTGAAATGACAACAGACCAACAGACGATAAAAATAGTAAATACCACTATTGTTCTCTTGGCTAGGAAGGTTACAAATAAATCTCCTGATATCCCAGGCTTAAATAAATGTTCTAACAAGATCCACTTGTATAAAATCAAATCACTGGGCCCAGGCATCTGATTTCTTACAGTTTACTCAGAGCAACAGGCAAAAGGGAGGCAGGACTTTGGATTTATTTATAAAACGCTCAGCCACAGGTAGGCAAAAGAGGAAGGAAAACAATGTAATTTGCTGGTGGATGGATTTGCAAGCAAAAGAGGCTAAAAAAGAAAAGTGGTGCTGACCCAAGACTCACAGTTTACTTTTTAAAGTTGTGGGCAAAAGAAAAGACAAAGCTTTCTATTTTGGTAAACTCTTCTTCTAAAAAATCAAATTAAAAATAACAATATCCAATCATCTCTAAATTACTTCCACTAAAAACACCGACAAACAGCTTATGATGTTTTTTAAAGACTTCTTCTTTGGTCCTGAAAATAATAGTTTAAAATAACTTATTTGCATTTCATTTTTTTCTTTCCTTTCTACACAAATATTTTGTAAAGCTTACCTATGGGAAAGCCATTGCATGCTTATCTTTCATCATTTATGAAATCTCTCTACTTTATTCACTTCAAATTGACATGTCCCCTGCTTCCAGCAACATGGAAGATTTTCCAATAAAGAGCACCTTTGCTAGAAAACATGTTTAAAACATAACTAAATGTATTTTTTTAAAATAATAACTGTGCTCCCAAAAGAGAAAGGAAAAGATTAGATGTTAGAAAAAAGGAAAAGATTGAAAATGGAATGAGGAAATATGTGAGTTTAGCCCAGTGGAAGCTCTATGTATGGCAAAACACTAGTGTTATTTAATTCATCAGTGCAATCCCCATAATGACATCTGCATTGTAGCTGTGGCACCCAGGGTAATCTTCACACAGCAGCAAGCTTCTGGCTTATATCACATTGTCAGGTGAAGATATAGTCATGACTAAAAATTTACTGATGGAAGTATTTATATATTAGGAATTGGGCGTTGTGTTTTTAAACTGTGTGTGTGTACGTTTACATTGTAAAAAATTATCGTTGCAGAATGGAAAAGCAGTTATAAAATATTGGGTCGAATCATAAAAACTGATAATATTTTTATAACTTTTTTTAAGACACAAAATTACCAAATGACAGCATTGTGTCCAATGAGTTCCCTTTGCCTTATGCAGATGATTCTCTTCCTCGGCGAGCTTAGAAGTTCTTCACTCACTTCTCAACTCCCCCACTTAACTGTCTTTCTTTTGGTTTATCAGGCCAGAAAGAATTTTCACTCCTCTGAGTCCCTCTTATCCTTTCCTTATCCTAGATACCGAGACATTCAGTTGCCTCTAGATGGACAAAGTCAGGAAGAAGAGTTATCCAGTCCATAAGTGAAGCTGAAATTGAAGGAGAGGCAGGAAGAATTCACACCTCATTAATGCAATTCAAGGTCAAGCCATCTCCAAGGCCATCAGACCTTCCAGACGTTCAACGATGTTCACCTCATGCTATGTGACGCTGTGAGTCTATAAATGTCTCTGCTTTGAGCTAAGTTATATAAACCCCCTTTCTATTTTCTAAGCTTGGAGAGTGCCAGGTCTTGGGAAGGAAGTTATCGGAGAGGGTAAAAATTCCCTTCATATTTATTTGTGCAGAATCGTCACTTTTCAACTATATACCAGATGTAAAGAACAGTTTTGCTCTTGTGCCATCTGTCATCTCAGAACTGAGATCGATTCACACAATGATATAGAAGAAAGAAAACAAAAAAAGAAGTAAATGACCTGATTTGAAATCTTGTCTCTGCTGTTACTGATTGTGCTTAATTTCTCAAGTTATGATTTCCTTGTCTATAAAGTAGAACTTAGCCCAGGCCTCGCCACATAAGTTTATTGCAAGGATTAAATAAAATAAAGTCTTGTTTATTAAATAAAATAAAGTCTGGTAAGTGTTTTAAAATGTCATGGTGCAACCATGTGCCTGGGGAAATTTACGTAGAGAACAGAGCTGGAATATCATGGTGGTAGAGAAACCAGAAAGAAAGCCAGGGTGGCTCAGTAAAAGATTCCAGAAGTTCAATTCCAAAAAGAATGTTTCTTTAGGATGTACCAAAGAGTCGGACATGACTGAGCAACTGAACTGAACTGAACTGAAAGTGTCTACTGAAGTAATAAACACAACCATCATAGTTAGGACCAGCCACTTCCTTAGACACTGATCTGCTGACTCAGTGGACGTTCCCCAGACCCAACACTTTTCTGCATTCACGTCCAGATTGATAGCTCTTCTTGGAGAAGGAAATGGCAACTGATTCCAGTATTCTTGCCTGGAAAATTCCATGGACAGAGGAGCTTGGCAAGCTACAGTCCATGGGACTGCAAAAAGTCAGACAAGATTGAGCACACTCATATGCTTGCACTGAAGCTTGCAGAACAGGCTCCATGGACAGCCAAATGTGTCTCGGTCCCCCCTGTTCTCCCTCTACTCAATACAGGAAAAAAAAAAAAAAATGAGAGTCAAACATTGATGTGAGTAGGTCTCATGCCAAGACCTTTAAGTTCCCACTATTACCTGAAAGACTCAAGGATTAAGCAGTATTTCCTTAACAACAGATACAGTATTCACCTTAACAAATATTTTCCATATTTTAAGGAAAATGAATGATAAGTTTGGCTATTGGATTACAGAAGTGTATATTGCCAGAAAATAGACTTCGGTGTGAACTTCTAGCATAAAATTTAATTTTTAAACTCTGTCACATACATTCACACTTTGTTTTGTCATAGTCTCACCTGAAGCTCCTAGTAAAGCATATGAAGATCTTCTTATAGTCTATTACATGAGAACAGAATAGCTGCCCCAGATTGTTAAAAGTTGATGCCAAGAGGACTTCCAGACTCACAATGCAGTTGTGCGTGCATGCTAAGTCGTTTCGGTTGTGTCCAACTCTGCACAACCCCATGGATTGTAGCCCACCGGGCTCTTCTGTCCGTGGGATTCTCCAAGCAAGAATATTGAGTGGGTTGCCATGCCCTCCTCCAGGGAATCTTCCCAACCCAGGGACCAAACCCACAGCTCTTATGTCTCCTGCATTGGCAGGCAGGTTCTTTATCACTAGCGCCACCTGGGAAGCCTGCAGTTGGCTGCAGCAAAACACATTCTTGAGACACCAACTAAAATATACAGATGTTTTCAAAAAGTCATCTTTAAAGAGAGCAGACTGTGGAAATGAAATTAAGTAAACAAAAATTCTGTAGAGCAAAGAGCTTTACCAGGGTGAGCTGTCTCTCATGGGTTGTTTTCTTCCCGGAGTCATTTAGTAATTCTGACTACAGTCTGGAGACCAGACCTTGGCCATGCAGAAGAACTGTAGGATGATGAAAAAAGACCAGTGAAGATTTGGGCATGCAAATTAGGAGCCACAGTGATTCAGAAACTGAAATATCCCTAAGTGCCTGGCCAGTTTTGCCCATAGTACATTTGCTGAATTCTGGAGCTGAGCATAAAGTTGCAAAGCTTCTGTAAGGTAGACTAATTCTCCAGTATTCCCATAATAACTAGGAGAAGAAGTCTCACTTGAGAAAAGGCGCCTGGCTCAGAACAACATGAGTCTCCCCACAACATGGAACAAATTTGGAAGTAGTGTGCAGCAAGATGCTAAAGAGTCCCCTACAGTCTCTCGGCGCTCTCAACCAAAAATGCCAGAGAGGTGGGTTCAAGGGGGAAAGGAGAACTAGAACTGGAAAGAGTCTTACGAAAACTCCCATCACTGACCCAGCTCAGTCCCTGTGGGTTGAGGTGATTAGCTGCTAACTTTGTCTGCCAGAATTAGCATCATACAAAGCTTCGACACTTGTGTTTGTTTTTAGTATCTGCTAATCAGTAACAAACTTGAAAGTGACCAATAACCAAGGGGAACAGACAACATAAGCACATGCAAATAAAAAATATATATATTGTAGTAAACACCCAAAGACTTTAATCAAAGAATTAGAATCCATAAGAATATCATCATTTTAAGATTGAAAAAGACAGTATCTGAAAGTAAGACCTCATTGGATGAATTCAACAGCACAGAAGGTTTATTAAATGATTCCCAAGACAGATCAGTATCAAACACTCGGTTAAAGCACAGACATAACAAAAAATACACATAAGGGTCATATGTAGTTCATAGTGCAAAACTTTACATGCTTATTGTTGGAGTTCATTGAAGAAGAATAGAGAAAGAATAAGGTAGGAAGAAATATATGTATATGTATGACTCACTGGAAAAGAGTCTGATGCTGGGAGGGATTGAGGGTGGGAGGAGACGGGGACGACAGAGAGTGAGATGGCTGGATGGCATCACCGACTCGATGGACATGAGTTTGAGTGAACTCCGGGAGTTGGTGATGGACAGGCAGGCCTGGCGTGCTGTGATTCACGGGGTCGCAGAAAGTCGGACACAACTGAGCGACTGAACTGAACTGAACTGACTGATGAAGAAAACACAGTCAAGAATTTTCCAGAGTTCTTAAAGAGAGGAACCTTCACATTCAAGAATCTCAGCTAACCCCAAACAAAATAAATATAAAGAAAGTCATAACTAGCCACATCACAATCAAACTGCTGAAGACTATAAATTCTCCCTGATTCTAATAAGCTAGATGGCCACTGTGCCACAGACTTTATTTTAATGGAATGTGCTTCAAATTATTTTTTGATCTTGTTAATTTTAAAAGGGAAATTAACTTCCATAACTTTAAAACAAGAGCGAGTGAAAGATGTGTAAATTGTGTTTAATGTTTGAAGATTTTAGCCTCTTTTCAAAAATAATAGACCCACTCAAGTATTCTTGTCTGGAAAATTCCACGGAGAGAGGAAGCTGGCAGGCTGCAGTCCATGGAGTTGCAGATAATCAGACACAACTGAGCAGCTGAACACACACACAAACACACGCAAACAATAGAAACCATTTGTTTGAAGTTTCCCTATAATAAAGCTAAATAAAACCATTTTCAAGAAAAGTCTCAGGACTTCTCTGGTGGTCCAGTGGTTAAGACTCCACATTTCCACTGAAGGGAGCATAGGTTCAATCCCTGGTCAGAGAACTAAGATTTCACATGCCACAGAACATGGCCAAGAACATGGACAAAAAAAGTCTCCATCCCTGACTTACATGAGTACACTGGAACATTCAGAAAGTAATTCCGAAGATGTAGAGTTAAGAATACAAAGTCTCAACTTGTCCTTCAAGTATTAGCTTCAGAAATCACAGGTTTACACTTTAAGAGAGCTTAGTTAAAAATATTCACAATTCCAGAATAATAGACAATCAGGCACAAATTGTGGGTGGATTCAGAGGTAAAGAATCAGCATTCATTGAGTTCTTAATAGATGTCTGGAATTATTCTAGTCTTTACAGAGATCTTCATGGATGTGAAATGAACTTTACATATATCATATGTGTATATGAAAATGAATTTATTCATCACCTGAACTTCCATTATGTAAATCATTTCAGACCATGCAATATCTTCAGGTCCATTTTTCCTGTTTAGAGATAAATATTTATTCTTAGCTGTTGACTTCTCAATTTTGTATGGCGTTTGTAGATCCCAGTGGGATCAGCCTGGGTTCCCACTGAATCTTTTTTTCCTGGACCAAGCCTTCTCTCCTTTCTTTCATTTAGAAACTGCCAGCCCCTCTCCCTTCTTTAAACTCCATCATCATCCACTTCCTAACCACAAGCTTGGCTGCAAAATGGGATACAGTCTCCAGAATGTCCTCTTCCCTTCCAGCAGATACATCCATTTCCTCCTAAACTGTTTCTGCTGATCACTTTGGAAAACAAGGATAATTAAAATCATAAACATGAAGAAATTTTAAAACTCAATATCCTTGGTGCAGTGCTTTTTGGAGCACTCTTGGCACCTGAAATTGTAACTAAGTTCGGTTGGGATCTGCCTCCCCAGTATCAGTCACTGAATTTCCTTCTGGGTCCTATCCCTTGGTTAAATTATATCCTGCTGGTGTCATGAAAACATCTGGTCTCTCAGTTCCTGGCACTCAATTCACAACTTGTAGAATCCCTGGGAGAGGTCTCTGCTCTCAGTCTATAAGCTATTTCCCCCAAAACATGGAAATCTCCAAGGTAAATGGTCCATCATCCCCAAGTCCCTCTCATTCCCTTTCCCCCGAGAGAAAAAAAAAAAAAGATAAAAATTTGGAAGAGAAAGGTTCTCAAAAATCAGAAAAGTGACATTTTTTCCTAGTTCCTGTGGATAGACCCATGTACCATCTGTCATAAATAAAGAAATTCTCAACGTTCAAACCAAGTATATGTATCTTTATTCAACTGAGTCCATTTTCTTTCCAAACTAGACACACAGGAGTTATTATTCCCTCCTTTTTAACCCTGCTCATTTGACCTATTAGTTATTCCTCTTATATTTCATAGAATCGCTCTTTCATCATTACTTTTTTTTCTGCTGAATGTATTGCTACTTATGCATGGGCGGTTCAGTCATAAAGAATCTGCTGGCCAATGCAGGAGACACAGGAGACTCGGGTTCTATCCCTGGGTTGGGAAGACTCCTCGGAGAAGGAAATGGCAACCCACTCCAGTACTCTTGCCTGAAAAAACCCGTGGACGGAGGAGCCTGGCAGACTACAGTCCACAGGATCACAGATAAGGATACAACTGAGCACAAGCACACAAGGAGCTGTGTGAGTCATTCTTGAAATAGCTTGGAAGAAACTGAAACCGACTGCTGCTTGAAAGATTTACTTTCTACACTGCTCTTCAATTTCATTTTAATGATTGTTAGCCTCTTGTTTGGGGGAAACATTTATCTTTTTATCTGAAATAATTTTACATCCCAGGACGTCCCTGGTGGTCCAGTGGTTAAGAATCCACCTGGCACTGCAGGGGGCGTGGGTTGGATCCCTGGTTCTGGAAATTAAGACCACACGTGCCTCAAGACAATCAAGCCCGTGCCACAGCTACTGAGCCCGTGCATTCCAGAGCCTGCACGCCACAACAGAAGGTCCACATGATGCAATGGAAATCCCTCTTGCAGCAGCTAAGACCCGATGCAGCCAAATAAATAAATGAATATGTATGGTAAAGAGTACTAATAATTTTATATCCCCAAAGATAGTTTTTTTGGCATTTTCTGCTTAACTCATTCTGAACAAAATGAAATTGGAAAGGGAGGGCTATTTCATATGTCCCTGCCACTATTCTAACTGGGATTCTTGGCATTTAGCATCAAGAGAAGCAAATAGAACAGTACAGCAGTTAACAACTTCCATCACTTCCCATTCTTTCCTCTCCCTTATTGAATCTGCTTAAAAACACATCACTCTGCCTGCTGGGAGATGTCAGGACTCAGAAAGGAAGTTTAAAATTATGTAAGAAATGAACTCATGACCTCTATTTCCTTGCCTATTTGGTAAATAATTTGTGGTTTTCAGAAACTGGAAACGTTTTAGAATTCAAGTAAGCTTGGCAGTAAATTGTCCAGGCTCATAAAAATGTGCACACAAGGTTTTGCAGACACCAAAGCAAAGAGCTAAAGTGAAATGAAACCAAAACAGACCTGATATGTGCACGCACGTAGCCTACTCCAGTCCCAGACCTGCTGACACTGTGGTCTATCGTCTATTAATACAGTATACCATAAAGTTTGTAATATTAAATAGTTCACTGATTAGGTAGACTGTTCAAGTTGACTTTTTTAAAAAAAACTTTTAAAATATCTACAAGAAGAATGGATGCTTTCTAACTGTGGTGTTGGAAAAGACTCCTGAGAGTCCCTTAGACAGTCAATTCTACAGGAAATCAACCCTAAATATTCATTGGAAGGACTGGTGCTGAAACTGAAGCTCCAATACTTTGGCCATCTGATGTGAAGAGTGGACTTATTGGAAAAGACCCTGATGCTGGTAAAGATTGGGGGTAGGAGGAGAAGGGGATGAGATGGTTGGATGGCATCATCAACTCAATGGACATGCCTCTGAGCAAACTCAGGGAGATAGTGAAGGACAGGGAAGTCTAGCATGCTGCAGTCCATGGGGTCGCAAAGTCAGACATGACTGAGCAACTGAAAAGCAACGACAATAGCAACACTAAGTTTTGATTTCTTTAATGAAAGACATAGGTTGTGCGTTACAACCGACAATTCCAGAGCAGCTCAAGACCCAGCAAAACTGTTGTCCATTGTCTCTGGTCTTCTGCATGTGCTGAGGAAAGTCAGGAAAGGAGAAGTGATAGTAAAGAGACCGTAAGGACAGAGGTAGGGGACTTCCCTGGCTGTCCAGTGATTAAGACTTCGCCTTCCAATGCCAAGGGTATGGGTTCGATCCCCGGTCGGGAATCTAGGATCCCACATGACTCTCGGCCAAAAAGCCAAAACATAAAACAGAAGCAATATTGTAAAAAAATTCAACAAATATTTTTTAAATGGTCCACATCAGAAAAATAAAAAAGGATAGAGGTGGGGTGAGCAGAGGCAATTCCCCACTCTGGAATTAGGAAATGAAAAGAAAACCAAACTTGGGGATCTTAGTAGGCTACCAATCATAGGGAGTAACAGGAAACTGGCTCAAATGTATACTAACTCCTTGGTTCTATTTCCCTTTCTAGTGAAACACTGATTGTCCCAAGATCCCTCAGCAGTTAGTGGAAGGAAAAGTCTCAACTAGAATATAAAACCTGATCCAACAGGTCCTCTGCTCATTGGACATATGCCCCGTTTACAAAACCCTCACAACTAGGTTCCCCTGTGCCCACACATGCCACCCACTGGTTTCTCTCAAGGCATTTACCAGAATGATCTTTTTTTAAAAAATAAGCCAGACAATAAGGCATGTTTACTCCTCTGCTTAAACTACCCCATAGACCTCAACATGACCCAGAGAACAGTGAAAGTTCTGATGATAACCTCCAGGGCCACCATCATCACCTTCATCTGTCCCTTCCCACTCAGCATTTGACTTCTCAGATCTTACCTCCTGAAGAAACCCTTTTTCACTCTATTCCAACTACACGCTGCTTGCTTGCCACTGCACCATTCATTCCTTCTGCTGTTCTTCCAGATACCACTGTGACTTGTTCTCTGCCTCCGTGAAATCACTCGTCCAAATATCTCCATCCTAGTAAGAGCTTTATGATTATCTTATTTAAACTTACAAACTACGATTCCTTATCACCCATCCCACTCTGTCTCTTCCTACATCTTCCTTATTATCGTTCTATATTTTATATAATATGATGTATTTTTATCTCATCCACTAGAATATAAGTTCTACAAGACCAAGAGATTTTCTCTCTTTTGCTCCCTATTGAATCTAAACATCAAAAATAATGTCTAGTATACAAAATTGCTCAACAGCTATTCATAGAATAAATAAGTGAAATAGAAAGACCATTTTCTCCATACTTCAACATCATCATTAACTACCTTTCTAATCCTAGGTAGATACTGATATCTGAGATGACTAACTAGCTTTCTGACCTTATACAAATTACTGCTCTGAGCCACTATTTTCTCATTTGAAGATAATCACTCTTCCTTGTAAGGGTCATATGAGATAATGTATTATAAAGGCATTCGAAAAAGTATCAAATGTCATATAATTTTAAATTATGACCAAAAAATTACTGATTTAATTAGCAACTTCTCATAGCTGAAGGATATAGCACATTACAAAGAAATTACATGTATTAATATACATAGATAAAAGGAGATAGATATATAAACATAGAAAACATCTATTTATCTATACGGATAGAGATCTAAGGATAAATATATAAAGATATAGACATAAAGGGGGAAGAAGAAGAGGTGGAGATATGAGGATAGATACAAAAGGAAAAGTCAAACACTCATGGCTAAATTTGAGATGAGATTTTTGTGATGACCATTTTTTTCCCAATTAAGAAGTTGATGAAGAAACAGAAGCTGACAAAAACAAGTCCTAAGTACAATATTATACCTAAGTTTCTCTGTCTTACTTCAATGACTAAAAATTATTATTGCTTCTTCTTATGAAATAAATTACGTGACAGAATACAAGTTCTTTGAAATACTCATCAGTATATCCTCCTGGTCTAACAGAATGTCGTTTACCCAACAGTTGAGTGAATAAGTAACCAGCAGAAGCAATGAACAACGAAAGTAGGAGAAAAACA
Source organism: Moschus berezovskii (assembly GCF_049115385.1). Classification (NCBI taxonomy): domain Eukaryota; kingdom Metazoa; phylum Chordata; class Mammalia; order Artiodactyla; family Moschidae; genus Moschus; species Moschus berezovskii. The sequence goes on along the minus strand of NC_142477.1, from coordinate 21,417,352 downwards.
GGAACATTTCAGAATAAAGGTTGGCTGGTGTCACAGGTTGAATTGCATATCTGCAAGCCATCCCTTCCTTGATCTGTGACTTAAGGATGAGTGGACATTTCTGAAAAGGCACATGATGGTTCCTTTGCAGTTCAGCATAAGCCGTTGTAGACTCAGGGTGTCCTAGACACAAGGAATCATGAGTGGGTGGCAGAGGAGTTGGGAGGAGGGCAGTAATAACCATCAGGCTGCTTCATAATTACTGTTTGATCCAGCAGGTTCATTTTCAGAATCATAAAAGGCTGATATTTAAATCCTCATGGGCATTCAGCCTATTCAACCTGAACTTTAAATCAAAAAGAGAAAAGAGGAAAGTTTGGAATGAGAGTCTCTTCATATATAGTAAAACAAAGTTAAGATAAAACAAAAGTAAAGACTAATGAAAATTAACCTACTAATATTGACATCTCTCAAAAAAAAAAAATCACCTTTAAAAAAAATATGTGGAGGGGAGACAAAGTGTTCCTTTACTGTTCGCTTTTCATTTTTTCACTTCTCCAACTTTATTTTAATAATGTGTCCAAAGACTTATTCAACCTCTCTCCCACTTTAATAAAGGTTCATTAGTGGATTAGGAGTGATTTGAAACTGAGCCCAGTGGAGTCAGCAAAGACAAATTACAAACAGCTACTCAGCGCATTTTGCAAAGTACCAAGCTAGCAACCTGGAAAAGATCCACCAATAAATCTAGTTGTACTTGTGTATGCGGAGCCCCACTGGACAGACAAACCATCTCCACTTCTGGATGGGCAAGAGTGACAACACTGACCACTGAAATTAACGTGGCAAAGATTGTTGTGTAAAGTTTGAGCCCATCCCAACAAAATGAACACAGCCCATCAGCATGGAAAATAAAAACGGGAAAACTGGCCATCAGCATGTATTAACGTGATAAAAATAAGTGAAAAAGGGCAGCCACCTGACCTCTGCTATTCTGGGATCCTATTGTTCCCTTTGAAATCTGCAAAGTCCATCTCAATAGTAGCCTGTCCCGCATTCCACCTGGCCTACAAAGAGATGGATCAGTGGGGAGCTGGGATGGGGGAGGGGGAGGGGAGGAGGGGTGAAGGGAGGGGAGGAGGGGGAGGGGCAAGGGGGATTGTTGACTTCTTCCTTTACCCCCACTTCCACAGGCTTGCTCAAAATTATTCCCCAAGCTGACAACATCTTATAACACATGGGTAAAAGTACTACGCCTACTATAAATATTACTGGAATTGAGAATAGTGCTTATTATAACTCTTTCTAAAATTTTATGATTTCATTAAAAATTTATAAAGAGATGAGGAATCTGAGAAACAAAAACGTTAAACAGTTTAAGATCAGCCAGGTGGTAAATGGAAAAGGCTGTGTTTAAACCCAGGCTCTCTTTCCCCAGAGTCCATGTTACTAACCACTAAGACATGCTGTGATACTCCAGACGACAATTAGTTTAGAAATGTGATGATTTTGAAATCATAATAAAGCATGGGATTTCCTGCATTCTTTTAAATTGGAGGATAATTGCTTTATAGGGCTGTGTTGGTTTCTGCCATAAAACAACTCAAATTAGCCATGAGTGTGTGTGTGTGTGTGTATATTCCCTCCCTCTTGAGTCTCTCTCCCACCCCTCTAGGTTGTCACAGAGTGCCAGATTGGGCTGCCTGTATCGTTAATATATATCAGCCTCCCACTAGCTGTCTATTTTACACATCAGTTCAGTTCAGTTCAGTCGCTCAGTCGTGTCCGACTCTCCGCGACCCCATGAATCACAGCACGCCAGGCCTCCCTGTCCATCACCAACTCTGGAGTACACTCAAACTCATGTCCACAGAGTCGGTGATGCCATCTAGCCATCTCATTCTCTGTCGTCCCCTTCTCCTCCCGCCCCCAAACTTTCCTAGCATCAGAGTCTTTTCCAGTGAATCAACTCGTCGCATGAGGTGGCCAAAGTATTGCAGTTTCAGCTTTAGCATCAGTCCCTCCAATGAACACCCAGGATTGATCTCCTTTAGAATGGACCGGTTGGATCCCCTTGCAGTCCAAGGGACTCTCAAGAGTCTTCTTCAACACCACAGTTCAAAAGCATCAATTCTTCGGCGATCAGCTTTCTTCACAGTCCAACTCTCACATCCATACATGACCACGGGAAAAACCATAGCCTGACTAGACGGACCTTGGTTGGCAAAGTAATATCTCTGCTTTTTAATATACTATTAAGGTTGGTCATAACTTTCCTTCCAAGGAGTAAGCGTCTTTTAATTTCATGGCTGCAATCAGCATCCGCAGTGATTTTGGAGCCCAAAAAAATAAAGTCTGACACTGTTTCCACTGTTTTTCCATGTATTTCCCATAAAGTGATGGAACCAGATGTCATGATCTTTGTTTTCTGAATGTTGAGCTTCAAGCCAACATTTTCACTCTCCTCTTTGACTTTCATCAAGAGGCTTTTGAGTTCTTCTTCACTTTCTGCCATAAGGGTAGTGTCATCTGCATATCTGAGGTTATTGATATTTCTCCCAGCAATCTTGATTCCACCTTGTGCTTCTTCCAGCCCAGCGTTCCTCATGATGTACTCTGCATATAAGTTAAATAAGCAAGGTGACAATATACAGCCTTGACGTACTCCTTTTCCTATTTGGAACCAGTCTGTTGTTCCATGTACAGTTCTGACTGTTGCTTCCTGACCTGCATACAGGTTTCTCAAGAGGCAGGTCAGGTGGTCTGGGATTCCCATCTCTTTCAGAATGTTCCACAGTTTATTGTGATCCACACAGTCAAAGGCTTTGGCATAGTCAATGAAGCAGAAATAGATGTTTTTCTGAAACTCTCTTGCTTTCTCCATGATCCAGCGGATGTTGGCAATTTGATCTCTGGTGCCTCTGCCTTTTCTAAAACCTGCTTGAACATCTGGAAGTTCATAGTTCACATATTGTTGAAGCCTGGCTTGGAGAATTTTGAGCATCACTTTACTAGCGTGTGAGATGAGTGCAATTGTGCAGTAGTTTGAGCATTCTTTGGCATTGCCTTTCTTTGGGATTGGAATGAAGACTGACCTTTTCCAATCCTGTGGCCACTGCTGAGTTTTCCAAATTTGCTGGCATATTGAGTGCAGCACTTTCACAGCATCATCTTTCAGGATTTGAAATAGCTCAGCCGGAATTCCATCACCTCCACTAGCTTTGTTCATAGTGATGCTTTCTAAGGCCCACTTGACTTCACATTCCAAGATGTCTAGCTCTAGGTCAGTGATCACGTTATCGTGACTATCTTGGTCGTGAAGATCTTTTTTGTACAGTTCTTCTGTGTATTCTTGCCACCTCTTCTTAATATCTTCTGCTTCTATTAGGTCCATACCATTTCTGTCCTTTATCGAGCCCATCTTTGCATGAAATGTTCCCTTGGAATCTCTAATTTTCTTGAAGAGATCTCTTGTCTTTACTATTCTGTTGCTTTCCTCTATTTCTTTGCATTGATCGCTGAGGAAGGCTTTCTTATCTCTCCTTGCTATTCTTTGGAACTCTGCATTCAGATGCTTATATCTTTCCTTTTCTCCTTTGCTTTTCACTTCTCTTCTTTTCACAGCTATTTGTAAGGCCTCCTCAGACAGCCATTTTGCTTTTTTGAATTTCTTTCCCATGGGGATGGTCTTGGTCCCTGTCTCCTGTACAATGTCACGAACCTCCGTCCAGAGTTCATCAGGCACTCGGTCTATCAGATCTAGTCCCTTAAATCTATTTCTCACTTCCACTGTATAATCATAAGGGATTTGATTTAGGTCATATCTGAATGGTCTAGGGGTTTTCCCTACTTTCTTCAATTTAAGTCTGAATTTGGCAATAAGGAGTTCATGATCTGAGCCACAGTCAGCTCCTGGTCTTGTTTTTGCTAACTGTATAGAGCTTCTCCATCTTTGGCTGCAAAGAATATAATCAATCTGATTTCGGTGTTGACCATCTGGTGATGTCCATGTGTAGAATCTTCTCTCGTGTTGTTGGAAGAGGGTGTTTACACATGGTGGTGTATAAATGGCATGCTACTCTCTTAGTGCATCCTCCCGTCTCCTTTTCCCACTGTGTCTTCAAGACGGCCCTCTACATCTGTGTCTCCATTCCTGCCATGCATTGGTTCATCTGTGCCATTTTTCTAGATTCCACTCCTGTAAAGTTTCTTTAAAGTGTAGCCATTCGCGCAATTATTTACTCAAGCTCTCTACACAATGTTGCCATCAGCTACAGACTCCCAAAGATAAGTGCTGGATCATCTCATCTCACCTGTCATCCCTGTTGCCATTTCTCCCAGACGAAGCACGCATCCTGGATTTAGTCAACATTTTCCCTTAATTCTTCAATCTGAAGTTATTTTAATCTGTAGAACATGCCAGTCAGCTGCACGTTCCCTACCTGTATTCATCTCTATGCCATGGAAACAGGGAAATGGGAAAGAGGGAGAGGGGAAGAGGAAAGAGAGAGACCAAAAAAGACAGAGAGACAGAGAACGAGGAAAGAGAGGAAGGGGGTGGGGGGCAGGAACAGGGAAGATAAAGAAAGAATAAATGGAGAGGGAGCTCCATAACATCTAACTTCACCAAAACTGATACATGAGCTTGTGGCTACTTTTTAAGCTTTTTATTTGAAAATAGTCTCAAAGTTACCAAAAGTTGCAGAAAGAATATAAATAGTACAAAGATCACTTATTTAATCTTCACAGATTCGACTGTTGTTCAAAATTTCCTCCATTTGCTACAGGTCAGTGGTCCCCAACTTTTCTGGCACCAGGGACTCATTTTGTGGAGGACACAGGGGTGGGGGAGACGGTTTGGGGATGATTCAAGTCCATTATGTTTATCATCCATTTTATTTCTATTATTACTACATCAGTGCCACCTCAGATCATCCGGCATTAGATCCTGGAAGCTGGGGAGCTCTGTTTGATAGACGATTGATGATAGAGCAATGGATGAATGTGTGTGCCCCCCACCCCCAAACCTATATATTCAAAATCATAATCCCAATGTGATGGTACTAGAAGGTAGGATCTTTGGGAAGTAATCAGGTCATGATGGTGGAGCCCTCGTGAATGTGATTAGTGCCCTAATAAGAAGAGGCCAGAAAATTAGCTGGCTCTCTTTCTGCCATGTGAGAATGCAACAAGAAGAAGGGCATTTATAAGCCAGGGAAAGAGACCTCACCAATAACCCAGCCATGCTGGCATCCTCATCACTGACTTCCAGCCTCCAGAACTGTGAGGTATAAATCTCTGTTACTTAAGCTAGCTGGTAGCTTTTTATAGCAACTTATAGAACTAAGGCAGATAGATGATTGATTGATTGATGATAGATTTTTTATTTCTGAACATGGTTCTTTACCTCTAAATTCTTTATAGTGCGCTTCCTAAGTTTATATAAACAGTGTACAGTTACCAATGCCATACAATTAAATGGACACAGTAATTTTATCTAGTCTACAAGACGTGTTCTAATTTGGTCAGGTGACCTAATAAAGTCCTCCAATGCAGAACAGTCAACACTTAACTGTAAGAGCTCTTTTTGTTATTGTTCTTGTTGTTTATTAATTAAATACTTTGGTGAAATACTTTCCAGTCCGTTAAATAAAAGTCAACTCAGGAACATCCCTTCTCAGGACTCAGACTTGCATGAACACTTCACACTTTATGTATCTCCCATATTCATCCTACTGTTTTATTCTTTTCACTCCTTTGTGTCACAGGAAGCAAACAGAAGGTAACAGCAACTTTAGACACAGGTAAGCTGAGCTCTTTCCTGGGTCCCTGAGCCCACACTCCTCTGTCCTTTCAAGACATTTGGTAAGACTCCTTCCCCCCACCACTCTAGTACCAAGACCTGGCTGGAGCTGGTAGTGGGCTGTCTGGATGGGCTCCCTATGGCTGGGTGGAGGTTAGAAGGTATCCAATCACCATTTCTACCCTTTAGGATTCTCTCCAACCTTCCATGTTGTGTGCAGAGTGGACTCAGCACTCTGAGTTGCTCCAAAACTTGTCCTGTGAGGTTGCCCTGGGGCCCTGGAGCTGGGCTGCCTTTCCAGAAAAGCCAGCTGGTGAGGGATGCTCACAAAGAGCTGACAGACAGCACTGCTCTCCTGGGATGGATGAGCTTGGGCTGCTGGAATGGTGCTGACACTCAGATTTTGAGTGAGTCCTGCTCACTTGGACCCAGGATGAGTTCGGCTCTCTGGGCCTGCCCACCCTTGAGTTTGAACTGGTCTCTTGCATACTCAGTCACCCATCGTGCTTTCCACCATGGTGTGGTATCTGCTCTGGTTTCCAGCATCCAGAATGGCAAGCGTCTGTTCCCCTGTGCACCCTCTGGCTAGTGGCACTCAGGGCAGTCCCCTCACCCCTCCACAGGCTCTACACCACATGTAATACAATCTTCTGGGGTGGCCCCATCCATCCCCTTGAAGGGCTTTCGAGATTGCTGTTCTACCACATCAAGGGTCCCTTCTAATCCCAGTCCTCTCTTGCCTCCAATTGCTATAGTGATTTTTGGCTCTTCCAGGTTACGCTGATTCAGATGAGGGTCAGGGATTCCACGCATGAATTGGATAACTCATCTTGTTCTACCTGTCGGCCTTGCCCCTATCTGCCCCACTGGTACTTGTGAGTAGAAACCAAGGGTGCAATCAACATGGAAAGACCACATTTTAGCAATGCTGTGATTACAGCCTAAAGAGTTCCAGAGAAGACATGGTTGGAAAGGGTATTGCTCTATATATACATGCTGTAAAATCCAAATGACAAATTTAACACAACCATAAAATAAATCACTGTTCACATTTTCCTGTGTACTGTGTGCGTTTGTGGTCATCTTCAAAGAAGCACTGGAACAACCTTCGAAAGAGCCATCGGAAGCCAGTATTCACAGGAGCAGGATGGATGGTGCAGCATCATGAATCATGGCGTAACCAACACGAAACAAATGGCATCAGACACTTAGAGTCAAGCAGAGCTATATATAAGTTTCAGTTCGGACAGGTCCTGAGAGCTATAGGACTTGAGTAATAGCATTGTTGTTATCTTTTTCTCACAGTGGGAGATATGAAATTACCCAGTAACAGCACATTTGACAATAAAGAGTATGAAGAGAGGATTCCTGGATCTAAACTGAGATGATGCCTGGGCACTATGGGGAATCAAGTGCTTTGATTGGACAATAAGCAAACACGTCAGTACCACTCTTCTACCCATTAGTCTAAATTTTTAGTGATAAATCACTATGCCTCATATGCTCATGAATTTTGCAAAGTCTCCATAAATGAAATTGATGATAAAAAATAAAATTGATTATATAAACAAGTGACACACACACAAATATTTACCCGGGGTCCCACACAACCTAGGGGTGGCCTTGAAGAAAGAGGTGGGGTGTAGCTATTCACCATGTCCCAGTTATAAAAGCTGCATCACGATGGATGAGAAAATCACAAAGATGACTGGCTTTTTCTGACATTTTGATCAATTCCCACTTTTTTTCTTATTTATTAATTTGGCTGCACCAGATCTTAGTTGCCGCGTATGGGATCTAGTTTCCTGACCAGGGATTTAACCCAGGTCCCCTGAATTGGGAGCTCAGAGCCTTAGCCCTGGACCATGAGGAAAGTCTTCTCCAATCGTTTTAAGAATCATAGAAAATAGAAAAATTACAACTGGAAAATTTGTCTTCGGTTCCATAACAGGCTGAAATGGCCGGTTGAAACTTGAGGTCAACATAGGAGAGATTCTGACTTCATCCCAGTAAGGTGAAGTCACCAGGGCCACATAAACACCTTTGACAAAGAAAAGCATGAAGACAATACAGTTTTGCAGCTGTGCAACTTGAAGAAATAGCATATGAGGACTAGGCTGCCAGGACAACTAGGGAATGAAGTATTTATGTAATAACATTACCGCAAGCTAAAGAGAAGCACAATTCATTAAAACAAGAAGTTTCCATGGTAGTATCCAGAAGTCACTGTGGTTTTCTTCACTATTAAAACAAACCTTGGAAAAGAAGTTGAGCTGTTTTCAAGACCAATTGAGTCCCATGTTCTCTGGCAACTGCCTCCTTCTCTTTCCACTCCTTTTGTACCTGCATAGACACCATATTCCCCAGGACACTGAGACCACTCCTCTGTACTGTGAGAGCTCAGGCAAACACAGAATGTTTGCTCCTCACTCACAGGAACCTGTATACTCAGAAGTGCTTACATGTATACAAATTCGTTACGGAATATTCACTGGAAGGACTGATGCTGAAGCTGACGATCCAATACTTTGGCCACCTGACTCAAAGAGCCAACTCATTGGAAAAGACCCTGATGCTGGGAAAGACTGAAGACAAAAGAAGAAGAGGGTGGAAGAGGGTGAGATGGTTAAATAGCATCACTGACTCAGTGGACATGATTTTGAGCAAACTCCAGGAGACAATGAAGGACAGAGGAGTTTAGCATGTTTCACTTTTTTTCAGACTCCAGAGAAATGACTGATTTATTTACACCTAGACATAATTTATTCTTTCTTTCTTTTTTTTTTTTTTTTGAAGTTATGGAAAAGGCTTCCCTGGTAGCTCAGACGGTAAAGAATCCACTTGCAATTCGAGACCTGAGTTCAATCCCTGGGTTAGGAAGATCCCCTGGAGGAGGGCGTGGCAACTCACTCCAGTATTCTTGTGTGGAGAATCCCAATGGACAGAGGAGCTTGGTGGGCTGCAGCCCATGGGGTTGCAAAGAGTGACTAAGCATACATACTTGGCTTAGAATGTTGTGTTGGTTTCTGCTGTACAGTGAAATGAATAACCCGTATCTATACCTACACCCCCTCCCTCTTGGGTCCCCCACCCACCTCCCACCCCCCACCCCTCTAGGTCATCACAGAGCACAGAGCTGAGCCCCCTGTGGTATACAGCAGCTTTCTGCTGGCTCTCTGTTTTACACATGATAGTTTTTAGTGAAAGTCGCTCAGTTGTGTCCGACTGTTTGTGACCCCATGGACTGTACAATCCATGTAATTCTCTAGGCCAGAATACTGGAGTGGGTAGCCATTCCCTTCTCCAGGGTATCTTCCGGACCCAGGGATCAAACCAGGGCCTCCTGCATTGCAGGCAGACTCTTAACCAGCTGAGCTACCAGGAAATAATGTATACATGTCATTTTAAAATTTTCTTCCCCAAAATGAAAGCCAGCTGAAGAAAGTTCCTTAAACCAAGTGCCCACACACAACTTTAAGGGTGGGACTGGTGAGGGGTGGGATGCTCTTATTTAATTCTGAGAACTAACACACCTAGTGGGAATCTGACCCTACAAAACTGCACATCCGGGACAGCATCACCTCTCAAGTCTCGCAATCTCTCATTACCAATGTCATTCACGTTTTCATATAATGTAATTATCAGATAATATCACATTTGCACACAAACTTCACACAGGCAGTAAAGTGGACGTAAATCAATTACAGTGGCTTGAACAATCAAAGGCACATAAGTAGCTACTTACCCATATGCCTCTTTAGAAAAATTTCTTTCGAGTTTGTATCTGGGGCTAACAGTTTAAATTAAAAAAAAAAAAAACATTATTTCAGTGTTTTCTAATGAGTTCTCCAAACTCAGTTTTAGAACTTTTTGTCAATAAAGATTCTCTTAATGGTAATATTCAAATAAACATAGAAATATTTAGTATCAATAATCAACATGTGGTGGGCTTTTTAAGTTTGTTAATTCATATATTATTCTTATGACACTTCAAGCAATGCTGTGAAAGTTCGGTCCATGTGATCTCCAATATTTTACACACATAAAATTTCAAACTGAGAGAGGTGATAAGCATGATTCCTGGTCATGTGACTAGGATATACAGTTAAGATTCAAACCTAGGTCTTCTGAGGCTGAAATGTTCAGCAAAAACCCACTTAAGCATGCATTAGTCCATATTTATGCAAATTTTATCACACAGAAATTAAGAAAATATTCCAAGGATAGATTGTGTTTCCCTGAGGTATTTCCTATAAATTCAAGCCTAGGAGAAGGCAATGGCACCCCACTCCAGTACTCTTGTCTGGAGGATCCCATGGACAGAGGAGCCTGGTGGGCTGCAGTCCATGGGGTCGCTGAGGGTCGGACACGACTGAGCGACTTCACTTTCACTTTTCACTTTCACACATTGGAGAAGGAAATGGCAACCCATTCCAGTGTTCTTGCCTGGAGAATCCCAGGGACGGGGGAGCCTGGTGGGCTTCCGTCTATGGGGTCGCACTATGGGGTCGCACGGAGTCAGACACGAGTGTAGTGACTAAGCAGCAGCAGCAGCAGCAATACAGCTTACCACCACATAAAGACAAAAGAGAAAACCAAACTCAAAAACCAACAGAGCTATTTTTACTGGCCTTGCTGTATAAAAGGAAACAGAGGGAAAAGCTGAAAGATCAAATGACAAAGAATGTTCTAAACCTGTCACTTAGTAACATATTGTCAATTCTTGGTGTTTTTACCCCAGGAAGTTTAAACTCTGTGTCCTGCCATCAAAGGGTTCGTTGCCACTCATATATTGTCTCCCCTTCCCTCTCTTTATTTCTTCTCCCTCCTCCCCTCACCACTCTAAACCAGCTTCTGCAGCACCACTGAGCGTGACAGGCTCACCAGTTAACACAAGTATGATCCAGAAAATTCCGTGACCGCTAGAGGGACCACAGCCTTGACTGTACAGACCTTTAGTCCATACAATAGTCATGTTCGGATGTGAGAGTTGGACCATGAAGAACGCAGAACACCATAGAATCGATGTTCTTGAATTGTGGTGCTGAAGAAGCCTCTTGAGAGTCCCCTGGACTGCAAGGAGACCAAACCAGTCCATCCTAAAGGAAGTCAACTCTGAATATTCATTGGAAGGATGGATGCTGATGCTGAAGCTATACTACTTTGGTCACCTGATGCGAAGAGCCAGCACATTGGAAAAGACCCTGATGCTGGGAAAGACTGAAGGCAGAAGGAGAAGGGGATGACAGAGGATGAGATGGCTGGATGGCATCACTGACTCAGTGGACATGAATTTGGCAAACTCCAGGAGATGGCGAGGGACAGGGAGGCCTGGCAGGCTGCAGTCTATGGGCTCGCAAAGTCAGACACGATTTGGTGACTGAACAACAACAATTCAGAAAAGTAAAGGGAACTGTTTTCCAAACGTGGACATTTTCTATTTTCCTCCCATTTTTACTAATTTTCCAGGGATGACATTGACTAATGAAGACACGGGGTACTGCAGAGCCAGGTCAAATACAAAGGATGTATCATTTGCCCAAAAAGATGCATCGGCACACACAGAAACCCACCCCTGAACATCTTCCTTCTCCGTCTCTGCATGTCAGACCACCTAGAAAATGCTGCTAGGCAGCTGGTGATTTGCTCCAAAGCCATATTTAATCTTCTGAAGGCCCATTAGCTGACAGGGCTTTGGCATTTGTGGCCTCTAAAACAGATCAATATACTCTATATTTTGAAGGGCATCGAATTCTCCCCATCCAGAAGCAGACAGGCTGTGGGTCAGAGGACAGCCAGCAGCAAGTACATCAAGCCTCCCTGAACTGGCCCACCAGATGGAATAGAACTTTTCTGAGGATTGTGTGGCTTTACTTACCTGATAGAGGTTGAGATGGTGTGCTTAGAATGGATACTCAGAAATCCATCAACCTGGCCAACAAATCATGGCCAAAACCAAAACTAATCACAGCCTGTGGGTGGTCGGAGCAATCTCTAAAATATCCCCTTGGTTAAACCTTAGGGATGTACTGAAATGCCTGCAGGTAGAAACATTTCAGCTGTTGCATCCTTCCTATAGCACCTAGGTACCTTCAACACACTCTCAGGCAAGAATTCAGGAGCTTCTTCCTTTCTGTAGCATTTATTTCTATAACAATTGAGTCCTCTAAAATAATAAGCAGATATCCTTCTTATCAGAGACAAAAAAAAATTAGATGTTTAATTACTCCTAACAACACTCTTTCTAGAAATGGTTATGCTTTATTTTCTAAAACCTTTTTATTTTATATTGGAGTTCAGTTCAATTCAGTCACTTAATCATGTCCAACTCTTTGCAACCCCATGGACTGCAGCACATCAGGCCTCCCTGTCCATCACCAACTCTCGGAGCTCACTCAAACTCATGTCCATTGAGTCGGTGATGCCATCCAACCATCTCATCGTCTGTCGTCCCCTTCTCCTCCCACCTTCAATCTTTCCCAGCATCAAGGTCTTTTCAAATGAGTCCACTCTTCGCATCAGGTGGCCAAAGGATTGGAGTTTCAGCTTCAACATCAGTCCTTCCAATGAATATTCAGGACTGATTGCCTTTAAGATGGACTGGTTGGCTCTCCTTGAAGTCCAAGGGACTCTCAAGAGTCTTCTCCAACACCACAGTTTAAAAGCACCAATTCTTCAGTGCTCAGCTTTCTTTACAGTCCAACTCTCACATCAATCCATATATTGGAATATAGTTGATTAAAAATGTAATGGTTTTGAGAGGACAGCAAAGGGACTCAGGCATACATATATCTGTATCCATTCTCTCCCAAACTCCCCTCCCATCCAGGCTTCCACTTAACATTGAGCAGAGTTCCCTGTGCTGTACAGTAAGATCTTGTTGGTTATTCATTTTAAATATTAGTAATTGCTATACTTTAAATACCACATACAAATGAAAAATATCTCACCTCTAATTAAATTGAGTCACGGCGAATCAGGCCTGAGATGCTTGCAACTACTGTTAAGAAAGAACTTGAGTTCATTTTAAAGAAACATCTCCTTACAAACTAAGAGTATGTTCTGTTAGGGTTTTTTTGGATCTGTTTCTGGGCCACATATCCCAAAAGCTGTGTCATTCACAACCATATGTAAAATGACAGTGTGTGAGAAGCACACTGTTAGAAATTGTACTGTGTTTCCTGAAAGTCATTTGTTGAAGTCATAACCCCAGCACCTCAGAATGTGGCCAGATTTGGAGATAGAGCTTTTAAAGAATTACAGTAAAAGGAGTTGATATGGGTGGGCCCTAAGCCAATGTGATGGGTGTCTTTCATCCAAGGAGGAGATCAGGACACAGACATACAAGGAGGAATAAACATGCGAAAACAGAGAGAGAAAACCATCCACAAGCCAAGAAGAGAGGCCGCAGAAGAAACAATCCTGCTGATACCTTGACCTGGGACTTCTGGTCCCCAGACCTGTGAGAAGATCACTTTCTGTGGTTTATTTTTTAATTTTTTAAAATTTATTTTTAGTTGAAGGATACTTGCTTCACAGTATTGGGTTGGTTTCTGCTGTACAGCAACGTGAATCAGCCATAAGGACCCTTATGCCCCCTCCTTCTGGAACCTCCCTCTGGAACCTCCCCCCAACCCCTCTCTCCCATCACACCCCCTCGGGGCACTGGGCTGAGCTCCCTGCGTTAATCAGCAGCTGCCCACTGGTTATCTATGTGACACGTGGTCATGTGTGTATATTAATGCCTTCACCCTCCCCTCCCCCCACTGTGTCCACAGGCCTGGTCTCTGCATCTGCATTCCTGCCCTACATATAGGTGCATCAGTACTATTCTTCCAGATTTCATATGTGTTAATATCTGTTTTTCTCTTTTTGCCTTATTTTACTCTGTATAACTGCAAGGAGTATATGCAGGATATGGACTACCAGGTGATCCAACCAGTCCATCCTAAAGGAAATCAGTCCTGAATATTCACTGGAAGGACTGATGCTGAAGCTGAAACTCCAATCCTTTGGCCACCTGATGCAAAGAACTGACTCATTGGAAAAGATCCTGATGCTGGGAAAGATTGAAAGTGGGAGGAGAAGGGGACAACAGAGGATGAGATGGTTGGATGGAATCACCAACTGGTTGGACATGAGTTTGAGCAAGCTCTGGGAGTTGGTGACGGACAGGGAGGCCTGGCATGCTGCAGTCCATGGGATCGCAAAAGAGTTGGATACGACTGAGCAACTGAACTGAACTCTGTATAACTGGCTCTAGGTTCATCCGCCTCAGTTCAACTGACTCAAATTCATTCCCTTTTATGGCTGAGTAATATTCCTTTGTGTATATGTAACACACTTCTTTATCCATTCATCTGTTGATGGACATCTTGGTTGTTTCCATGTCCTGGCATTGAGCATTGGGGTCCATATGTCCTTTTGAATTATGGTTTTCTCAGGGTATATGCCCAGTATTGGGATTGCTGGGCACTTTCTGTTGTTTAAACCACTCAGTTTCTGGTATGTGTTATGGCAACACCAGCTAACTAACATATACACACTGCATTTTGGCCCTGTCATTAGAAAAATTGAAAATTCTAAGTTAATTGTTGAAATTTCTTCAATCAAGTAAGTTGGAAAAATTCCACCAAATAAAATTTATTTGATTAATGAAATGTGCCACATCTCATTTGTCAAAAATTCTCTTGGGTCTGTCTTCCAAGACTAGCCAGTACCTTAACTACTACTGACCACTTCCATTGCTACCACAGTAGCCCAAGTCAATGTCTCTCACTTAGATTATAGGCTCTTAATGGATCCTTGGAAGAAAAGCTATGACCAACATAGACAGTATATTAAAAAGCAGTGACGTTACTTCAACAACAAAGGTCCATCTAGTCGAAGTTATGGAGAAAGCAATGGCACCACACTCCAGTACTCTTGCCTGGAAAATCCCATGGACAGAAGAGCCTGGTGGGCTGCAGTGCATGGGGTTGCTACGAGTTGGACACGACTAAGCGACTTCACTTTCACTTCTCACTTTCATGCACTGGAGAAGGAAATGGAAACCCACTCAAGTATTCTTGCCTGGAGAATCCCAGGGACGGGGGAGCCTGGTATTAGCTGTCATCTATGCAGTTACACAGAGTCGGACACAACTGAAGCGCCTTAGCAGCAGCAGCAGCGTTCAAAGCTATAGTTTTTCCAGTAGTCATATGCAAGTGAGAGTTGGACTATAAAGAAAGCTGAGTGCTGAAGAATTGATACTTTTGAACTGTGGTGTTGGAGAAGACTCTTGAGAGTCCCCTGGACTGCAAGGAGATCCAACCAGTCAATCCTAAAGGAAGCCAGTCCTGAATATTCATTGAAAGGACTGATGCTGAAGCTGAAGTTCCAATACTTTGGCCACCTGATGCAAAGAACTGGCTCATTGGAAAAGACTCTGATGCTGAGAAAGATTGAAGGCAGGACAAGAAGGGGACAACAGAGGGTGAGATGGTTGGATGGCATCACCAACTGGTTGGACATGACTTTGAGTAAACTCCGGTAGCTGGTGACGGACAGGGAAGCCTGGCCTGCTGCAGTCCATGTGATTGCAAAGAGTCAGACACAGCTGAGCAATTGAAGTGAACTGAGCTGAATGAATCTGACAGAATCCCCTAATATCTATTCGAAACACATGACCCTCTGAAAACAGGTGAGATCATGTTACTCTTCTGTCCAGTGCTGTGCAATGACTCCCTAGTTCCTGCCAAGGAAAACCAAAGCCCATATAAATGGCTACCATGCCCTACTTGAGTTGATCCCAATTTGAGCTCCCCTCTATTACTCTAATCCAGCATAGCGGATGTCCTCAGTCACACCTTTGTTCCAGGTCCTCCCTTCTCTGAAAGTTTCTCCTTCAGTTATCTGCACAGCTGACTCCTTCACCGTCTTTAACTCTTTGCTCGAATTGTTCAGTTTCAGTTTGGCTCCCCAGATCATCCTACTGAAAACTGTAACCATGTCCCCTCCACTCCCCCAGCATCCTTTGAGTGTGTGCAGGCGTGCTCAATCCCTCAGTCGTGTCTGATTCCCAATGGACTGTAACCTGCCAGGCTTTTCTGTCCATGAAATTTTCCAGGCAAGAACATTAGACTCGGTTGCCTTTTCCTATTTCCAGGGATCTTCCTTACCCAAGGATCAAAACTGCCTCTCTTGCATCTCCTGCTTTGGCAGACAGATTCTTTACCACTAGCATCCCTAGGAAGCCCCCATCATCCTACTCTACCGTGTTTTTCTTTTTTGACTCTGTTGCATTTAGTCTCTTCTGGAAAATTATATAAATTATTAATATATAATTTACTGTTTATCCTATGTCTTTATTTGTTTCACCCATCTATTTCAAATCACCTGGAGCCATGCTTCACCCATGGTAGGAATATTTGATTAATAAATATTGAATGAAAGATCAGTTGGTTTTTGGTCCACCTGAAACTAACACAACATTGTAAATCAACTATACTTCAGTAAAGGTTTTTTTAAAAAAGATCAATTGAATATGGAAGCTAGAATTTTCTCTTTAAGCACTATAAATTTTCAAATATTCCCCAGTTTAAACAGTTACAATGTGACCCATTATGAATGTTAGGAATTTTCTTTTTCTTACTTGCAGTTCTTAATAGGGATTCACTTCTCCAAGAAAACCCCCAAAGGAAGAAAAGAATTTTCAGTCTTTCTCCTTCTGCTGCTGCTGCTAAGTCGCTTCAGTCGTGTCCGACTCTGTGCAACCCCATAGACGGAAGCCCACCAGGCTCCCCCATCCCTGGGATTCTCCAGGCAAGAACACTGGAGTGGGTTGCCATTCTACTGCAACTAAAAGTCATACTTTGGGGAAAGACAAAATGGAAAGTAGGACCCTAAAACATGGCAACTTGAAATTTTTCAATTTCACATGAAAGTATCCTTATGTAAGCATATTGCTGGAATGGCTAATAAATTGTGACAAGCTAGGGGAAGCTGAGTGAAATATTCAAAATTCAACTGGATAGTATTTAAAATATTTACTCAAGTCATAAGGTTTTAATACCATGAAAGAATGCAGAATCAAGTCAAGATTTTAAAAACCATTTAATAGAAAATACTTACTATCTTGAGGTTTCATCAAATACAGTGGTCATAAGAAACCAAGTGGAAGTATACTTACAGATCTTATGACCCAAAGAGATGTAAACATCTATCAAGTGACCAAACTGGATGAAATCTGAAGATTTCTGTAAAAAAAAAAAATGAATTAGGCAATGTATATGTCACATGGAGCCAGAAATATGGGTTCTAGGACCACAGAGACCTACACTTTGAAGTTTTAAAGCCCATAACATAACAGAACACAGGGCCCTAAAGCCACTTGTAAGATGAGACACTTTACAGATATGAGATTAAAAATATAAGTTTTGGCAATATAAATTTGAAAATATCAATATTATTACAGAAACATGAACAAAAGGCATAAATAGTAGTCCTTACAGTTGAGCATGCATCAATATCTGGCAGGGCTGGTTGAAATGCCAATTTCTCTACCCCACCCTCAGCCTCTGATTCAGTAGATCTAGGGGACAGCCAAGAACCACATTTTTCTTTTTCTTTTTTAATATTTATTTGGCTGTGCTGAGTTTTAGTTGAGGGTCTCAGGATCTTTGATCTTCATTTTGGCATGCAGGGTATTGAGTTGTTACATGTGGAATCTAGTTCCCTGGCCAGGGATTGGACCCACGCCCCCTTCATTGGGAAACTCATCATCTTAGCCACTGGACCACCAGGAAAGCCCTCAGAGAACCACATTTCCAACAAGCTCCCAGGTGATGCTGATGCCACTGATCCAGGGACCACACTTTGAGAACTACTGGAATAAATGATTCTGCATTCAATTAATTTGCAAAACAGAAATAATAATTGTTTTGAGGTGTGAAAAAAAAGGGACCTTATTGCTGGTACCCATTTGTAAAGAGAGGCCTCTCCATGCACTTAAAAAGGTATCCTTTCAGAAAGGATGTTACGATTTACCAAGTCCTTTGTGTACATCACCTCCCTTAAGGATAGGAAGGCGTCCATGGCGGCACCCTCCCCGTCTCCTATTGCTGAGGTGGCCTGTTGCAGAGAGGCTGTGAACAGAGCACACGTTAGAAGTAAACAATGGTGGAAAAGTTCTTAGCTGGCTGCAGACAATCAGCTTCTATTAACATTCCTGGTTTGAGACAAACCATTCAGGTCCTCGCTGGTGGATGTGAGTGATGCTGGCCCAGACAGAGCCATGTAGCGGGGGTGGGGAGGTGATCAGAGGCAGAAGAAGCTGGCTTAGGGTCCTAGCAGTGCCGGCTGCTTTGTGTGCGGTCCCTCGGGCCCCCAGTCCTGTGCAGCTGCAGCTGGCCTTCCATCTGTCTGATCTCCGGGCAATTTGCAGACGGGGTAATAGGGTAACATGAAGGCCAAATCTGCGTGATTCTTTGCCTTTCTTCTTTTTTTTTTCAACCAGCTACTGATTGTTGGCAAAGAGATGAAAAGCAGAAAATATTAGTCTTCCCTTTTCAATCCTCGCAGCAATGAATACACAGGAAAAAAAAAAGGTATTTTATGAAAACTACAAATAGATATCAGACAATTACACACATTTAACTTGAACAGTGAGCCTGCTATATTTACTGCACATTTACAAGTAGCTGTCCCTATGCTTGTCCTTCATCTGCCCTGTGTTGCTTTTAATAAAGTTTAATGTTCAGAGTTCAGGAAAGAAGTGAATATGAGCTATTTGAG
The DNA here is from genome assembly GCF_049115385.1 of Moschus berezovskii. Taxonomy (NCBI): domain Eukaryota; kingdom Metazoa; phylum Chordata; class Mammalia; order Artiodactyla; family Moschidae; genus Moschus; species Moschus berezovskii. The sequence continues at coordinate 21,398,796 of NC_142477.1, read as the reverse complement.
ATTTGAGATGTGTGTTATTTTTTTTAATTGAAATAATTTTTCAATTTAAAAATAGCTATCTAAAATATGGACTAGATAAACTCACAATGTCCTACTGTATAGCTTAGAGAACTATAGTCAGTATCCTATGATAAATCATAATGGAAAAGAATACAAAAAACAAAAAAGAATGTATACATATGCAAAACTGAATCACTTTGCAGGATAGTAGAAATTAATACAACATTGAAAATCAAGTATATTTCAATTTAAAAATTTTAATCAAGCATTTTGTTTGTTAACTAATGTTTTGGGGAAGTAAAACAAAAAAGAATATGTTTACCCTCAGCCTGGAAAAATAATGAGGCATATTGCAATAATTTATTTGTTTTATAGGCCCTCTATCTTCTATGTAAAGCTTAAGTAATATGTTTTTTTTTTAAAGAGGAACATGCCTAGTAATCAAACTTAAAATTAAGCAGAGAATATTGTGCTTCCACGTCTACAAAAGATGCTCTCTTAAGTCTTCAAGACAAGCAATGATTTTCAAAGGAAGTATTTGTGAAAATGGCACTTTCTTTTGAAAGAACCAGTAAAAACAGCTAACCATATAAATGAGGACAGCGCCACTTTTAAGTATGCTTTCTTCCCACTATATTTTGTGTGCCCGTTTTTGCTTCTTTTTTTTTTTTAATTTGGACCATGTGGCCTCCTGACAATGGCTGAGGTAAAACACACACTGTGTCACAGATCCACTCATCTGACAGTAGAGGACGCAGGGTGAAAGAGGCTGGAGAGACCTACCCAGAGGGTTTGTGTAATAACCGGAGCTTCTATCTCCTAACTCAGTGTGCCTTTCTGAATTATGAAAGCATTTCCCCATTTCCGAGCAAAGGTCACTCATAAGTGTATGTCTGTGGAAACTAACTCTGAGTCACCTACTCAGCCAGCTCTTTCCTCACTGAGAGAAGAATGGGCTGACCTGGGGGCAAAGTAAGATTCCCACTGGAGCCTGCCTCCGTAGTCCCTTGGGCAGAAAAGTCAGTATGATTTAACCATTAGTTTCGGAGATTTCCAGGTGACAGCTATAAGCCTGAGAACATCACTGTGACTTCCCCTGGGGCAATGCCCGTGACCCCTCCGCCCCTCCCATCTCTGCTTTTCAAACTGAGACTCTTCCAGCTACAACCAAGGGAAATATTTGAAGGTCTAGTCTGTTTATGTGAGAGGTGTGGCACCCGGCAAATCTCCTAGCATTTGCATCTAGGGGATCCTGGCCAATGAACATTCAGAGCAGTCTCGAGGGAAAGGAGAGGTCTCAGAAGGACTCCTATAGTCCACTGAGCAGGGGTGAGGACCCTCAGGGTAGAACTGGGCACACAACCTCTATCACCACTAAGCTGGCTTCTCACCTTGCTCTCAGTTGAGAAACTTGGGGAGGCTGGAGGTTGTGTGACTCTCAGTCTATTCCTTTTCACCCCAAATTAGCTAGTATTCCAACATGGAGCCAGGATCCTTGGTTGGGTGCGCAGGTTGGGTCATCTGTCTCCTGCCCACTGCCCAAGAAGGCAGGCCACTCTGAGTCATCGCTCACCTGACAGTTCTAATAACTCCATCAGGTTCTCAGTCAAAGAGAGCACCTGGTAACCGGAGTCTGAAATAGACAGACCATCCCCTTCCTCCCTCCTTGGGTCTTATTTATTTATCAGATACTTTTTTTCATGGATATCAAGATCTCAAAGACACAGACATGAAGAGGAAATTAGATATTGGAGAGATTTGGTAGGAATGCAAGGGAAATCTCAGGGAAGGGCTATTGCTGTTCAGTTGCTAAAAAGTCCTGTCCGACTCTTTTTGACCCCATGGACTGCAGCACTCCAGGCCTCCCTGTCCTTCACAGCCTCCCGGAGTTTGCTCAAACTCACGTTCATTGGGTCAGCAATGCCATCCAACCATCTCATCCTCTGTCGTCCCCTTCTCCTCTTGCCCTCAATCTTTCCCAGCATCAGGGTCTTTTTCAATCAGTTGGCTCTTTGCATCAGGTGGCCAAAATATTGGTGCTTCAGCTTCAGTATCTGTCCTCCCAATGAATGAAAAGTGAAAGTGTCAGTCACTCAGTCATGTCCGATGCTTTGCGACCCCATGGACTGTAGCCCGCCAGGTTCCTCTGTCCATGGGACTTTCCAGGCAAGAATACTGAAGTGGGTTGCCATTCCGTTAAATATTCCAATGAATATTCAGGGTTGATTTCCTTTAGGATTGACTTGATCTCCTTGCTGTCCTAGGGACCCTCAAGAGTCTTTTCCAGCACCACTGTTCAAAAGTGAAGGGTAGATGGGAGGATATGTTACCGATAGAGTCCTTAATCAATAGAAACTGATCAGAGACCAGACAAGGAAATCAGGCAAGGCTTTATTGGGGCCTCTACTGCAGCAGAGGGGAGGGCGAGCAAACAACTTCCCTTGCTTGCTTGCTCTCTGAGGGGGGAGGGTGGATCTGGTTCCTTATATGGGGTGAGGGTAGAGGTATGTCGAAGGGCTGGGCCAGAAGGGTGGCTTAGGTGCGTTGCACAGCTCCTCTGGTGATGTGTGCAGGGCACATGTGCAGCACCCAACTCTTCAGCAGTGGCAGTTGGGTTTTTGGTCTTTTTGTATCTTGCCGTCCAGAATTTGCCCCTGTTGTGTATGCACGCAGTTATTTTTACTCCCTTGTAGTTTCTTTGTACATTTAGCTTGAAGAGACATTTGTCCAGGTGCAAGCTTTACAGCATTGCAGCAAAGGGTCCCAGGTTCCAGCCTATCTCAGCGAGAGAGGGGAGATATTCTGGAGTCAGCCTTCAGACTGAGCTGCAGTTCTGACACCTGTGAAAGGAAAGAGGGAAACCTCAGCCAGCAGAGGGCTCTGAGAACACCGCATCCAGACTGACAGTCAGCCTGGAGCAGCACTTGCCCATCAGTAGACCCTGCTGTCTGCAGCAATGCACAGATGCTAATGTTGCTCACCAGCCTCCCACCTCCCAGCAGATTTTCTTGAAGGGATTCCTGGGAATCTCATGGCATCACCCCACACATATATCTGTCACCTTGATGTTAGGTTAGCTCTGGAATAAAGTTCCCATACCTGACAGAGATACACTCTGCCTCTCAAGGAGGAAATGGCACAAACCCTATATGGGGTAGGCATACTGATGTGTGTTTGTGTGTGTGTGTGTATGCTGAGCTCAGTCACTTCAGTCATGTCTGACTTGTGACCCTGTGGACCGTATCCTTCCAGGCTTCTCTGTCCTTGGGATTTTCCCAGCAAGAATACTAGAGTGAGTTGCCATGCCCTCCTCCAGGGGATCGTCACAACCCAGGGATCGAAACTGCCTCTCTTGCATCTCCTGCATTGCAGGCAGACTCTAATGCTGAGGCATTGGGGAAGCCCAGGCATACTAGTGGTACTTTTTAATTTTTTGGCTGAGAAAATTATTTTTGTTTTGAAATCAGTATATCCCATTTCATTTGCACAATGATTGTATTTTAGGGCTAAGAGGGGGCTTTAGAAACACTTGAGTCAATTTATAGGTGAGATTCAGTTTAATTTCAATAGGCTTTCTCCCTTACCCCTTAACCTTCATATCTGCTAAAGCAGGTTTCCTGATTCTTTTTTTTTTTCAGAACTTTAACCGAGAAATCCAGCATCTAGGTGATACGCTTTGACGTTCCAAATAGATTGCCCAGAGGAATTCCAGGACTACACTTATTTTGATACAGTTCTAGCAGAGAATCCTGAATGGCTTTGACATCCAGTGGACTGTTCTGGGCCTCACCTCAATTCCAAGAAATAATCCCACCTCCTAGAATTTCCCCAAATTGTCCATTTTAAATGAAATCAACTGGTCTTACCCTTGTCCTATGTTGCAAATATCCATGACACTGTCCCTTCTCTGCTCCTCCTTTCCACTAAAATCCAACCTCATATCATTTGAATCTCCACTGCTCTTGAGTACAGCTCATTTTAGCTTTAGTCATGTCCGACTCTATGGACTGTAACCCGCCAAGCTCCTCTGTCCTTGAGATTTTTCCAGCAAGAACACTGCAGTGAGTTGCCATGCCCCACTCCAGGGTATATCCCCGACCCAGGGATTGAACCCATGTCTCTTAAGACTCCTGAATTGACAGATGGGTTCTTTACAACTAGCACTTCCTGGGAAGCCCAAGTACTTCATTTTGCAATAGCCCAGAGTATGGATGTTTTGAGTTCTTTGGTCTTCAAAATATGGCTGTAGGATTTTTTTTTCTAAGCTCAGCAACCTGATTCAAATTGCCTAGAAAGCTTTGAATAGCGGCTGGTTTCCAAGGCACACGAATACCAGATAGGTTCCCTACTTCATCATGAATACTGGAAAGCCCATTTTTGCTTTTGTTGGCATAGGATAACTGGAACAATCAGATCATGTATTTAGTTGGCATTGCATCCGAACAGATTTGCTTTCTTAACCTAGAAAGGAAATAGGAATATCACACTAATTGACTTGAAAGCTAGAGCGTGTGTTCATTTCCTGTATTAGATAGGCTTTTCAACATTCGTTTAGAGTGCAGGACATCTAGTCACAAAGTATTAAGTTTCAGGACAAGAGAAAACCATTATAAAATCTCTTACTGAGGACTCATTTGTTTACTTGTCTGCCTTTGTCTAACATAGTGGCTTAACTGTGGACTTGGCCCCCCTACTCTTCTTGGACTTCCCTGGTGGCTCAGCTGGTAAAGTATCTGCCTGCAATGCGGGAGACTTAGGTTCAGTCCCTGGGTTGGGAAGATCCCCTGGAGGAGGGCATGGCAACCCACTCCAATATTCTTGCCTGGGGAATCCCATGGACAAAGCAGCCTGGAAGGCTACAGTCCATGGGGTTGCAAAGAGTCAGGACACGACTGGGTGACTAACATTTTCACTTTCACTTCTACTATAACTTTTCCATTAAGATTTTTAGGTAGTTTACAAAATCCTGAGTAATTTCTAGGTACTAGGTGCTGTATGCTAGACATGCATATAGTGGTGAACTGAATTCGATTATAGACAGCCTAAGTTTCATGAAATGAAGGGCTTGCTTGTTTATTAACTGTACCTTCTGTATCATGGGGGAGAAGCACTCTTTACAGCCAAAAGACTCAGCACTATCTTTCCCACGAGTATTGGTGGGTTGGAAAGCAATCTAGTCAGATACCTAGATCAAAATAGCTGTCACATTTATTGAGAGCTAATTATATTGATAGGCACCGTCCACATATCTTTATATATCTGTATAGATAAATAAAATGAAAGTGAAAGTCATTCAGTCATGTCCAACTCTTTGTGACCCCATGGACAATGAAGTCCCATGGAAATCCAACCATAATACTGGAGTGGGTAGCCTTTCCCTTTTCCAGGGGATCTTCCCAACCCAGGGATCAAACTCAGGTCTCCCACATTGCAGGAAGATTCTTTACTAGTTGAGCCACAAGGGAAGCCCAAGAATACTGAAGTGGGTAGCCTATCACTTCTCCCGACCCAGAAATTGAATTGGGGTCGCCTGCCTTGCAAGTGAATTCTTTACCAACTGAGTTATCAACACATTAATATCTATGTGTATCTATCTGGGTATATACATATATCTAAGTATATCTGTGTCTATATATCTTTATTTACAGATATGAAATTGATTTTCGTTATTTGTAGTCATTATAATCTTTAGGTACCACAAACACTAAATTAGCAAATAATGAGCCTTACTTTCAGGGAAATACAAGGTTAGTTTCCTGCAAGCATCTAGTCACAATATCTTCATCATCTGATCAATAGATAACTTTGTCTCTCTTTATGTATGTTTGTATGTTAGTCGCTCAGTCATGTCCGGACTCTTTGCGACCCCATGGACTATAGCCCACCAGGCTTCTCTGTCCATGAGATTCTCCAGGCAAGAATCCTGGAGTGGGTTGCCATTCCCTCTGAATAATTGTCTTAATGCCAGCACATCTTGCTGGACAGGAATAAACTTTAAATTCTCAGATTCCTCTGTGCAAAACTGCAGAAAGAATTCCCTTTTGTCCTCATAAATTAGCCAAATTGTGGTTACATGTACGGACTCTCCAGACAAAGTGCAAATCCCAATACTGCCACTTATCAGCTGTAGGAACCTAAACGAGCAACTTGGCCTCCTTTAGCCTTAATATCCTCATCTCCAAAACAAGGATAATAGCAGTGCTTACATCCTTGAGGTTTCATGTGGATTAAATGACAAAATACATTAAAATTGTATAGCACTTGACATTGAAAGCAGCCTATACAGGTTAGAGATTAATCATAATAGCAACAATTACATGCCTGCCTTGGAAATAGAGTGTATTCTTGGTTCAGAATAAGTCTTCGTTGAAAGACATAAAGATTCTTTTTCTGGAGTTCTTCTCCATAAGCTTTCATGGCTCCTCAATCCTTTGTCTATTGGGCATGCTCTCTCTTTAATATATTGACACATTTGAGTAAAAGTTGAAGATTCCCTGGAGAAGGGAATAGCTGCCCACTCCAGTATTCTTGCACGGAAAATTCCATGGACAGAAAAGCGTGGTAGGCTAAAGTCCATGAGGTTGCAAAGAGGCAGACACAACTAAGCAACACTTTTCACTTGAATTCAACTAGCTTAGGCATCATTTTGCCCTTAATCAGTATTTTTGCAAACCTCTACTCTGCTCCCTTCCTAATGGCTTCCTGGTGGACTTCCCTGGTGACTCAGATGATAAAGCGTCTACCTACAATGAGGGAGACCCGGGTTCAATCCCTGGGTCAGGAAGACCTCCTGGAGAAGGAAATAGCAACCCACTCCAGTATTCTTGCCTGGAAAATCCCATGGACGGATGGAGAAGCCTGGTAGGCTGCAGTCCATGGGGTCATAAAGAGTTGGACACGACTGAGCAACCACTTTCACTCTGCTCCCTTATAAGTCAGTGTTACAGTGTTCTCAGAGGACCTCCAAATTTTTCCTAAGCCATGTTCTTAAGGAATTCTAGTCCGCGGTTTTGACCATCTGCTCTAACTGGAGAATCTCTGTGGTTTTTTTGAGTTACATGAATAAACCTAAGAATAGGTTTCATTTATCTACATACCAAATATCTACATAGAGATCTTTAACACTTGATCCCTAGAAAGAGATAAATCAACTGAAAAAAAATTATATATGAGGCTGTTACCAGTGTAAATTGAATAAAAATGTTAAGCACACATATTGTTTGTTTTTTTTTAACAGATAAAGCCAGGGGAAAATGTAATGTATTATTATGGGCCTTTCTTCGTTTTGTAATTTCTATATATTCATCATATATCCTAGAAAAAAATTCACTGTGGTTAAAATGACACAAAATTCATATGTAATTACATTAAAATGTTTTTTATTTAAAGAACCAAAGTAAGCTATTGACCCTCCCTGGCTGAGACACAAATAGCATGGGCAGACCATCAATAACGATTCTTAACCTCTGTCTTCTCTCTCATGTGAACACTTGCACAACAAATTTTTATCAACTGTGTGATTTTACAAGCTTTACAAACTAATCTGTTTTCTCATTGGTTCAGTTCAGTTCAGTTCAGTCGCTCAGTCGTGTCCAACTCTCTGCAACCCCATGAATCACAGCACGCCAGGCCTCCCTGTCCATCACCAACTCCCGGAGTCCACTCAAACTCATGTCCACAGAGTCGGTGATGCCATCCAGCCATCTCATTCTCCGTCGTCCCCTTCTCCTCCCGCCCCCAACCTTTCCCAGCATCAGAGTCTCTTCCAGTGAGTCAACTCGTCGCATGAGGTGGCCAAAGTATTGCAGTTGCATCAGTCCCCTCAATGAACACCCAGGATTGATCTCCTTTAGAATGGACTGGTTGGATCTCCTTGCAGTACAAGGGACTCTTAAGAGTCTTCTCCAACACCACAGTTCAAAAGCATCAATTCTTCGGCAATCAGTTTTCTTCACAGTCCAACTCTCACATCCATACAGGACCACGGGAAAAACCATAGCCTAGACTAGACGGACCTTGGTTGGCAAAGTAATGTCTCTGCTTTTTAATATACTATCTAGGTTAGTCATAACTTTCCTTCCAAGGAGCAAGCGTCTTTTAATTTCATGGCTGCAGTCAACATCTGCAGTGATTTTGGAACCCAAGAAAATAAAGTCTGACACTGTTTCCACTGTTTTTCCATCTATTTCCCATGAAGTGATGGGACCAGATGCCATGATCCTTGTTTTCTGAATGTTGAGCTTCAAGCCAACCTTTTCACTCTATTCTTTCACTTTCATCAAGAAGCTTTTGAGTTCCTCTTCACTTTCTGCCATAAGGATGGTGTCATCTGCATATCTGAGGTTATTGATATTTCTCCCGGAAATCTTGATTCCAGCTTGTGCTTCATCCAGCCCAGCGTTCCTCATGATGTACTCTGCATATGAGTTAAATAAGCAAGGTGACAATATACAGCCTTGACATACTCCTTTTCCTATTTGGAACCAGTCTGTTGTTCCATGTACAGTTCTGACTGTTGCTTCCTGACCTGCATACAAGTTTCTCAAGAGGCAGGTCAGGTGGTCTGGGATTCCCATCTCTTTCAGAATGTTCCACAGTTGATTGTGATCCACACAGTCAAAAGCTTTGGCATAGTCTATGAAGCAGAAATAGATGGTTTTCTGGAACTCTATTGCTTTCTCCATGATCCAGCGGATGTTAGCAATTTGATCTCTGGTTCCTCTGCCTTTTCTAAAACCTGCTTGAACATCTGGAAGTTCACGGTTCACATATTGCTGAAGCCTGGCTTGGAGAATTTTGAGCATCACTTTACTAGCCTGTGAGATGAGTGCAATTGTGCGGTAGTTTGAGCATTCTTTGGCATTCCCTTTCTTGGGGATTGGAATGAAGACTGACCTCTTCCAGTCCTGTGGCCACTGCTGAGTTTTCCAAATTTGCTGGCATATTGAGTGCAGCACTTTCACAGCATCATCCTTCAAGACTTGAAAAGCTCAGCTGGAATTCCATCACCTCCACTAGCTTTGTTCGTAGTGATGCTTTCTAAGGCCCACTTGACTTCACATTCCAAGATGTCTGGCTCTAGGTCAGTGATCACGTTATCGTGACTATCTTGGTCGTGAAGATCTTTTTTGTACAGTTCTTCTGTGTATTCTTGCCACCTCTTCTTAATATCTTCTGCTTCTGTTAGGTCCATACTATTTCTGTCCTTTATCGAGCCCACCTTTGCATGAAATGTTCCCTTGGAATCTCTAATTTTCTTGAAGAGGTCTCTTGTTTTTCCTATTCTGTTGTTTTCCTCTATTTCTTTGCATTGATCGCTGAGGGAGGCTTTCTTATCTCTCCTTGCTATTCTTCTCATTGGTAGCCATTATTAAATGTTTACAATGCACACACACATACAAAAAACTATGTAACAAATACTAGTTTAAAAAAAAATGGAATGTTGGTAATAAATTGAGCCCCACCCTACAAGCCCCACCTCACTCAACTGAGATATAAATATATAATATATTATATTATATTTATCTATATAATATATAAATATTATTAATAATAAATATTTATATATTAAATATAATTTAATATAACATATTTAATATAATATAGTAAATATTTATAATATAAATATTATATATTATTTATATAATATATAAATATATATTTTAAAGGTATAAATTATCTTTTTATAAACATCAGTAACTTGCCAAAGTCATAATGAAGTAGAAGAACATTTAATGATATGGAAAATAAAGGACAGTGAAGAAAAATTCATTCCAAAAACTTATTAGACAAACCATGAGCAAAGTGACTTCAGAGGGTTAAGAGAGAAATAGGGCTTCAAATAAGAGTAGGGAAAGTCAGTATGATGGATAATATATATTATTACTTTATAGTTTGTGTATTTATTCCTCACCTTAAGACTATGTGGAAAGAGTCCTAGGCCAAGAAAACATTGGGCTTTCAATCCAAAAGCCTGGATTTAAATATCTGCTATTCATCATCAAATGTGAGACTGGGAGTGAGTCAGGAAAATGTTGCAGCAAATCAGTTAGCATTAGCTGCCAACAGGAGCTTAAGGAAGGCAGACGTTCATCTCATGCACACACAAAGAAACCTGATGTCAGTGGGTTCAAATTTGACAAGGTAAGAAAGTGATGTAATCAGAAAAGTAAGTTTTTTCGTATCTGTTTTATCTTTTTTTTCTCTCTTTTAGCATCCCAGATATGATGCATTTTTGTTCTTGGGCTTTTTGTCTCTTGGTCCCTGAGATGGGTGCCGCTGGCCCAGCCATTGCTTTCTCACATAGCCATCTTTCAATTCAGTTCAGTTCATTTCAGTCGCTCAGTCATGTCTGACTCTTTGCGACCCTATGAATCACAGCACGCCAGGCCTCCCTGTCCATCACCAACTCCCGGAGTTCACTCAAACTCATGTCCATCGAGTTGGTGATGCCATCCAGCCATCTCATTCTCTGTCGTCACCTTCTCCTCCCGCCCCCAACCCTTCCCAGCATCAGAGTCTTTTCCGGTGAGTCAACTCGTCGCATGAGGTGGCCAAAATATTGGAGTTTCAGCTTTAGCATCAGTCCTTCCAATGAACACCCAGGATTGAAAAAATCTTTTCTGGAAGTCACAAAGTGGGATTCTACTTACATTGTATTGTCCAGAACACATGGATCAGTCACATGGTTACTTTAACAGCTAGGCTAATCATTTTTCCATCCTCCAAAATTTTCAAAGAAGAAGAGAAAATGATTCAATTGCTTGATATTCAATAACAGTGCCCATCAAAGACTTATCTTGTCATGAATGTAGCCTTGTGTTAATTTGCATCTATACATACAGTTACATATGTTTTGATTATAAAATAACTGAAATCCTTGTGTACTTTTTGCTGCTCAGTGAAGCAAAGTTGAACTGATTAAAGATTTCTGTCTTTTCAAGGAGACAAAAAACTTGAGACCATCTAAAATGACTATGAATATGCCATAAAAAAATTACTCAAATATTTGTAAGCCTTGTACATGTGCTTAAAAATAAAAAAAAAGATACATATAATAATCACAATTTAGTCATGAGTCTTCACAGACTCTGCAACAATAACTGGGATTTTACTACACCTGTAGTTTTCTAGTTTCTTTTTTAAGACATTACATTCTTACTGTTATTTTTAAAATAATTTGTTAGAGGAAACATGTAACCATTTACAAAACCAATATGGGTATAACCTGAACTTTTTCTCATTCCAACTCTGATTGTTCATTGCTATGAAGGAAATTAATACAAATTATCAAAAAAAATAGCTAATATCCTCAATTTCTATTGGGAATAAGGAAAATAATTCACTTCCTCTTATAAAAAGGAAAAGTTATATAACCACAGAGACTGGTCTAAGTAATGACTATAGGCAATTTATAAAGATATATGAGACCCAAAAAGAGATAACAAGAGCAAAGATAGATCTTCAATTGTGTCAAAGAGCTAAGAAATATGTGAAAAGAAAATCCAACAACTAAACAAAGTAATTCAGTGATTTTAGTGCCATACTGCTTGGGGAACAAAGGCTATGCTTATAAGATACGTAACAAATTGTAAGAATTCAAGAATAAAAAGGAAGCATAAATTAGATTAAGCAGCAGTGATTAAGGATTAATGATCAATCACACAAACATACTAATTTATTTACACCTTTCACTACACATTCATCCTTTAAAATGATGTACTAAAATGTTGCTATAAAGAGTTGCTCATTCTTTGGTTGGTTTCTGAAGGAAATATCTTACTACCATTCCACATCTACTATTAATAGAACAAGAACTCCATGAAAAAGAGGAACAGTTTTCAGCTCATGTCTCTTTCATACCTCCAGCATGAAACACATAGTAGCAGTCAGTAAATATTGGGAAAAAATGAGCAAATGTCCCTGAAATGGTGAACACAAAAGCAAATGGATGGAAATCAACTCTTGGTGCTGAGGTTAGAGCTACAGGAATGTGTATAGGAACACTACAAATATCTCAGGAGTCTAGGAAAAATACAAAAAGATGTTCAGCAATCAGTATCATTTTCTCCAGAGAACAGTCACAACCCTTTTATATAACATTTAATAACCATTTACGGAGTAACTACTTCCCTGAGACTAGGAATTATTTGGGTGAAAAATTCATACATTCTCTCCCTTTAAACTTGGACATAACTCAATCCACTCTCAAGAGAAGACAACTTGGCCTCCCGCCCACTTCCATGTACATAGAACCTCAGGAGAAATATTTCCTTCTATTTTCTCATTGCTCTTACAAAATAGAAAGTAAAAACACCATTGCTGAAGCTTATATGATCTAGCCCTAGCAAACTTTTCCATCTAGCTCTCTGACACTTGTTGAGACAGAAAAGAGTCTACCTGCAAAGCAGGAGACCCGAGTTCGATCTCTGGGTAGGGAAGCTCCCCTGTAGAAAGGAATGCCAACTACTCCAGTATTCTTGCCTGGAGAATTCCATGGACAGAGGAGCCTGGCAGGCTACAGTCGATGGGGTTGCATAGAGTCAGACACGACTGAGGGACTAATACTTTCATTTCAATGTTTGGATATTTACCCATCAATTTTTCTTCTCTACCTCTAGTCTGACAAACACTGTACATAACATACGTTAAGATACATGACTCATCTTACACTCTGGTACTTAATAGCCTCGATCTCCTCAACCTTGAAGACTTTTCCCCCTAAAACCAACTTAGCCATCTCATTCCATGGCAAATGTAGGGTTTTATCCTTTCTCTGAAATCTTTAATTGAACCTTGCTTTCTATTACCAGATCCTGTTCTTCCTGTCACTCCATGCTTAAACGTCTTCATTATTTTGCCCTAGATTGTAAAATCTAAACTCTCATCTTGGCTCATGTAGCCCTCTGCACTCCATCCAGCGCCTAACTTGACTCATTTCCTTTCTTACTACACACACCAGGATTTCTTTACAGACGTGCTGAAAGGCATGTTTTTCCACTGTGGCTTCAGGCTTCTTAAATGATCTGTATTTCGCTCTGCTTTTCCTCCTATACATTGCTCAGTTCCTCAAAATTGGTCTTAGAGTAATTGAAGAGAGTCTGTTGAAAGACTCTCCATGCCTAACTTGCCCTGTCTGGCTTGCTAATTTCTTTCTACTGGTTCCCAGGACATCCTTTGCGTAAGTGCAGCAGACACTGCCTAAGCCAGGGACCTCACATTTATAAATGCAACACCTAAGACAATATTAGGAAGATGACAGCCAGTTCAAACATTGAGGCTGCTTTCCACAAAAGATTGAGAGCTAACACTAGGAAAGGGCTTCCCTGATGGCTCAACAAGAAAGAATTCACCTGCAATGCAGGAGCCGCAGGAGATGTGAGTTTGATCCTTGGGTCAGGAGCATCCCCTGGAGGTGGGTGACAACCGACTCCAGTATTCTTGCCTGGAGAATCCCATGGACAGAGGAGCCCAGCAGGCTATAATCCATAGGGTGGCAAAGAGTCAGACGTGACTGAAGCGACTTAGCACTCACACAACACTAGGCAAACTGAAAAATATCAGTACTTCCAAGTTTAAAATTTTCCTATTATAGCTTTACATTGGTCTGTTAATACTTTTGGGTATTATAACTCACCCCTAGATAGTGACTGCATTTTATTCTTTTATTGAAGATATACACTATTATTAGTACACGGTGGTGATGATGATATTTAAAAGTTGGGTGGAGGATGATCAAATGAGGCTAGGGTTTCAAATTGAAAGAGAGAAGGGAAAATGGAAAAAGGTAAGTATTTCTATAAACTTTAAAGAATTTACAAAGGTAACTTCTGTTTTTGAAGGTGTGTTCTATAAAATGTGAAGAGACTCACCACTTGGCTAAGGTTTTAGTTATCAGCTGAATTATTTAAAACAAGAAATTTGGGGATTCCCTGGAGGTCCAGTGATTAGGGTTCTTTCTGTACACTACTTGCCAAAGGTCAGGGTTTGATCCCTGGTTTGGGAACTAAGATCATGGGTAACTTGCAGTGCAGTCAAATTAAAAATAATAAAACAAGAACTTTGAGCTCAGTTCCATTTTCATACAGAAAGCAAATGAGCAAAACAGATCTTCAGAATTATCATATAATAATAGTAATGAGTATATTAACCTCATCCAATCCACACATTATTGTAATATAATTAAATAGGTATTATACATAAATACGGGTGATTACTATCATATAAGCATTTGTAGTTTAAAATAAAATTAGATCCAGTACATACAAAACTGGTACATGCATGGAAGAACTGTACAAAAGAATCTTAATGAACCGGATGACTACGATGGTGTGGTCTGTCACCCAGAGCCAGACATTCTGGAGTGTGAAGTCGAGTTGGCCTTAGGAAGCAGTGTGTTCAATAAGGCTAGTGGATGCAATGGAATTTCAGTAAAGCCATTCAAAACCCTATAGGATGATGCTGTTAAAGTGTTGCACTCAATATGCCAGCAAATCTGGAAGACCCGGCTGTGGCCACATGACTGGGAAAGGCCAAACCTCATCCCAATTCTCAAGAAGAGTAGTACCAAAGAATGTTGAAAATACTGGAAAATTACACTCATCTCTCATACTAGTAAGGTCATACTTAAAATCTTGCATGCTAGGCTTCAGTATTACAAGAACCAAGAACTTCCAGACATCCAATCTGGGTTTAGAAAAGGCAGAGGAACCAGAGATCAAATTGCCAACATTCACTGGATCGCAGAGAAAACAAGAGAATTCCAGAAAAACATCTATCTCTGTTTCATCAATTACAATAAAGCTTTTAACTGTGTGAATCATACCAAACTGTGGAAAGCTCTTAAAGAGATGTCAATACCAGACCATGTTACCTGTTTCCTGAGAAACCTGTATGCAGGTCAAGAAACAACAGTTAGAACCCTGTGTGGGACAACTGATTGGTTCAGGTTTGAAAAAGGAGTACAACAGGGCGGTCCGCTGTCACCATGTTTATCTAACCTCTACGCTGAGCACATCATGAGACATGCCAGACTGGATGAGTAACAAGCTGGAACCAAAATAGGCCGGAGAAACATCAACAGCCTCAGATATGCAGATGACACCACCCTAATGGCATAAAGTGAAGAGGAACTAAAGAGCCTCTTGATGAGGGTGAAGGAGGAGACTGAAAGAGCCAGCTTAAAATTAAATATTAAAAAAGCTAAGATCGTGGCAGCCAGCCCCATTACTTCATGGCAAATAGAAGGGGAAAATGTGGAAGTAGTGACAGACTTCTTCATCTTGGTCTCTAAAATCACTTCAGATGGTGACTGCAGCCATGAAACCAGAAGACGTTTGCTTCTTGGCGAGAAGGCTATGTGTGTGGAAAAGCAGGGATGTTACTCTGCTGACAGAGGTCTGCACAGTCAAAGCTGTGGTCTTCCCAATGGTCTTGCATGGTTGTGAGAGGTGGACGGTCAAGAGGGCAGAACACCAAAGAACTGATGTCTTCAAATTGTGGTGCTGGAAAGGATTCATGAAAGTCCTTTGGACAGCAAAGAGATTGAACCAGTCAATCTTAAGGGAAACCAACTCTGAATACTCATTGGAAGCACTGATGCTGAAGCTGAAGCTCCAGTATTTTGGTCACCTGATGCAAACAGCCGACTCATTGGAAAAGACCCTGATGCTGGGGAAGACTGAGGGTAGAAGAAGAAGAGGGCATCAGAGGATGCTACTGCTGGACCAATGCAATGAACTTGGGCAAACTTCAGGAGATGGTGAGGGACAGGGAGGCCTGGCATGCTGCAGTTCATGGAGTCGCAAAGAGTCAGACACAACGGGATGACTGAACAACAACATACAATACTTAGAGTCTTCTCTATACACCAGGTCTTTGAAATCTCCACCAGCACCCTGGTGGTCAAAAGATTAGAGTTGAAACTCAATATGTGCCATTAATTGTGGAATCCCACATTAGTCAATTAACCTCTCTAGGTTTTAATTTTCCTCATTTGTAAAATGAGAAGAGATTAGATTTTTCAAACATTTTATTAATGGATAAAAACTCCCTTCTTTTTCCCAAAGGAAATTTTACTAAGAATCCTCATAGAGACAATCTAAAACAAAGTCACCATGAAGATTTGGTCTTTCCCTTCTCCCTGCCTCCACACACACCCCAGAGCTCTGGGGCAGGGTGTTGGAAAACTAGCAGTCCAAGTGACATTTTTCGGTCTTTTCAGCAATTCTAAGGGTCGGACATGACTGAGCGACTTCACTTTCACTTTTCACTTTCACACATTGGAGAAGGAAATGGCAACCCACTCCAGTGTTCTTGCCTGGAGAATCCCAGGGACGGGGGAGCCTGGTGGGCTTCCGTCTATGGGGTTGTACACGACTGCAGTGACTTAGCAGCAACAGTTCCTTGGGTGGTCCAATGAGTAATGATGAAACCAGAGAAACTCTGCTGAGTGGAAGACTCATGTTAGCTCCCGTAGATAATAACACATTTTCTCTTATTTCTAAATCTGAAAGTAGAATGGGAGTTTTGTCCTGAAGTACCCTTGGAAGGGACTTCACCAGTGGCTCAGCGGTAAAGAATCTACCTGCAATTCAGCAGACACAGGAGACTCAGGTTCGATCCCTCGGTTGGGAAGATCCCCTGGAGGAGGTCATGGCAACCCACTCCAGTATTCTTATCTGGAGAATCTCACGGACAGAGGAGCCTGGTGGGCTACAGTCCATGGGGTCACAAAGAGTTGGATGCACCTGAAGTAACTGAGCACTCATACACACACAACCTTGGAAGACTGTGTCCCCATTTGCCTGATTATGGCACTGACTCCTGAATGGCATTGCGCACTGCCTACCAGCCCTTCTCACTGACTCAGATTCTCCAAAATCGCCCCTTGCTGGCTCTGTACCCTGAGGCCACTTGGCCGGATCTCGGTCCACTCCAGGTGTGAGGGGGTCGCAAATCCAGCAGCAGGCGCTCTGATGCAAGAAACCTGGATGATTGTCACCTGGAACCTCAGATTCCTCCATGACAGTGGAAGAGGATTTATAAAGAATGACCTCATGGCCATGTTATGACCCCAAATCTCTACGTCTCCTACTCAGTCTTACTCAGCTAAAACAGCCCAAGGCTTTGCTTTTTCTCTCACCCACATTCAGAGATCCAGTACAGATACAGATTTTCTTCCCTTATAATCCTTAAGAAAAAGGGAGAAAATGCTTTCAAAAGTAAATCTGGGATTTCCCTGGTGGCTCAGTGGTAAAGAATCTGCCAGCCAATGCAAGAGACATAGGTTCCATCTCCATATGCCTTGGAGCAGTTGGACCCATGGGCCAGAACGACTGAGCCTGTGTACTACAACTGCCGAAGCCCTTTGACCTACAGCCTGTCCTCCACAACCAGAGAAGCCATGGCAATAAGTCCATGAACTGCAACTAGAGAAAAAGGCCACCCAGCAGCGAAGACCCAGGACAGCCACAAATAAATAAATAAGCAACTACATTTGGCTCATTTTAACTATTTGGGGAGGGGAAGAAAATTTCACTCAGTTGCTTCTATAACTTACTTCAAAATTTGTCAAAGAATCTTCTAGAACTTACTGCAGTTTAAAAATCTATTCACCCACAAAATGTGCACACATTTTTCAGCACCCTCAGTCCAGTCAGCACCTGGTGCTCCGTGAATCTCCTACTGTTCTTCCATCCTAATATTCACTTGTAAAACCCTTGAACACACAAATAAGCAAGTGTCAGAGAGCAAGCACAGAGCTCCCTGCAAGCTCAAGGAATTCCCATTCTCGTGCCTTGATCTCTCCACTGTCTAAATGTTTACCTGTCCCGTCACGTTTTGCACATCCCAGACCTGTGCCATACAAGCCTGTGTTTTAAAATCAAGCAGATAAATGCAGCATTCCAAGAGATCTCCTGGGTGATGGCCTCCCAGCCCGTTTGCCATGGCCTTGAACCCCTCCAACCATCCCTTCCAGCTCCTTCAAATCCGTCTGCTGGGGCTCCACAATCCCTCCTTCTAAGGGGACCAGAGATGAGGAGACATCGAACTCCGGTTCCTGGACTTCCTGGTCTAACAAGGTTTGTTAGAGGCCATTTAGTCAGTAAACAACAGGTAGGGAGGCAGAGGTTCCTCTTGCTGGGATGATGAAATAACAGACTCTTACTCACCAACTTCCCCTTGCTAAAGTGCAAGCTCACCGCAGGAGTCATGCAGGGCCCCGTGGGAAAGGAGGAAAGGATGGCTTATCAATAATACATGAGCCCAGAAAGCCCTAGAAATGTGTGCTTAAAGCCAACTTGAAATGGGGGAGGGGAGCATGGGATAAGTTGAACGTAAGCTGTGAGGGTATCAGATAAAAGAGCTTTCTCGGAAACAGACTCACTTTCTGCTAAGAATTTCATTACGCAAACTGCCTTTTCTACTGCTGGCCTGTCTACCTTCTGGTGAATTTCATACTCAGAAATCCTGAGACATGTAGAGTAGCAAATATAGCCCTTTCTGTAAAAAGGCAAGGGAAGGGAAATTAAAAAATAAAACAGGAGAACATGGATCAAGTGAGTGTGTATCTATTTTACGTTTTTTATGTTTTCTGTCATCTTCATTTTCACTCCTTTCATTCTTCAATGTTCATTTCTCACAAACTGCCCACACTGCCTTGGTAATAACTTCAAGGCAGTGATTCTTTTCTTTGGAATTTGATTTCCAATCTTTTTATCACAATGGTAAAGAACAACAGAATTTCCGCATCAGTTTTTCAACATTTCAAGGAATAGTGGCTCTGGACAACATTCACACATCACTGAATTTAACCTCTTTCCCTCAAACTTTCACTTTTATAGCAAACACCTTACTTATTATAAGCTTCTTTTCCTCCTTTAGTAAAATATACAAACATAATCCAAACGTTTCCTGTTAGCTAAAAACTGCACTTAATGAGAAAATATTTTATCGCGCTGTAATAGAATCACCTCCGAGCAGGTCAGGATGTGTAGAATGGTGAGTTTTCCTCTGCTCGGTTCTGGGAACAGTCTTCCTCCACTCTCACTGCCTGCCACTGGCTGACAGCCTGGGCCAATTATCATCTTCATTTTGGGCCAATCACCCTTTCTTCTGGGCTGTGTTTCCCTTCTTTTGCACTGCTTTATTTTACTGTATCTCTGCCCTCTGCTCTAAGCTCCTTTCCCTGCCCTTCTCTTCCTTCTGCTCTCAGACTGGATCCAGCAGAAGTTTGGGTTGCTGGGCTCCACTCTGATAAGCGACAATTTCACCACATTACAAGTACCCCCCGAAAGTCTGTTTTTATACCACTTTGTTTTTAGAAGAGACCTACATTTATACCTGTTTTTTAGTAAACTGTGGGTCTCTCCTAAAAGCTAAGTGGTATAAAGCAGACTATCAGCAGTACCTGTAATGTGATTAAATTGTACCTGTTTGTACTAACCTAGTTAAATCTGGTGGCTCAGATGGTAAAGAGTCTGCTTGCAATGCAGGAGACCCAGGTTCGATCCCTGAGTCAGAAAGATCCCCTGGAGAAGGAAATGGCAACCCACTGCACTATTCTTGCCTGAAAAATCCCATGGACAGAGGAGCCTGGTGGGCTAGAGTTCATGGGAATCCAAAGAGTCAGACACATTTAGTAACCTAAAGAAATCCAAAGAGGATTTTTTTTAATTTTATATATATATATATATATTTTTTTTTTTTTTAAAATGGCAAAGGGAATTCCCTGGCAGTCCATGGATTAGGACTCTGTGTTTCACTGCTGGAACTGGGGTTCGATCTATGGTCAGGGAACCAGGATCCCACAGGCTGCACCGTGTGGTAAAATATTTAAAGGCAAAAAGCAAAGATGCCATTCAACGTTTATTTCACAATTAGCTTTTATGGAGGCTGCTCAGACCCTGGGCAGGGAGGGTGGCCCCGCCAAGCTCCATACCCCCAAAACTACATTCAGCAACTCAGCATCAAGCCGCCATGGCTTTGAACTCTGTGAGCATCTGTGCTTCATTTTGATTTATCTTGTGCATCTGTTAGCAAGATGTGTCCTAAGGTGATTGAATCTTCACTTTATGTGTGCAGACATGCTCAGTCATGTCGTCTCTTCACAACCCCATGGAATGTAGCCCACCAGGCTCCTCTGTTCATGGAATTTTCCAGGAAAGAATATTGGAGTGGGCTGCCATTTTCTACTCCAAGGGATATTCCCGACCCAAGGATCAAACTCTAGTTTCCTGCATTGCAGGAAGACTCTTTACCGTCTCAACAAATGTCAGAGTTCAGTGGAAGAGTTTGCTTGCCTCTCCTACATTGGCAAGCAGATTCTTTACCCCTGCACCACCTGAGAAGCCCTCTTTTTTTTAAATACTGTGTCTGTTTATGAAAGGCTTGGTAGCAACCTTGCTTTCAGACTGTCAGGGAAACTTCTATTTAGGTCCCCACTCACTGTTTTAAATTTTTTATTTAAGCTTATTTTGCTGTCAGAAATGCTTTCTTTCCCTCCCTTAACACTTCTCAGTTTAACATTTGCTGCCGTTCTGACAATGATAAACTTCCCCAAAACTGCCCTCCAGATCAACCAGACTCTACAGTAATTTCCAGATAGGAGAAAAGGAATTGCCATTTGGGTAAATCAGAACTGGTGGCTCTTTCATTAAAAATACTCCTAACTACAAAAAAAAAAAAAAAAAAACTACAAAAAGGATGAAATAGGCACATTTGGAGAAGAATTAGAATTTTTGCTCTAGGACTTCCCTAGTGGTACAGTGGATAAGAATCCATCTGCCAATGCAGAAGACACAGGTTTGATTCCGGTTTGGGAAAATTCCACATGCCTCATAGCAACTAAGCCCATGTGCCAGAACTGCTGAGCCCGTGTGCTGCAACTACTGAGGCCTGTGAACCTAGAGCCTGTGCTCCTCAAAAAGAGAAATCACCAAAATGAGAAGCCCATGCACTGCAACTAGAGAGCAGCCCCACTCACAACAATTAGAAAAAGTCCAAGGGCTGCAATACCCCAGCACAACCAAAATAAATAAACACTTTTTTAAAAAAGAATCTTCTGGAAAAATGAAAAGCCTGTTATAAGAAGTGAATTCAGCAGCATATATGCTACCCAAGCCTGAAAGTTGCACCTGGTCTCCTAACTGGTAACCCTTGATTAAGCAATTCGTGGGGTCCATTTTCCAACAGTTTCTCGCCAGCTGTGTTCACCCTCCATGGTCAGGGACCATCATCGAGCCCATGTTTTGTATTTCTTCCTTTAAAGGAGGCACATCTAAGGACTGTGGCAACCTGTTTCACCTTCCACAACTCTCAAGCTATCAAAATTGTTCTTGGCAACAGTTGGTTGAAAACTAACAAAATGCCAGGTTTTCATTGGCCTACTCAAGTGTCCTTCCTTAGAAAATGTTAGTTTCAATTGCATTTGACTTAAACTGTAGAGTAGGGGAGGGAGAGGTGTACCTATGAGTTTTTCATTCATTTCCACATTTCAGTTCCTTTAAATGCTGAGACATAATGATACTTAGGCAAGCCTAAAAAATAATGAGAACTCTTCTGGAGAAGTACTAGTATGTAATAATATCTTTCAAAGAGTTAATTTTCAAATTCCTTTAATGAATATAATTACCCACTACCTTTTTTCGCTGCTCCCTAGCCCATCACTTCAGTAATTAAGTGAACTTATTATGGTTTCTGGGCTTCCCTGGTGGCTCAGACAGTAAAGAATCTACCTGGAATGTGGGAGACTAGGGTTTGATCCTTGGTTCGGGAAGATTCCCTGGAGAAGGGAATGGCATCCCACTCCAGTATTCTTGCCTGGAGAAGCCCATGGACAGAGGAACCTGGAATGCTACAGTCCATGAAGTCTCAGAGAGTCAGACATGACTAAGTGACTAAGCACACATATACACATTATGGTCTCTAAATGGATTGAGAAACAGTTTTCCTAGCAAACCAGGTGCCAGGCACAAGTGTATGGAGCTATTCACATCCTTGCCTTGCCCAAACCACAGGTGACCTTCAGAGCTATGGTTCAGATAGTTAGTGCTGGCTGACTGGAAGAACGGCATGTGCTTGATTCTGATAGAAAAGGCACAAACTTTTTCAATTCAAATGCTAAATGAACAACCACATTTTATCCCACCCTGAAAGGTAACACTGCTTTATCAGGAAAACAAGAAGTTTACCTTACCTATGACCAAATCAGGCAAAGCTGAATACCTCAAGTGTTGGTTCAACCACTAAGAATGGGGCAGGAATTTGACTACCAAAACTAGAATTAACTTTTCATCTATTGTGATGATGCTGTCAGGATTTGAAGGAGATTTTGGAAGCAAAGATCTTATGTATGGCCAGAAATTATACAATTCAGTATGATCCACCCCATAGAGCAATCTTAAATTAACATTTAGCAGAGGTGTCCATTGTGAAAGGCTTATAGTGAATGAGAGTTACAGATTCCTTTTGGAGACTATGACTAAGAAAATGTTTTGTTTACAACCAACCAAGCTTTGAGCAACAAAACCTGGGTTGCTCCGTCCAACTTCAGTTATCTGCTGCATTAGTTTGCTAAAGGTGCTCTAACAAAGTACAACAAGCTGAGTGGCTGAAACAATAGAAATGTTTTGTCTCATAGTTCTGAAAGCTGGTAGTCCAGGATCAAGGGGTTGGCAGAGCTGTTTCCTTCTGGGCTCTGTGAGAAACAATCTATCTGTTCCATACTTCTTGTTTAACTTCTGGTATTTTCTGGAAATCTTTGGTGGTGTTGGCTTGTAGAAGCATTGCTCTGATCTCTGCCTTCATCTTCACATGATATTCTCCGTGTGTGTGCATCTTTGTAACTAAATTGCCCTTTTTATATAAGGACACCACTGAAATTGATTAAGGTCCACCCTAATGACCTCATTTTACTACTTACAACTGCAAAGACTCTATTTCCAAATAAGGTCAAGTTCTGAAGAACTGAGGGATTTCAACATGGAATTTAGAAGGGACACAATGTAGCCCCTAGTATCTGTTCTAGGGATGGATGCTAAGGTCCAAGAGAGGAGGTAGTGATGCAAATCTTGATAGAATCTACTTGTCAGCAAGCCACTGAGTGTGTATGTGGAGACATGATATGATTGAAGCTGAGATATACAACACAAATGTATAAATTTTGGTTTCAAATCAATGAGTTTATTATATTCCATATTCAGAATTCAGCTTCACTTCATCTAAATACATTCAAACAATGTGCAAATCTGCCTCCGCTTACTTCCACCATAATCTTGCATATGTTGATGTGGTTGGGCATTTTAGACAAAAGATTCAAGTGTCAACATGGCATCAAGCATACACTGTTTACTCAGTGAGAAAATAAGAGCTTGCACTAAAGGCCTTTGTATACAGTATTTCCTTTCTTCACACACACACAAAACACAGGTCTACTGAAGGTAAAATCCTCAAAGTAAAACTATGATAAAAATATGATGCTGAGTTCTAAATAATGTATACAGGTACACATCTTCCTCCAGGAGATAGAGGGTAATTCTTCCACTCTGTTGCTTGTCAGCTGGGTTTAGTGACTCATTTCCAAAGAAAGAAGAAAAGAGTGACTCTACAGTGTAGAAAACTGGTAAGCATGATCTTAACCAAGTGATGAAACTGACATCACCAATTGTAAGTCACGGACATCATGTAACCCCTGATATTTTGTGGTAAAAAAGCATTTCCTCTCTAGTTTTCTGCCCATATATCCATAATCTAGTTTAATCATGAGAAAATCATCAAGCAAACCCAAACTGAGGAACATCCTATGAAATATCCAACCAACACTTGCAAAACTATCAAGAAAATGAAAAACAAGAAAATACTTCATAGACATGGAAAACAAATGTGTGGTTACCAAAAGGGATAAGGGGATTGAGGAGAGATAAATTAAGAGCTTAGGATAAACATATATACACTACTCAATTTGAGACCTACTCTATAGCACAGGGAACTCTACTCAATATAGCTCTTATAGTAACTTATAATGGAAAAGAATCTGAAAAAGAATACGTACATATATATGAATATTGTTGTTGTTCAGCTGCTAAGTCATGTCTGACTCTTTGCAACCCCAAGGACTGCAGACTCCTCTGTCTTCCACTGTCTCCCAGAGTTTGCTCAGATTCATGTCCACTGAGTCAGTGATGCTACCTATCTCATCCTCTGTCACCCCCTTCTCCTTTTGCCTTCAATGTTTCCCAGCATCAGGGCCTTTTCCAATGAGCTGGCTCCTCACAGCAGATGACCAAAATATTGGAGCTTTAGCTTCAGCAGTGGTCTTTCCATTGATCAGGGTTGATTTCCTTTAGGATTGACTGGTTTGATATTCTTGCTGCCCAAGGGACTCTCAAGAGTCTTCTCCAGAATCACAATTGGAAATTGTCAGTTCTTTGGCACTCAGCCTTCTTTATGGTCCAACTTTCACATCCATATAAGACTACTGGAAAAGCCATAGCTTTGACTATACAGGCCATTTTGGCAAAGTGATGTCTCTGCTTTTTAATACACTGTCTAGATTTGCCAAAATGAAAGAGACATGACTAAATGCATGGGTTATCTGGGTGAGATCCTGGAAGCAAAAAAGGATATTAAGGAAAAACTGGCAAAATATAAATATAGTTTGGAGTTTAGTTAATAAGAACATAGCAATGTTGGTTACTTAGCATAATGACATAAGGGGAAATTTGAAGCCAGGGGATGGATATAAGAGACTCTCTATGCTCTCTTTGTAGCTTTTCTGCAAACCCAAAATTATTCCAACATACAACATTTATGATGAAAATATATACAAATAGATATATGCCATGATGAAGGAGAGCATCAGGCCTCATTTCCTACAATACTTGTGAAGCCTAAATATAAAACCACATTTAAATTCCCGTATGTAATTCAGAGACTGAAGTATAATACTTCAAATTTGAACCAAAAAGTAACAATATGCTGCTACTTGTTTACTTTATTAGACTTAAAAGTGTTCCTGTGTTCCAGAATGTGAAAGGGTCACAGACCATGTCATATAGGATTATACATGACACAAAACATACTGGAACTCCCCGCTCATAAAACTAAGGCTCCTATTCTTGAGATAATTCAAAAGATATACCCTATCACATGCCAACATTACTCATCCTGAATCAAACAAAAACATCCCAGTGGGTTTTTAAGTGCAATTTTCTGTCCTAGATCCTGAGAGAAACTCAATTGAATGGCTAATCAAAACTAGCTCCAGGAATGAGGACCTATATTAGAGTTTACATGTGTTTTTCCTTGAATCTCTGGTACTCAATTTTCTCATAGCTGTTCAAAATTTAAAGCTCTGATTGTTTAGATTTGGTAGAACATTTTGTTTACACTTATATGAAGAATACTAAATAAAATGAATTTGTTTCCAGGTTCATGGAATTTTAAAAAGAAATAAAGCAGACATCCTCTGTAAAGTTGATGTGCCATAAACTAACAGAGCATCGCACTCGAAACAGAAGGGAAAAGAGTTTTCATGTTAAAGAAAGAAAAGTGCTTCTATGGAGAATCTACTCTATTGCCTGCATCACACAACAAGCTTTGAAAAATGTTTAAACTGATTTCCATGGGCAACGTCGCAGCCGCTGCCGCCGCCAAGTCACCTCAGTCGTGTCCAACTCTGTGTGACCCCATAGACAGCAGCCGACCAGGCTCCGCCGTCCCTGGGATTCTCCAGGCAAGAACACTGGAGTGGGTTGCCATTTCCTTCTCCAATGTATGAAAGTGAAAAGTGAAAGTGAAGTCGCTCAGTCGTGTCCGACTAGTAGCGACCCCATGGACTGCAGCCTACCAGGCTCCTCCGTTCATGCGATTTTCTAGGCAAGAGTCCTGGAGTGGCTTGCCATTGCCTTCTCTGATGGGCAACGTCAGCCTTTCCTAATCCCAGTTGCCTATTTGGGACCCTGAAGTTGGTTCATTTAGTCCAGTTATTATGTATACCTACAAAGTAGAAAGAATAACCTCTTCTACACCTTCACCAACATTAGGTAATATTCTGACCCTGACCACATATAACGCAAGTTATCTTTCTAGTGATTCCACCTCCTATCCAATAAATATCACTCACATCCTTCACATTCCCCAGGGTATCATCCATGCTCCTCCCAAATATCATATGGCAAGCAAATATCTGAAAACAGTGTTCTGTTCCATAGACCTTCACTCATAGGATGTCTCCAGGGATACAGCCACACGTTCTCCTAAGTATTCATCCATGTCACCAAGACTCAGGAAATTCACAGGGTTTAGTTACTACTGTCTTCTTCATCTCCCTTCCAACCATCCAACAAATGATTGTTTATTGAGTACCTCCTATGTTTGAGATTCTTCCAACATATAAATGCTACCAAATCAAGAAGAAACTGTTGACTTCCTATTCTCATAGAATTGTATTTCTTCCCCAAATTCCTCAGGAACTAGCACGGGCAGAATAAGGCCTCTCACTCACCCAAAGATGGCCTGTCCTGATGCTCAGAACCTAAGCATGTTTTGGGTTCCTTGGCAAGGGAAATGTCTGTTGCTTATCAGTTGACCTTAAGATAAGAAGAATATCTTGAATTACCTGGGAGGGCCCAATGTGATGACAAGCATCCTTAAATGGGGAAGAGGTTAGTAGAAGGGTCAAAACCAGAAAGGGTCTCATACCAGCAGTATGAGAAAGACCTAACTGACCGTTGCTGACTTTGAAGATGGAAGGAGGAAGGGTGTATAAGCCAAGGAACACAGGCAACCTCTAGAAGCTGGAAAAGCCAAGAAAACAGGTCGTCCCCTAGAACCCCAAGAAAAAAAAATGAGCTCTTTCAACACCTTGACTTTAGCTCAGTGACAACCATTCCAGACTTCTGACCTCCAAAGGCAACAAACATGCACTGTTCAAACCACTAAGTTTGCTATAGAAGCAATAGGAAGCTAATACGAATTTAAGTATAATTATTTTAAAGTTCTATTTTGTTCACTGAATTGTCTCTTTCTCCCCCAGAATTAATCATTGTATTTTTATCTGGAGACAGAGAGTAAATTGGATTTGTTGTAAGGAATTGGTTCGCGTGGTTATGAAAGTTGCGAAGTCTCAAGGTCTGTAGGCAGCAAGCTGGAGAACCAGAAAAGCTGATGTGTAGTTCCAGTACAGATATCCAGATCCAAAGGTCCGAGAACCAGGAGAACTAAAGCTGCAAATTCTGATGCAAAAACCAGGTGAGCTCTAATGTCACGTGGCAGCCTGGATGGAAGTTTGGGGGAGAATGGATACAGGTATGTTCACCTGAACTTTCACAACATAGCTAATTGGCTATACCCCAGCACAATATAAAAAGCATAAAAAAAAAACAAAACAGCAAGTGAGTTCAAGAATCAAGAAAAGCTAATGTTTCAGTCTGAGTTCAAAATCCAACCATGTCCCAGCTCAGCAGTCGACAGAAGGATACCCTATAACTCAACCTTTTTGTTCTATTCAAGTCTTCAACTGATTGGATAAAGCCCACCCACACTGGGCTTCCCAGGTGGTAAAGAACCCACCCACCAAAACAGGAGACATAAGGGACGCAGGTTTGATTGCTGGGTTGAGAAGATCCCCTGGAAGATCTCACGGACAGAGGAGTCTGGTGGGCTACAGTCCATAGGGTCACAAATTAGGAAAGGTCATTTGTTTTACTCAGTGGACCAATTCAAATGTTAACCTTCTCCAGAAACACCCTCACAGATACATCTGGAATAATGTCTGTCTTAATGTCTGGCACCCCATAATCCATTCAAGCTGACACACAAAATTAACTATCACCCAAGCCATTTCTCCCATCAAATGGTATAATCTCTTCTCTCCTTGAACATGGCCTTGCCTTGGGACCTGCTATGACAAGTGGAATAGGATTAAAATGATGCCATGTGACCTTTCATCTCCCATTCAGCTACATTGATAGAACATTGGTGAAGGAGTTGTAAAACCAGTACATTTACATATTCCTGATAGGATTGCCAACTGATTAGGTAATTTGATCATTGTTCAATTGCTAAGTCATGTCCAACTCTTTGTGACCCCACGGACTGAAACACGCTAGGCTCCTCTGTCCTCCACTATCCCCCAGAGCTTGCTCAAACTCATGTCCATTGAGTCAGTGATGCCATCCAACCATCTCATCCTCTGTTGTCCCCTCTTTCTGCTCTCAATCTTTCCCAGCATCAGGGTCTTTTCCAGTGACTCAGATCTTTACATCAGGCAGCCAAAGTATTGGACCTTCAGTTTCAGCATCAGTACTTCCAAAGAATATTCAGGGTTGATTTCCTTTAGAACTGACTGGTTTGATCTCCTTGCAGCCCAAGGGACTCTCAAGAGTCTTCTCTAACCTTGCAGTTCAGTTCAGTTCAGTTCAATCGCTCACATTAATTCTTCTGTACTCAGCCTTCTTTATGACCCAACTCTCACATCTATATACTACTCTATAATTTGATCATATATGGATATATTAATAAATAACAAAGACACCTAACTCAACTGAATTCTGCATTGTCTAGAAATAGACCTAATAAAAAGATTTGAGCCTTTGAAGCCTTTTCTCTGCTATGGAATCTTGTCCTTTTAACCTGTGTGGACTAGTCCATTGCAGCTCCTGGAGCAAGCCAGGCCAGGACTAAGGTATTTCTCCAGGATCTTTCTTAGAATTAAATCCAGCTGGATGGCATCACCAACTCGATGGACATGAGTTTGAGTGAACTCCGGGAGTTGGTGATGGACAGGGAGGCCTGGCATGCTGTGATTCATGGGTTCGCGGAGAGTCGGACACGACTGAGCGACTGAACATAACTGAACTGATGCTTGTAGAAACTCAAGAGTTTGAAGAGGCTGTGTTCTCTCTGGAATGGGAAAAAAATGCTGACCAGCAAATGAATGAAATGAGGCTAACCGCTGAGCCTTGGAAAGAAATAGAAAAAGCCCTGGGGCACTAAAGTCCCTGATTTTGCCAGCCAGATGCCTTTCCTTTCCTACTGTTACATGTATGACCCTTTGTACCTAATAAATCCTCCCTTTATTTCTAAACTCTTCAATGACACTTGAAAACAAATAGGTCCTTTTGCATCAAATGTCATTAAAAAGAGGTTTACAAATTTTTAACCTACCAATTTCCTTTGTAGAAATTCCTCCTTAAAAAACAGTCAAAATCCTCAAAGAATTTTTATGTATAAAAATAATGCTTTGCAATACTTGTTTCCTTTATAATAACACAAAAAAAACGTAGAGTCTAGATATCCAGTTATATGGAGATTGTTAAATAAATAATATATTTTTGTAGCCAACACTTTAAGACTGCTGTGAGTCACTGAATATGGTACATATTTACCTTGTTTCCAGATTTTTTATTATAAACCTAAGTAACATTTGTAATACTAGGTTCAAAAAAGTCAGGGTAAATTGTAAGTACAACATGATTACAACTGTTCTAAAAAATACATACTGGAAAAAAGTCTAGAAGAAAGTAAACCAAAATTACAGTGTGAATAATACATGCTAAAGCTTCTGGCACCATTTTACATTTTTATAGTAAGCAATCATTGGAAAAATGTTGGAAAATTAATAGTTTTCCATTGCATAATTGAAGAATATGCCCTTTCTTTCTTTCAACTCTCACAGGCACAGGAAGTTGAGAGGATATTTTTAGTCATATAGTGGTATAAGTATTATATTCTAATTTATTGAATTCTTAATCACCATGCAAATCATAGACAGTTCACCGCTCTTTGGTCTTTAGTTAACCTATCTGTGCACTGCAGAACCAAAATGCAAATTGAGATCCTGCCAGACAAGGTTCATATATCCACACCATTACTTTTTCTTAATCATGAAGAATCACCCAGGGCGACCAGTTTTTTGATGTCACATAATCATTCCGTTCAGGTAATTATATATTCTCCAGTTTCATTTTTAATCAGCTTCTCAATGGAAGCAGAAATTCAACAACTGAAGCCAATTTTCTTTTGCCACGTGTTTCCACCACTGAACAAAATCATATCTCTGTCCAACAAGTGTTAATAGCTTCCAAATTATCTCAAAAACTATTAAGGATTATTTAATATTTGTCCAACCTGCTCATCATTGTATTAATAAGGAAGAATGCAAG
Organism: Moschus berezovskii; assembly: GCF_049115385.1. Classification (NCBI taxonomy): domain Eukaryota; kingdom Metazoa; phylum Chordata; class Mammalia; order Artiodactyla; family Moschidae; genus Moschus; species Moschus berezovskii. The sequence goes on along the minus strand of NC_142477.1, from coordinate 21,368,629 downwards.
AAAAAAAAGAATACCCACCCAGTAATTAATACCTGTGACTCATTCCCCCAGAACAGATGAACAAAGGAATGCTAGACAACTTTTCAGGAGATTCAAATTACTGCTCTAGAATTATTAAGGTAGTTATTACAAGTTAATTGAATATCAGTTGATTAGACAAAGGAACAGTTACTGAGTCTTTTCAGAGTATAAGGATTAAATTCAGCAAGAAGCCAGCTATTTAGGAAGCAATCTTTTTTTTTTTTTTTTTTTACTTCCACCTCAATGTCTAGCTATTCTAGTGTCTAGTGACGTACAACCTGGTCACTGAAGTCAATTAATACACACCAACTTAGAGCTTATTATGTGTCATATACACAGTGGAGGTGCAGAGAGGGTTTTCTTGCCCATATGACACTGACTGTTCATGATTCTCTGATGTCTCAATTTGTATTCAGGATCTCACATAAATCACATCGTTTTTTGTTTTTTAAGATGTCTTTATTTATTTAACTTTGGCTGTGCTGGGTCTTCCTGGCTGTGAGCAAGCTTTCTTTAATTGTGGCAAATGGGGCTACTCTCATTGCCAAACACAGGATCTCAGCCATAAAAAAGGAAAAAAGAAATGAAATAATGCCATTTACATCAACATAGATAGACATAGAGATTACCATACTTAGTCAGACAAAGACAAATATATCACTTATATCTAGAATATAAAACATGATACAAATGAACTTATTTACAAAACAGAAACAAATTCATGGTTACTGAAGAACAATGGACAGAGGTTTGTGACATTGTACAGGAGACAGTGATCAATACCATCCCTAAGAAAAAGAAACACAAAGAGGCAAAATGGTTGTATGAGAAGGCCTTACAAATAGCTGCGAAAACTGGAAAAGCTAAAGGCAAAGGAGAAAAGGAAAGACATACTCATTTGAATGCAGAGTTCCAAAGAATATCAAGGAGAGATAAGAAAGCCTTCCTCAGTAATCAATGCAAAGAAATAGAGGAAAACAATAGAATGGGAAAGACTAGAGATATCTTCAAAAAATTAGAGATACCAAGGGAACATTTCATGCAAAGATGGGCACAACAAAGGACAGAAATGTTATGGACCTATCAGGAGTAGAAGATATTAAGAAGACATGGAAAGAATACACACAGGAACTGTACAAAAAAGATCTTCACGACCCAGATAACCATGATGGTGTGATCACTCACCTAGAGCCAGACATCCTGGAATGTGAAGTCAAATGGGCCTTAGAAAGCATCACTATGAACATAGCTAGTGGAGGTGATGGAATTCCAGTTGAGCTATTTAAAATCCTAAAAGATAATGCTGTGAAAGTGATGCAATCAATATGCCAGCAAATTTGTAAAACTCAGCAGTGGCCCCAGGACTTGAAAAGATCAGTTTTCATTCCATCACAAAGAAAAGCAATGCCAAAGAATGCTCAAACTACCGCACAATTATACTCATCTCACACACTCAGTTCAGTTCAGTCGCTCAGTCGTGTACGACTCTTTGCAACCCCAGGAATCACAGCATGCTAGGCCTCCCTGTCCATCACCAACTCCCGGAGTTCACTCAAACTCACGTCCATCGAGTCGGTGATGCCATCCAGCCATCTCATTCTCTGTCGTCCTCGTCTCCTCCTGCCCCCAATCCCTCTCAACATCAAACTCTTTTCCAGTGAGTCAACTCGACGCATGAGGTGGCCAAAGAATTGCAGTTTCAGCTTTAGCATCAGTCCTTCCAATGAACACCCAGGATTAATGTCCTTTGGAATGGACTGGTTGGATTTCCTTGCAGTCCAAGGGACTCTCAAGAGTCTTCTCCAGCACCACAGTTCAAAAGCATCAATTCTTCGGCGATCAGCTTTCTTCACAGTCCAACTCTCACATCCATACATGACCACGGGAAAAACCATAGCCTTGACTAGACGGACCTTTGTTGGAAAACTAATGTCTCTGCTTTTTAATATGCTGTCTAGGTTGGTCATAACTTTCCTTCCAAGGAGTAAGCGTCTTTTAATTTCATGGCTGCAATCAGCATCTGCCGTGATTTTGGAGCCCCCAAAAATAAAGTCTGACACTGTTTCCCCTGTTTGTCCATCTATTTCCCATGAAGTAATGGGACCAGATGCCATGATCTTTGTTTTCTGAATGTTGAGCTTCAAGCCAACATTTTCACTCTCCTCTTTCACTTTCATCAAGAGGCTTTTGAGTTCCTCCTCACTTTCTGCCATAAGGGTGGTGTCATCTGCATATCTGAGGTAATTGATATTCTTCCCGGCAATCTTGATTCTAGCTTGTGCTTCTTCCAGCACAGTGTTTCTCATGATGTCCTTTGCATATAAGGTAAATAAGCAGAGTGACAATATACAACCTTGACGTACTCCTTTTCCTATTTGGAACCAGTCTGTTGTTCCATGTCCAGTTCTAACTGTTGCTTCCTGACCTGCATACAGGTTTCTCAAGAGGCAGGTCAGGTGGTCTGGGATTCCCATCTCTTTCAGAATTTTCCACAGTTTATTGTGATCCACACAGTCAAAGGCTTTGGCATAGTCAATGAAGCAGAAATAGATGTTTTTCTGGAACTCTCTTGCTTTCTCCATGATCCAGTGGATGTTGGCAATTTGATCTCTGGTTCCTCTGCCTTTTCTAAAACCTGCTTGAACATCTGGGAGTTCACGGTTCACATATTGCTGAAGCCTGGCTTGGAGAATTTTGAGCATGACTTTACCAGCGTACTAGTAATGCTCAAAATTCTCCAAGCCAGGTTTCAACACTACATGAACTGAAAACATCCAGTCCTTCAAGCTGGTTTTAGAAAAGGCAGAGGAACCAGAGATCAAATTGCCAACATCCACTGGATCATGAAGAAAGCAAGAGAGTTCCAGAAAAACATCTATTTCTGCTTCATTGACTATGCCAAAGCCTTTGACTGTGTAGATCACAACAAACTGGAAAATTATTCGAGAAATGGGAATACAAGACCCCCTGACCTGCCTCCTGAGAAATCTGCATGCAGGTCAAGAAGAAACAATTAGAACTGGACACAGAACCAGTCTGGTTCCAAATTAGGAAAGCAGTACATCAAGGATAATATTGTCACCCTGTTTAATTAACTTATATGCAGAGTATATCATGTGAAATCCCGGGCTGGATGAAGCACAAGCTAGAATCAAGATTGCTGGGAGAAATACAAATAATATCAGATACGCAGATGACACCACCCTTATGGCAGAAAGCGAAGAAGAACTAAAGAGCCTCTTGATGAAAGTGAAAGAGGAGAGTGAAAAAGTTGGCTTAAAACTCAACAATCAGAAAACTAAGATCATGGCATCTGGTCCCATCACTTCATGGGAAATAGATGGGGAAACAGTGGAAACAGTGTCAGACTTTATTTTTGGGGGCTCCAAAATCACTGCAGATGGTGACTGCAGCCATGAAATTAAAAGACGCTTGCTCCTTGAAAGAAAAGCTGTAACCAACTTAGACAGCGTGTTAAAAAGCAGAGACATTACTTTGTCAACAAAGGTCTGTTTAGTCAAAGCTATGGTTTTCTAGTAGTCATGTATGGATGTGAGAGTTAGACTATAAAGAAAGCTGAGCATCAAAGAACTGATGTTTTTGAACTGTGGTGTTGGAGAAGACTCTTGAGAGTCCCTTGGACTGCAAGGAGATCAAACCAGTCAATCCTGAAGGAAATCAGTCCTGAATACTCATTGGAAGGACTGATGCTGAAGCTGAAACTCCAATACTTTGGCCACCTGATGTGAAGAGCTGACTCATTTGAAAAAACCCTGATGCTAGGAGAGATTGAAGGTGGGAGGAGAAGGGGACGACAGAGGATGAGATGGTTGGAAGGCATCACCAACTCAATGGACATGAGTTTGAGTAAACTCTGGTAGTTGGTGATGGACAGGGAGGCCTGGAATGCTGCGGTCCATGGAGTCACAAAGAGTCCGACTCGACTGAACTGAACTGAAAGGGTAAAAGGAGGGAAGGATTTATCTGTAGTTTGGGATTAACAGGTACACTTTACTATACATAAAATAGATAAACAACAAGAACCTACTGTATGGGACAGGGAATTATATTTGATATCTTATAATAACCTACAATGGAAAAGATCTAAAAAGAACATATATATATATATATAACTGAATCGCTTTGATGTACACCTGAAACTAGCACAACACTGTCAATCAACTATACTTTAAAAAAAAAAAAGTTCCAGTCTTTTATAACGTAATTGTGGGAGTGACAGCCCATCATTTTTGCTGTAGTCTTTTCCAGTGGTCATGTGTGGATGTGAGAGTTGGACTGTGAAGAAAGCTGAGCGCCGAACAATTGATGCTTTTGAACTGTGGTTTTGGAGAAGACTCTTGCGAGTTCCTTGGACTGCAAGGAGATCCAACCAGTCCATTCTAAAGGAGACCAGTCCTAGGTGTTCATTGGAAGGACTGATGCTGAGGCTGAAAGTCCAATACTTTGGTCACATCATGCAAAGAGTTGACTCACTGGAAAAGAGTCTGATGCTGGGAGCGATTGGGGGCAGGAGGAGAAGGGGACAACAGAGGATGAGATGGCTGGATGGCATCACTGACTCAATGCACATGAGTTTGAGTGAACTCCGGGAGTTGGTGATGGACAGGGAGGCCTGGCGTGCTGTGATTCATGGGGTCACGGAGAGTCAGACACGACTGAGTGACTGAACTGAACTGAACTCACTAGAAGCCAGTCACTACATCTAGCGAACACTCTAAGTGAAGAGCTTGCACAATGATTACCAGGAGAAGGTTATCAATTGGCTATCAATTCAGACACTGCCACCATAAAACAAAGAAGCACCCTGAGCTCACATGAGATGACTTGTCCTGCGGGAAGAGGAAGATTTCCTTCACCATAACTGAGTAGGCGAGGAAGATATGTGTGCAGGTGGGAATCAGTTCAGTTCAGTTCAGTTCATTTCAGTCGCTCAGTCATGTCCGACTCTCCGCGACCCCATGAATCACAGCACGCCAGGCCTCCCTGCCCATCACCAACTCCCGGAGTTCACTCAAACTCATGTCCATCGAGTCGGTGATGCCATCCAGCCATCTCATTCTCTGTCATCCCCTTCTCCTCCTGCCCGCAATCCCTCCCAGCATCAGAGTCTTTTCCAGTGAGTCAACTCTTTGCATGCTTATTATAATTGGTGGTAACAAGTTACAGGATTAGGCCCAATAGCATTTTTTTTTTAATCTCCCTGAAGAATGATGCAGAGTCATCTGCTAAAGGAGAAAACAGCCTGGGAGCAAAAGAAAGTATGAAAGGACAACCTCAGAAAATAGGGAAAGGACATCTACTAAAGAAGCACAGTAGAACTATCAGGCAATGCCAATTGAAAGTTTAAAATAACTCAAAGCTAAAAAAAAAAGTCGGCTCAATGCAAGATTTTCTTCATCACCTTTCAGCTGCCATGGTGCTAGCTCAGAGAGATGTATGCCAGCTCTAGGGGAGAAAAAACCTTTCCATCCATGTGAGTGCAGCCAAGAAATAACAGTGTGAATTATACTCACTGATGTTTCTCTCCTTCTGATCCTTCAAACCTACCCTGCCCAGCAGGTACCTTTCTACTGAGCAGTCTGACAAATTAAATAGCCTGGTGTGTGAGCTTTTGATACAGTGCTCTTGGACCTGTAGTTCATGCTAATTCCCTGGTTTTATTCCTTTCTGCCCCCCGATATGGCTGCTCGGTGGGCAAAGCTCTGGAGAACTTCAAAGGAGATCTGTAACATGCAAAAGACCCAGGGGCTCTGTCTGCACATGGCAGATAAATATTGATGATAACGACCAAAATACTGTTAAACCTTCCATCCTAAAACTGAGCATTTGAATCTAGCTAAGATCTCTGATAGGAAACATACACCACTATGATAAGTGTGCCTCTATACACTTTTATGTCATCTGGTCCCATCACTTCATGGGAAATAGATGGAAAAACAGTGGAAACAGTGTCAGACTTTGTTTTTTTGGGCTCCAAAATCACTGCAGATGCTGATTGCAGCCATGAAATTAAAAGACGCTTGCTCCTTGGAAGGAAAGTTATGACCAACCTTGATAGTATATTAAAAAGCAGAGACATTACTTTGCCAACCAAGGTCCGTCTAGTCAAGGCAATGGTTTTTCCCGTGGTCATGTATGGATATGAGAGTTGGACTGTGAAGAAAGCTGATCGCCGAAGAATTGATGCTTTTGAACTGTGGTGCTGGAGAAGACTCTTGAGAGTCCCTTGTACCGCAAGGATATCCAACCAGTCCATTCTAAAGGAGATCAATCCTGGGTGTTCATTGGAAGGACTGATGCTAAAGCTGAAACTGCAATACTTTGGCCACCTCATGCGACGAGTTGACTCACTGGAAAAGACTCTGATGCTGGGAAAGGTTGGGGGCGGGAGGAGAAGGGGACGATGGAGAATGAGATGGCTGGATGGCATCACCGACTCTGTGGACATGAGTTTGAGTGTACTCCGGGAGTTGGTGATTGACAGGGAGGCCTGGCGTGCTGTGATTCATGGGGTCGCGGAGAGTCGGACATGACTGAGCGACTGAACTGAACTGAACTGATACACTTTTAAGATGCCCAGAAGTTGGTTGGCTGCTTAGTTAATTGATTGATTGTGTTTGTCATTGTTCAGTAGCCAAGCTGTGTCTGACTCTTTGTGACCCCATGGACTGCATCATGCCAGACCTCCCTGTCCCTCACCATCTCCAGAGATTGTTCAAACTCATGTCCGTTGAGTCAGTGATACCATCCAATCATCTCATCCTCTGTCATCCCCTTCTCCTCCTGCTTTCAATCTTTCCTAGCATCAGGGTCTTTTCCAATCATTGGGTCTTTTTCTATAATTGGGTTTAAATACATAGGAAAAACATATAAATGTAGAAAAAGCAGCACCACTGCCCACCAAATGCACATTTGTTTTGGTCATCTTGGGTCTGGCCATAATAAAATACCACAGATGGGTGACCTCAGCACAAGACATCTATTTCTCACAGTTCTAGAAGCTGGAAGTCCAAGATCAGCGTGCCAACCTGGGTGGGTGCTGGTGGGAGTTATCTTCCTGATTTTCAGATGGCTGCCTTCTTCCTGTGTCCTCACATGGCAGGAAAAGAGGCTCTATGGTGTCTGTTATGTGTGTGCTGGGCAAAGTCGATATTGTGTCTGATTCCTTGCAGCAGCATGGACTGTAGCCCGCCAGGATCCCCTGTCTAAAGAATTTTCCAAGCAAGAATACTGGAGCAGATTGGCATTTCCTATTCTAGGGAATCATCCAGACCCAGGGATCAAACCCGTGTCTCTCGTCTCCTACGTTGGCAGACAGATTCTTTACCACTAGTGCCACCTGGGAAACCCGTGGAATCTCTTACAAGGACACTAATTTTATTGGATCAGAGCCCCACCCTGAAGACCTTGTGTGTGTATGTGTGTGTGTGTGCGCATGCGCGCATGTGTGAGAGCATGCACATGTGTATGCTAAGTTGCTTCAGTCATGTCCAACTCTTCGTGACCCTATGGACTATAGCCTGCCAAGCTCCTCTGTCCAAGAGATTCTCTGGGCAAGAATACTGGAGTGGGTTGCCATGCCCTCCTCCAGTGGATCTTCCCCACCAGGGTATCAAACTCATGTTTCTTGCATCTCCTGCATTTGCAGGTGGATTTTTTACCACTAGCACCATCTAGGAAGCCCCTTATGACTTCATTTCACCTTAATTACTTTCTTACTCCAAATGCAGTCACACTGGGGGGTTAGGAATTCAAAATCCAGATTTGAGAAGAACACAAATGCAACCCACTTCAGTATTCTTGTCTGGAAAATTCCCTGGACAGAGGAGCCTGGAGGGCTACAGTCCATGGGGTCTCAAAGAGTCTGACACACCTGAGTGAACGAGCACACAGGCATTCCAGCCACAACAGCATTCCTGCTGAGATGACCGGTTCATCCCAGTTTATCTTGGACTTTACTGGTTTTAGCACTGAAAACCACAGAAGGCACTCAGTCCTGAAGTTAATTACCTTAATTAACCTGCAGACCCTCTCAGGAGTGGTCCAGGAGCAAGGCTGTCCTTGTGCAAATATCTTGGAATGATCTTGTTGTAACATCTGATTCTCAGCCCAACCCAAGCCACATCTCTTACTCAACAATTCTGGCCCCTTACACAGAGCTGACAAGGCTTCTGACAAAGAAATCATCTCTCAGCTCATCTCTATATTCAGTTCAGAGGTATTCACATTCATCAAAAAAACTTTGTTGCATGCTTCTCATTTATATGGGCTTCCCTGAAGTGGCTCAGATGGTAAAGAATCCACCTGCAATGTGGGAGACCTGGGTTCAATCCCTGAGTTGGGAAGATCCCCTAGAGGAGGGCATGGTAACCCACTCCAGTATTCTTGCCAGGAGAATCCCCATGGACAGAAGAACATGATGGGCCACAGTCCATAGGGTCTCAAAGAGTCAGACATGACTGAGCGACTAAGCACAGCACATATCATTTGAACAGAATAGAACCAGACATGGATGGACACTGCTGCTGCTGCTGCTAAGTCACTTCAGTCGTGTCCGACTCTGTGTGACCCCATAGACGGCAGCCCACCAGGCTCCCCCGTCCCTGGGATTCTCCAGGCAAGATCACTGGAGTGGGTTGCCATTTCCTTCTCCAATGTGTGAAAGTGAAAAGTGAAAGTGAAGTCGCTCAGTCGTGTCCGACCCTTAGCGACCCCATGGACTACAGCCAACCAGGCTCCTCCATCCATGGGATTTTCCAGGCAAAAGTACTGGAGTGGTTTGCCATTGCCTTCTCCGTGGATGGACACAAAGAAGTGTAAAAAGTATTCTTGTCCTTGAGGACGGAGAAGGCAATGGCAAGCCACTCCAGTACTATTGCCTAGAAAATCCCATGGATGGAGGAGCCTGGTAGGCTGTAGTCCATGGGGTCGCTAAGGGTCGGACACGACTGAGCAACTTCACTTTCACTTTTTACTTTCACACATTGGAGAAGGAAATGGCAACCCACTCCAGTGTTCTTGCCTGGAGAATCCCAGGGACGGGGGAGCCTGGTGGGCTTCCGTCTATGGGGTCACACAGAGTCGGACACGACTGAAGTGACTTAGCAGCAGCAGCAGCAGCAGCAGCAGTCCTTGAGGAACTTTTTCGTAAATAAAACAAAAATTTGTGGGATAAGAAGGTCAAGCAATAATAAAACTAACATGACAGAATAAGCCTTTTTTTAAAAAATCACAGAAGAAAATAGATTGCAAACATGCCCTTGGAAAATGAGTGACTTTTAGAGTCAGGATGTTCGGGGTTGTTTTGATTTTGTTTTCTACTCAACAAAGGTAGCATTTTTGATGACCTGCTACCATTGGTTGAATAAAGCAGAAGAGCTAAATGGGTGTCACTTTAAACAACTTTTCAAGCTTGAAAATCGTGGATACAAGCTTTCCAGCAGGACATAACAGGTCCCAATCTCATCGTTGCTACTGCTGTTGGGAAACTTGTCAAAACATCCTTTCCCTCAGCTGAAAAATCAGGATAATCTAACTCCATCTTAGAACTGTGAGAGAATTCCATGGAATGAGGTTCATAATTAGTTAACACGTGACCTAGCGTATGTCAAGCACTCAATGAATAGCTGCTTTTATAATTCATGTAATTGTTAACATTGATGCTGGCACGTGCTATTTCCTCTTCACTCCACATTTCACAATTGCTTTAATCTGGAAAGTCTGATGCAATTCAAATTTCATATTAAGTCACAAATGAGGCCTCATTGTCCACGAAGAGAAACAGAGGACTTTCGCATGTTTACATCTGAATGAATTTTTCATTCAAAACAACCTTCGTGTTGAAATGGCCAAGGTAAGGTCACACGTAATACAAAAATTAGTGTGGCCAGCAATGCATTTAAAATTAATTTATGTTTATGAACTTGTCTTACCCCTTCTGCTCTCACATTAGTTATCTACCACTGCATAACAAATGGCTCCCAAAATGTACCAACTGAAAACAACACACATTTATCATCTCACAGCTTCTGTGGGCCTGGATCCAGGCATGGCTTTACTGTGTCCACGCTCCTCAGGGTTTCTCATGGGCTGAAGTCAAGGTAAGCTCTGCGCTATGTTTCAAATGGGATTAAAAAAAAAAACAAACAACCTGCCTCTACATTCGTGGGACTGCTTTCCAGCACTTGGTTCTCTGTGGGCAGTTGAAGTTAGGATCCCAGATACTCACTGCTGTTGGCTGTAGGCCACCCACGTGTCTTTCACATTGGCCAGTCCATCATGGCAGCTTCATCACTGTGTTCACCAAGAAGTCAATGTAGCAACATGGAAGCCACAGTCTTTTGTCACCTAATCCTGGAGGACTGGAGAACGTAATCCCGACCTTCGCCATAGTCTGTTGGTTGGAAGTTTGTCACTAGGTTCGGACATGCTGGAGGGGAGAGAGAAACCCAAGGCCCTGGGCCAGAAGGCAGTGTTCACTCCAGGCCCCCAGAGAAGTCTGCCAACCACAGCTGCCTCATAGAGGTCCTCAGTCATGGCTGGATTCCAATAAAGCTAAATAATATCAATAACAATGAATAGCAAATTGATGCAACAACACGCGTGAGCCACATCCTTCCTCCTGAGATAGTTGCCCCATTGATTTATTGTGTTCAGCAGAAGTAGACCTCTTTGGAATGAAATTGGGTCATTTGTAGGACATGGAGGAACTTACAGAGTGTCAACAGAGTCAAGTTAGTCAGAAAGAGAAACATATCATATATTAAGGAATATATATGGAATCTAGAATGGTATGTTACTGTTCAGTCCCTATGTCCGACTCTGTGACCCCATGGAATGCAGCACGCCAAGCTTCCCTGTCCTTCACTATCTCCCAGAATTTATTGAAACTCATGTCCATTGAGTTGGCGATGCCATCCCACCATCTCACACTGTCGTCACCCCCTTCTCCTCCTGCCCTCAATCTTTCCAAGCATCAGGGTCTTTTCTAATAAGTCATCTCTTCTCATCAAGTGGCCAAAGTATTGGAGCTTCAGCTTCAGCATCAGTCTTTCCAATGAATATTCAGGACTGATCTCCTTTAGGATGGACTGGTTGGATCTCCTTGCAGTCCAAGGGACTCTCAAGAGTCTTCTCCAGCACCACAGTTTGAAAGCATCAATTCTTTGACACTCAGTTTTCCTTATGATCTAACTCTCACAACTGTACGTGACTACCAGTAAAATCATAGCTTTGACTATATGGACTTCTGCCAGCAAAGAGATATCTAAGCTTTTTAATACACTGTCTAGGTTTGTCATAGCTTTTCTTCCAAGGAACAAGGATCTTTTAATTTCATGGCTGCAATCACTGTCCTCAGTGATTTTGGAGCCCAAAATCTGCCACTGTTTTCATTTTCTCCCCCATCTATTTGCTGGGGAGTGATAGGAATAGATTAGTAAGAAATTTAACATTGGGACTTTCCTGGCAATCCAGTAGTTAAGATTCCATGCTTTTAATGCAGGGGCTTTATCCCTGGTGAGGGAACTAAGATCCTTCATACCTGCCATGTGATGCAGCCTAAAGAAAGAAAGTTGAATGCTGTTGGGCTATGACCTCGAGAATAGGGACAGTGGCAACTTTAGGACTTGAGGTTTTTTGACTAAAGTTCACTTTCCCTAGATAGTGCTTAGATGGGTTATACCCTGTCTGCCTGTGACTCCACTTTTATAGAAGCTTACATGTGCTCTGAACCTGCCTGCAGAAAGATGGTGCCACACAGCCAAGGAAAGAATGTTTTTCACTGGGTTAGAGGGTCCTAAGAACCGTGTTGTCTCTTTTAAGAATTCTTCATATTGTATGATTCTAACCCCACACCAGCTGATTTCAAAGTGTAACTCTCACTGGGAAATCTTTTTTCCTAAATTCCAGGTGAACAGGAAACCATGGTCCCCAAGTACTCACAGTAGGACTGGCAATTCAGCATCTTCAGTGAGCTGAACTTTGGGGCAAGTCTGCATTCTTCTGGGAGCCACACATCAGAAAAATAACTATCAGAACACAGAGACCCTGCAATATGTCCTTTCTACCAGTTCTTAGAACATCTCACTGATAAATTGCTCCATTTGGCAATGAAAAGAGGTCAAGATTGCAATCTTCAGACATATAGAGAGAGAGATAGATAACCGAAATGTCATGATTTGTGTGGTCACCTGACAAAATGATCCCTTATTTATGAGTTCTCTCTGTAAAAGAAAAATACAAAAGGAGTAGAAATTTCTTATCCAATTTAACTACACATATAATTATTTTTCTTATATGAAAATGAGCAATAAAAGCTAATGTAAAGTGGATATTCTAATGAAATTTCCATAATATGTCGTCCATCCCCCCCTACAAAGTCATATAAAAATGTGTCTTGTCCTTTTGTTAGGACCATTCTTGAGCCTGGGGGCAATTACACAGAGTGTATTGGAGTCACCACACAAATCTTCTAATTGCATTCTGGCCCCAAGCCAAGCTTTAAGTCAAGCCTCAGGGAATTCAAATGTAAGAGTCAGCTGCATTAGAGGTAGCAATTCGGTTTGGAGAAGAGATCGCCTTTCGTGATTTATTATAGCCAATGCTTTCAGTACATTTAAACGATGGTCTGGTTTAGTAACATCTTCAAGGAAGCAATGCTGCACAAAATGAGAAACATCTGAACTGGGAGTTAGCAGAAAGGAGAGACTTGATTAGAACTTGAATTATGTGGAAAGCACGTCATTTTTCTTAGAAATAGATCTTCAAATGCCCCAGAATCTGCCAAGATGAACTACATTTTCAAACCCTAATATCTAATTTGTGACAGAAATGTCTGTTATGGCCACGTATTTAGTTCCCAAAGTGAAAAGTAATCATTTAGTATCAAAAATAAACATATGATTCAAAATATTAATCTTGCACGTGCTTACAATCTATGAGAAAGCAGTACTTACTCTCAAAGAGAACAAATCTTTCTCCGAACCCCGGAGAATTTTCACTGAGACTTATGACCTTAAGGATACTCGCTGGTTTTCCTCAATGTATGCCTTTCACATCTTCTACCTTGGCTGCAGATACATGAGTGAATTAGTAAATTTTTTCAGAATATTTATGGTCTTTCAGTTCAGTTCAGTTCAGTCGCTCAGTCATGTCTGACTCTTTGCGACCCCATGAATCACAGCACGCCAGGCCTCCCTGTCCATCACCAACTCCCGGAGCTCACTCAAACACATGTTCATCGAGTCGGTGATGCCATCCAGCCATCTCATTCTCTGTCGTCCCCGTCTCCTCCCACCCCCAATCCCTCCCAGCATCAGACTCTTCTCCAGTGAGTCAACTTGTCACATGAGGTGGCCAAAGTATTTAACACTCAATTAAAATTTAGAGAAAATATAGGAGCTGAAATTCTATTAAGTGCAAAGTAGTTCAGAAAAAAAACATTATTTCTGCAAAACTAAATCTATCTGTACATGTATTTTACTTACTAATATATCTGGTAGGAAATAAACAGTACCATGAACTTCAAGTTCATTTCCCACTAGTGTCTTCATTTTTATATTTTATTGCATTCTGCAGTGGTTTTTCAACCAGCTATATCAAGAGTTTCTAGGAGGAATGTAAACAAGGACTCTGCAATGACTTGAGTTAGAACACATGATATAACTGGAAGCAAAAATCTCTACTGAGCTACCCCAAGATGAATGGACAAGCTACATTCCAAAGCTCTGCCAAGTTTCTTCTGGCAAACACATCAGGAAATAAAATCTCCCCACCAGAAAGGAACCAGGAAGAGATTCATCTACCTTTAGGAAAACATCAACTCCACACACATAATAAGCTATATGATATTGTTATCATCTTGTGTATATATGTAATGAGAACACTTTGAGATATCAATCAAGTTTGTTTTTTCTGGGATCTGTGGCCTTCCCCTAACTCAGGCTATGATACGGCTTCAAGAAAGGAATAACTCAAAAGGATACAAGCGTCCAATTCATTCATTTATTCATCCATTATTTTGTTCAACAAATTTTTATTGAGCACCATCTATATGCAAGACACTGTCTTAAGTGCTGAAAATAATCTTTATGTGTGTATGTAAGTCGCTCAGTTGTGTCCAACTCTTTGTGACCCCATAGACCACAGCCCTCCAGGCTCCTCTGTACAGAGAATTCTCCAGGCAGAAACACTGCAGAAGGCTGTCATTCCCTTCTCCAGGGGACCTTCCTGACCCAGACCTTCTCTGTCTGCCAATGAATGCAAACCTGTGTTTCTTGCATTCATTGGCAGACAGAGATTCTTTACCAACTGAGCCACCAGGGGAAGTCAATGAACAAACTTTTTTAAAAAGGAACAACCGATGAAAATGCTGTGAACAATAAAACCAATTAGTGGGATACAGAAGAACAGGAGGCAAGCTCAGCTTTTGAGCTTCAAAAGCCTTTTTTTTTAAATATGTTGTGGTTTAGTTGCTAAGTTGAGTTCAACTCTTTTGCAACCTCATGGACTTGCCAGGATCCTCTATCCATGGGATTTCCCAGGCAAGAATACTGGAGTGGGTTGCCATTTTCTTCTCCAAGGTACTTTCCCAGCCCAGGGATTGAGCTCACGGCTCCTGGGTCACTGAGGTGCATGCTAAGTTGTTTCAGTTGTGTCCGACTCTTTGCAACCCCTTGAACTGTAGCTCACCAGGCACCTCTGTCCATAGGATTCTCCAGGAAAGAATACCAGAGTGGGTTGCCATTTCCTACTCCAGGGCATCTCCGCAGCCCAGGAATCAATCCCATGTCTCTTATGTCTCCTGCACTGGCAGTTGAATTCTTTACCAATAGCACCACACCTGGAGAAGGAAATGGCAACCCACTCCAGTGTTCTTGCTTGGAGAATCCCAGGGACGGAGGAGCCTGGTGGGCTGCCATCTATGGGGTCACACAGAGTCGAACACGACTGAAGTGACTTAGCAGCAGCAGCAGCACACAGGGAAGCCCCTCAAAAGCCTTGTTGTGGTTCAGTCACTAAGTCATGTCTAACTCTTTTCGACCCATGGACTGCAGCACTCCAGGCTTTCCTGGGCTTCACCATCTCCCAGAGTTCACTCAACCTCATGTTCATTGAGCTGATGATGCCATCCAACCATCTCACCCACTATCACCCTTGTTAAAGGTTTGGTCCAGGTGTAAAAAAATTGAGAAGCAATACTCACCATATGCTGTTTTTTCTGTATCCTAAATAAGATGCAGATTTCTCAGGCAAGAAGAAGAAGGAGAAAGAAAGATTGGGAGGAGATATGGAGAACTCGAAGCTGCTGGATGCCTGAGACCTCACTGTCCTTCCTGTCCCCAGAGGACACGTAGACTTGGGACATTGACCCCATTCCTGGAAGGGTCCAGATAGGAACTAGGAAGGCACAGGACCTCAGATTTGAAAGACTTCTGTTGTTCAGTCACTCAGTCACATCCAACCCATGGACTGCAGCACTCTAGGCTTCCCTGTCCTCCATTATTTCCAAGAGTGAGGGTGAAGCAAAATAGCACAGTTATATAGACAGGAGGCAGGCCCAGCAGCCTGCTGGAGACAGGGCAGGGTTTTTCTGTAGGCCATGCTCCCCAACAAAGGTCTGTCTAGTCAAGGCTATGGTTTTTCCAGTAGTCATGTATGGATGTGAGAGTTGGACTATAAAGAAAGCTGAGCACTGAAGAATTGATGCTTTTGAACTGTGGTGTTGGAGAAGACTCTTCAGAGTCCTTTGAACTGCAAGGAGATCCAACCAGTCCATCCTAAAGGAAATCAGTCCTGAATATTCATTAGAAGGAGTGATGTTGAAGCTGAAACTCCAACACTTTGGCCACCTGATGTGAAGAGCTAACTCATTTGAAAAGACCCTGATGCTGGGAAAGATTGACAGTGGAAGGAGAAGAGGATGACAGAGGATGAGATGGTTGGATGGCATCACTGACTCAATGGACATCAGTTTGAGTAAACTCCAAGAGTTGGTGATGGACAGGGATCCCTGGTGTGCTGCAGTCCATGGGGTCACAAAGAGTCAGACATGACTGAGTGACTGAACTGAGCTGAACTGATGCTCACCAGGGATTTGTATTAAGAGCCAGAGCATCCAAAAAAAAGTGATCTGAATAAACCCATGGCCAAAACACAGGCAGGAATGAGTGTCCCCAGAAGAGGTGACATGGACTGATGATGGAGATAGCCAGATACTCTCCAATCCCCACGGGGCTGAAATGCTTCCCAAAGTTCCTTGGAGATGAGGCTGGACCCAATACAAAGTGTGGGAGGTAGAGAGGAGGGTTGCTAAATTAACTTAAAGGTTTTGCTGCCTGGTAGAAGGAAGGTTTCTAATAGGTATTAAATTCCATTATAGAAAAATAAATCGAGTTATATTTCCTGCACTGAGGAATCTGTGGCTTTTGATTTGCACCCTTGTGGTCTTATGTTAAAAAACAAAAAAACAGATGGTGAAATCTATTCCCAAGTCCAAGCTCAAAGAATACAAAAATGAGAAAGGAAAAGTGCTAGAGAGCTGGACTAAGAAACTCTGCAACAGAGCATCTCTTCACAAAACCATCCTCAAGGTTGGAGCCCACACATCAGTTGCCTTCTTATAGGGAGTTGGGAGTTGGGGGTCACCCCAGTTTTGCAGCTATAAACTGATTGAATAGCCCTTTTCTAAATTAAGTCAAATTCAACCTACAGCTCACCTGAAATGTTGTTCATTTCACCAGGCTTCCCTAAGAATGGATTATTATGATCAGTAAAAATATGGACTACATTCTATTAAGCCCATGACATGCCTGTCATCATACCAATCACTGCACAGAGTTGAGCTTAGGAGGCAGGAGGTAAATAATATGTATGCAACATCACATAACCATTCATGTAAAATGTATATCAGATGCTTGTACTCACAACCAGAAAATAACAATAGTAATAAAATACTAAAAACACTAAAATAAGATTTTTAAAGTAATACATTTTCATTATTTTCTTAATGATACATTTTCTTAGAAAGAAAAGGCTAAGATAAAAATCTGAGATCAAGGACAAGGTTTTGTTTCTGAGCCCGAGTGTTGAGGAAGCTATGGTGCGAACTACTTCATTTTTAGTGCTAACATTCTGTTATGAATGCTTGGCACAGAGAATAGTTCAGAAAAAGGGATATAGTTAGTTAAAGAATAGGGGCAACAATGATGTAAAGGTCACGTTTGAGAAACTAACCCGCAGGATCGAATGTCTGGGAGCAGACCATCAGGTGATCCCCCTGGCCAGCTCTCTCCGAGACACAGGTGTGAGCCTCCGTGAGCCTTCAGTCACATTGTACCACATTCAGCATAGTACACACAAGTTCCCCATTCAGTAAGCCCTAAGAAGCCCCCAGTTCTCCTATTTAAATGGACTGCTGCAGAGCCCCGAGGGCCCTGGGATTTACAAAGCCCCAGACAAGGCTGTGGGTTGACTCACAATAAAGAATACACACCAGACAGATAACACACACGTATATCCCCTCTTTTCTGAATTTCCTTTCCATTTAGGTCACCACAGAGCATTGAGTAGAGTTCCCTAGGCTACTCAATGGGTCCTCATTTAATTATCTGTTTTATATGTAGCAGTGTATATGAAAGTGAAAGTGTTAGTTGCTCAATCCTGTCTGACTCTTTGTGGCCCCGTGGATGGTAGCCCGCCAGGCTCCTCTGTCCATGGGATTCTCCAGGCAAGAATACTGGAGCGGGTTGTCTTGCCCTTCTCGAGGGGATCTTCCCAATGCAGGGATTGAACCTGGGTCTCCCACATGTGAGTAGATTCTTTACCATCTGAGCCACCAGAGAACCCCTGTAGTGTATATATGTCAATTCAAAAAAAGAATATATACCAGACACAGAAGACTCATAGATTTTCTCTTTCCCATTGTGACAGAAAGAAGGAAGTGAAAACAGTGAAGTCCTCAAGATCCTGAGAGAATTAAATGCTGTGAGAATGCTTACAGATCAACAGCTTGGGGAAAGAATAGCAAATCAGCAGCATTCTTTCCTATGAGCAAAATTTCATTAAAAATTAACTGTGAAAGAGTATATCCAATATTTGATTCACATAAAAATCACCACAATAAGGATGTAACCTGATTCTCAATACCATTTCAGAAGATTTTGGAGGGGCTGTGAGGGGAAGGGAGGGAGGTCCATCCAAACCTTAATGTGTCAAATGGCAACTACTCACCTGCTATCCTCAACCTCAAAACATTGGTCCTACTTTCAGCAAGAAAAGTGAGACAATTTGCCTTCACTAGATTTCATGCATTGGAGAAGGAAATGGCAACCCACTCCAGTGTTCTTGCCTGGAGAATCCCAGGGACGGCGTAATCTGGCGGGCTGCTATCTATGGAGTCGGACAGAGTCGGACACAACTGAAGCGACTTAGCAGCAGCAGCAGCAGCTAAACAATACCCTAATCCTCCATCACCACCATCATCGTGTTTCCTTTACTTCCATCACCACGTTTCTCTCACTTCCTTCCTACCAGAAGCAGACAAAAAAGGCACATTTCTTCCCGGTGGACACACTTGCGCATTTCCTCTCCTCCATGCCCGCCTCCTCCAGGGCCCTGGTCCACCAGTGCCCACTTCTCTCATGGTGTCTTCCACCCCTTCATCTTTACTAGCTCTTTGCCATCAGCATCAAAGAATTCAAGTCCTCCGTTCTGTGGAAAAGAAGAATTCATGAAAACAATTTTAAACATCCCACTACACTAAACCCTGGAAACAATTAGAAAGAAAAGTAAATCTATTCTCTAACGCCTCCAGCAGCAACTATAAAAGTTGTTAGCATGTGGTTAGAACTCCAAACTTTTGATTACATACCACGGTTTAGGTTGACATGCAGATTTTTTGTTGTTGTTGTGAGCTTAAATGGTTGCAAAGGATAGAATTTCTGGAATCATGTTTAAATTGTGATTTTTAAAACAAAACTGTTGATTTAAAGAGCAGAGCCATTTGATCGTACCATCATTCATTTTCAAAATCCGTGAATAAGCTTTTGTGTAAAAGTCACAAATGATACAATATCCCCTTTCTCTTTGAAATCATCGTTTTTAAAGAAAGTCATTTTATTTACTTATTTTTTGGCCACACCCAATCAGCTTTCAGGGTCTTAGTTCCCCAACCGGGGCTTGAACTGGGCTCCCATCTTCCCCCTGGCAGTGAAAGTACCAAGTCCTAAGCACTGGACCACCAGGGAATCCACTGAAATCATATTTTCATTTCGTTTTCCCACACACTTTATCATAAGGGGATATATTTTTCTGTCTGAATGTCTTTTATTGCCCACTCAGTCATAAATAATCAAACATGCATAGACAAGTTTAAATTTATATAGCGTTTATAAGTCCCTGTGCTTATATAGGTCTAAGTTAAAACTTGAGGGATGGCTGTTTCAGAAACATGCAAAAAGACCCGGCACAGCCAAAAAATAAAACAAATAAATAAATATTTTGTTTTTAAGTCATGTCTTTAGTTCATTTATGGGCACACTCCCCTCTAGTGTTACTGGGAACACACCTACATGTAACTATTAAGGTTCTGATGTCAAAGTTGACTGTTACAAATAAAGTACCATTCTTTGAGGCAGGAAAAGCGGCCAATAATGGAAACCTTATTTAAGGTCATTGTCACACTGTTTATAACTACAAGGGACAAATGGAAAGATATGACTGCTCACTCACTTTACTGGAAGCAATGAAAACATGGAGAGGCAAGCATTTGAAAGACAACAGTGAAAGATCTCAAATGGTCTCTTCTTCTGGAAACTAGGACAGAGGCCAACAACATACAGTGGGCCATTGCTTCAATTCAGAAAAGTGTGTGAAGGATTATAATCTGGGGCAAGTTGTCTCAGTCAAACCCTGCAGGTAAATCATGCTGTTTTGTGTTTCACAAGTAGATACTATGAGCAGTTGGAAATTAGCAATTTGAGTTATTTTCCAAACATCTTTTCAGGAACCATTTGGGAGTCTTCTTAAAATTTAGATTACTGGGCACAACCAGTTGTATATATACACACACAGGGCTTCCGTGGTGGCTTAGTGGTAAAGAACCAGCCTGCCAATGCAGGAGACATGAGTTTGATCACTGGATCGAGAAGATCCCCCTGAAGAAGGAAATGGCAACACACTCCAGTATTCTTGTCTGGGAAATCCCATGGACAGAGAAGTCTGGTGGGCTACAGTCCATGGAGTCACAAAAGAATCTGATGGTATAGCAACTGAGCATGCATGAGTATGCGTATATATATATATTTTATATATATATACACTACATACATGTATATAGATCCTTGTGCTATACAGTGGGTCCTTGTTGTTTATATATTTTATATATCATAGTGTGTATCTGATAATCTCAACCTCTAATATATATATATATATATACATATATATGAAACACTGTAAATATTAACACTGTAAATCAAATTACTCCAATTAAAAAAAAAGTTTTAAGCAATTCAGGCTTGGAAGACCAATGACATAGCAAGTCAGGCTTGCAAAAGAAAATGCAAATCTGCAAGATTTCTAGCTCAGGAGTCCTAAACATTTTTACTGTGCTGCTGTACTTGCTTTTATATTGTATGCTCATTGTGCTACTAATATTTTACTTTTTTATCAAGAAAGTAGAAAAATGTAAGGGAAGAGATTCTTTTTTTCAAGTGTAAATTCCAATATTTTCTTCCCACACCCAAATTGATCATTTGATCAAGGATGGTCAATGGAGGGGGGAAATTCTTACTTAGAGGTTGTCTATACTTCTTCTTAGCTTTTTTAGGCTTCAATTTATTTCAGTCATTTTTGCAGGTTTCTTAGATGTCTTAGTTGAAAGGAAAGCCTTTCAGCTCATTATGAAAAAAAGTTACTAAAAATTGACTGAAAGCATGGAAGAACAAAGGCTTCCCAGGTGGTTCAGGGGTAGAGAACCCGCCTGCCAATGCAGGAGATGCAGGAGAGGGCGGTGTGATTCCTGGATTGGGAAGATCCCCTGGAGGAGGAAATGGCAGCCCACTCCAGTATTCTTGCCTGGAAAATCCCATGGACAGAAAAGCCTGGCCAGCTACAGTCCAGGAGGTCTCAGAGAGTCGGACACAACTGAGAAACTGAGCATGCACGCAGCGTAAAATGACAGAAGGAATCCCCAGCAGAAACACATCTGAAGAAGAAGGCTTTCCCTCCAAAGCCCCAAAAACAGTTCTTCCAGGCTAGGGAAGTGAGGAGACACAAAGGAAAGAAAGATTTGGGGATCCTGATGAAAGGGCAAGACGTGGAGAGGCCCAGTAAGCAGGAGGAAAGGACACTAGGGACTTTGCTTGACCCCCAGAAGCTTTAGGGGAGCTGAGTGACCCACCTTCTGCAAACTCTACATCCACCATTCATTAAACATCACTGGTGCCCAAGGACAGTGCCACCCTCAATCTGCGAGGACCTCGCTCACCAGCACTCAGGTCACCTCTGATGGTCATCCATCAAGAGGGATACCCCATTCTCCCATAAAACATTGCTCGCAGTCTGTTTGTTCAGCTCAAAAAAAAAAAAAATGGGGACCACCCCTGAGACCAGCATATTGTTAAAGAAGCTGCTGAATAGAAGCTGCTCCAAGATCCCTGGACCTAAGACAGGTTGGAAACACTGCAGGCTTTGGCAAGCACACAGATGCCCTACACAGTCTTTACTTTTTATCTTCTACGGTGGGCAGGAAATTGCCAGTCAGCTTCTTAAAAAAAATCTACCAGTACTTCTAACTCTCTCCTTTCTTCCAAGTCTGTCCTCACTGTCACCGAAAAAAAAAAAAAAGTGCTGAGAAGAGAATGAAACTGTGTACAGTGATCTAACCAGGCTTTGGAAACCATGAAACACAGACTATGTCACAGGTCTATGTCATTGTTCAATAAGTTAAGACAAGAAGAATACTTAGCGACACATAAGCAAGAAAGCTGGAGTCACCGATTGCAATGGTTCATTTTATATGCCATTTTGGAGGGTGTTTTTGGATGAGATCAACATTTAAATGGATGAACTGTGGGTAAAGTATGTTACCCTCCATAGTGTGTGAGTGAGCCTCATCTGATCACCTGAAGGCCAAATGGAACAAAAGAGTTGCTTTCCCTGGTAAGAGGAGATTTTGCAACCTTCTGATTTGCCCTGCATCACTGGCATTCCTGGGTCTCGAGCCTGCCGACTGACACTAGAGATTTTGGACTTCCTAGCCTCCATAAGTACATGAGCTGATTCCTTGTAATAAATCTCTTTGGATATGTAGATAACATATAATATCTATGTATATGTCATTATGTGTGTAAGTTGCTCAGTCGTATCCGACTCTTTGTGACCCCATGGACTGTGGCCTGCCAGGTTTCTCTGTCTATGGGACTCTCCAGGCAAGAATACTGGAGTGGATTGCCATTCCCTTTTCCAGAGGAACTCCGCAACCCAGGAATCAAACCCTGGTCTCCTGCATCACAGGCAGGTTCTTTACCGATTGAGCTACAGGGAAGTCCTAACATTATACATAACATAATATTGTATCGAATATTCACATACACACATATATAATGTTATTATATTGTTTCTGTTTATCTGAAAGCACTAGTACACTCGTATTTTCTTTTTCTACCTTCCCCATGTGGGCTTAAAAAAAATGCACAATGTGACAGTTGTGAGTTCAGTTTTACTGGTGGCAAAATGAGGACTATAGCCTGGGAGACAGCACCTTAGAGAGCTCTGAGAAACTGCTCCAAAGAGGCCAGGGGGTGGGGAGGGGTGGTCAGTATTTATGTGATTTTGGTGATAGGGAAGGACAAGCAATCTAGTACATATTTTTTTGCAGAAGGTTTCTGCTAGTCATGAAAAGCAATCGTCACCAAGAAAGACTTTAGTGCTTTATGAGGAGATACTGAAATCGGGCTCATAAAATCAGCTTCTAAATATATCTAACTATCTGAAAACCTGTTCTGCAAGTTGTTTTTTCTTTTTCCCTAGAGCACAGAGTACCTCATTTCTGTTCTCCACCTTGAATCCTTTCAGGGGTAATGAAAATCAGCAGCTACATAGCACTTCATTTAATCCTTCTCAAGGTAGGTGGCAAGTGCCCACAGCAAGTGCCAATTTCTAGTTGAAAACCATACCCAAGCTTACAAATTCTACCTTTGAGATATAGTATATACACCCACCCACCCACACACACACACACACACATACACACACAGGCTTCTCTGATAGTTCAGTTGGTAAAGGATCCTCCTGCCATGTAGGAGACCAGGATTCAATCCCTAGGTTGGGAAGATCCCCTAGAGAAGGGAAAGGCTACCCACTCCAGTATCCTGGCCTGGAGGACTCCATGGCCTATATAGTCCATGGGCTGACAAAGAGTCAGACATGACTGAGCAAGTTCTTCACTTTCATATATATATGTTTGGTCTCTGTTCCCATTTCTAGTACACATTTCCTAAAACACTTGGAATTTCCTAAATGATAGTGTCTTTTGTTTTTCATAACAACCACCTACAACCAGACCTCGATTTATGCTAATGAAGTGACTCTAGGCAGGAACCCTACAAGGCTTCCTTCCAGATAAGGGCTGGTCACTGGAGGAACATGAGATCAGAGGATTGGAACTTTCTCACCACTCCCACCTCTAAGGAAAGAAAGAAAGCTAGAGATTGGGTTTAATCACCAATGGCCAGTGATTTAATTCAGTTCAGTTCAGTTCAGTTCAGTCGCTCAGTCGTGTCCGACTCTCTGCGACCCCATGAATCACAGCAAGCCAGGCCTCCCTGTCCATCACCAACTCCTGGAGTTCACCCAAACTCATGTTCACAGAGTCGGTGATGCCATCCAGCCATCTCATTCTCCGTTGTCCCCTTCTCCTCCCGCCCCCAAC
The DNA here is from genome assembly GCF_049115385.1 of Moschus berezovskii. NCBI lineage: Eukaryota > Metazoa > Chordata > Mammalia > Artiodactyla > Moschidae > Moschus > Moschus berezovskii. Next base: position 21,344,655 of record NC_142477.1, on the reverse strand, counting down.
CTTTCCCAGCATCAGAATCTTTTCCAGTGAGTCAACTCGTCGCATGAGGTGGCCAAAGTATTGCAGTTTCAGCTTTAGCATCAGTCCCTCCAATGAACACCCAGGATTGATCTCCTCTAGAATGGACTGGTTGGATCTCCTTGCAGTACAAGGGACTCTCAAGAGTCTTCTCCAACACCACAGTTCAAAAGCATCAATTCTTCGGCGCTCATCCATACATGACCACGGGAAAAACCATAGCCTTGACTAGATGGACCTTTGTTGGCAAAGTAATGTCTCTGCTTTTTAATATATTATCAAGGTTGGTCATAACTTTCCTTCCAAGGAGTAAGCGTCTTTTAATTTCATGGCTGCAATCAGCATCTGCAGTGATTTTGGAGCCCAAAAAAACAAAGTCTGACACTGTTTCCACTGTTTTTCCATCTATTTCCCATGAAGTGATGGGACCAGATGCCATGATCTTTGTTTTCTGAATGTCGAGCTTCAAGCCGACCTTTTCACTCTCCTCTTTCACTTTCATCAAGAGGCTTTTGAGTTCCTCTTCACTTTCTGCCTTAAGGGTGGTGTCATCTGCATATCTGAGGTTATTGATATTTCTCCCGGCAACTTGATTCCAGCTTGTGCTTCTTCCAGCCCAGCGTTCCTCATGAGGTACTCTGCATATAAGTTAAATAAGCAGGGTGACAATATACAGCCTTGACGTACTCCTTTTCCTATTTGGAACCAGTCTGTTTTTCCATGTCCAGTTCTGACTGTTGTTTCCTAACCTGCATACAGGTTTCTCAAGAGGCAGGTCAGGTGGTCTGGTATTCCCATCTCTTTCAGAATGTTCCACAGTTTATTGTGATCCACACAATCAAAGGCTTTGGCATAGTCAATGAAGCAGAAATAGATGGTTTTCTGGAACTCTCTCGCTTTCTCCATGATCCAGCGGATGTTGGCAATTTGATCTCTGGTGCCTCTGCGTTTTCTAAAACCTGCTTGAACATCTGGGAGTTCACGGTTCACATATTGCCGAAGTCTGGCTTGGAGAATTTTGAGCATGACTTTACTAGCGTGTGAGATGAGTACAATTGTGCGGTAGTTTGAGCATTCTTTAGCATTCCCTTTCTTTGGGATTGGAATGAAGAATGATCTTTTCCAGTCCTGTGGCCACTGCTGAGTTTTCCAAATTTGCTGGCATATTGAGTGCAGCACTTTCACAGCATCATCTTTCAAGATTTAAAATAGCTCAACTGGAATTCCATCACCTCCACTAGCTTTGTTTGTAGTGATGCTTTCTAAGGCCCACTTGACTTCACATTCCAAGATGTCTGGCTCTAGGTCAGTGATCACGTTATCATGACTATCTTGGTCGTGAAGATCTTTTTTGTACAGTTAGTCATGCCTATAACCAAGGTCCGTCTAGTCAAGCCTATGGTTTTTCCCGTGGTCATGTATGGATGTGAGAGTTGGACTGTGAAGAAAGCTGATTGCCGAAGAATTGATGCTTTTTAATTGTGGTGTTGGAGAAGACTCTTGAGAGTCCCTTGTACTGCAGGGAGATCCAACCAGTCCATTCTAAAGGAGATCAACCCTGTGTGTTCATTGGAAGGACTGATGCTAAAGCTGAAACTGCAATACTTTGGCCACCTCATGCGACGAGTTGACTCACTGGAGAACAGTCTGATGCTGGGAAAGGTTGGGGGCGGGAGGAGAAGGGGACGACAGAGAATGAGATGGCTGGATGGCATCACCGACTAGATGGACATGAGTTTGAGTGAACTCCAGGAGTTGGTGATGGACAGGGAGACCTGGCGTGCTGTGATTCACGGGGTCACAGAAAGTCGGACACGACTGAGCAACTGAACTGAACTGAACTGAACTGAACTGATGCAGTGCAACTTGAATTAACAATCTGAAACAGTGAAGCTAAGGAAGCCTCTGTGTTGGGGAATGCATCCACATTCCAGGAAGATTGTGCATCCCTGCTCCAAAGGGACAGAGGCTCCTGAACTTGGAATCCTTCCCGACCTCACCCTATGCAACAATCCATCTCTCTGTTCATTGTCTCCCTTATAGCAACTGTAATCCCAGATAGAGCTATTTCCTGAGTTGTATGAGTCATTCTAACAAATTATCGACCCTGAAGGGGGACATCATGGGGACCCTCGAATTTGTACTCAGTTGGGCAGAAGTGCAGGTAGACTGGAGACCCCTTATGAGGCTGATGTCTAAAATAGGGGTACGGATGGAGAAGCCTGGTAGGCTACAGTCTGTGGGGTCGCTATGGGTCGGACATGACTGAGAGACTTCACTTTCACTTTTCACTTTCACACATTGGAGAAGGAAATGGCAACCCACTCCAGTGTTCTTGCCTAGAGAATCCCAGGGACGGGGGAGCCTGGTGGGCTTCCGTCTATGGGGTCACACAGAGTCGGACACGACTGAAGTGACTTAGCAGCAGCAGCAGGGACTTCCCTGGTGGTCCAGTGATTAAGACTCTGTACTTCCACTGCAGGGGGCATGGGTTCGATCCCTGGTCTGGGAACTAAGATTCCACCAGTTGGGTGACACAGCCAGATAGAAAAGGAGAGAGAGAAAATTAAATGGAGGTAGTAGGGAAGTCCCCTGGAGAGGCAAATGGCTACCCGATCCAGTATTCTTGCCAGGAGAATTCCATGAACAGAGGAGGCTGGTGGGCTAAGTCCTTGGGGTCACGAAGAGTTGGACATGACTGAACCACTAACACACACACAGTCATGTGGAACTAAGCCCTGTGCTGAATCCGGGTAGTTAGTGTCAGAACTGAATTGAACTGTTGGACACCCAGTGGGTACTGAAGAGTTGGCTATTATTAGGGGGAAAAAAAGCACAAGTTCATATCTTGATTCCAGCATCACTTTGCATGTCAACTGTCACCATCTAAGTCTGATCCACCTTCATCTCTCTCCTGGACTTCCCTGTGTCATAGACTCCTCACTAGCCTTTTTGCTTCCTCTGTTGGTCCTACAATACCGTAACCCTCAACCAGAAGGGTGGGTTTTTAAAAAACATAAATCTCAAGCCATTCCTTGCTTAAAACTATACACTGGCTCCTGTCACCTTATTATTTCAAGGCCTTTTATGATCTGGGCTCTGTCTGCTTATCCAACCTTCTCACACAGCACACCCCCCGCTCACTCAGACCCTTCCACGTGGCCTTCCTTCTATCTTTCTGTTTATTAAATCCACCAACGCTTTTCTAATCTTGGGGCTTTTGTACTTATTTCTTCCTTCACCTGACATGTTCAACCCTCTTCTAAACAGGCCAATCTGAGCAATTATTCAGAATTCATATCAGAGATGCCTCACTGGACCACCCAAACAAGGCTAGAGATTCACCATCCCAACAGGCAATTCTAATACTCTGCATTCCTTATCAGCATCTGACACATTTTCTGTTTATTTATCTGTTTATTGTCTGACTACACCCACTAGGATGTTAGCTCCATGAGAAATGGGATCTTGTCTGTCTCATCCATCACTCCTTCCCCCGAGTCCTAAACAGGATCTGACCCACTTGGCCAATTGATGAATATTTGAAGACAGAGTGGTTGAAGAAAACCGTCACATGGAAGGCAAAAGACCAGAGGCTCCCCAAAGGCTGAATTAATTCACCAGAGAACAGCAGAGAATCACGACTGCTTTCAGCTAATTCTGTTATAGCATCTTACTGGCAAGAAGGACTCACGTTGGGAGTGAAACTATTTCAAGGATTTGCCCCATGAAAAGAGCTGTTTATTAGAGCATCAGCAAATATAAACAACTCCTTATAAAACCAAATAGGAGGGCCAGGACTAAACAAGGTTCTGGCAAGTTTCCTTGCTCAGTACAGGGCTTTTGCTGTCGTTCCCATGAAAACCATTCATTTTGCAAGGCAGTCAGCCTCCTGTCTCCTTGGGCACTAATTGCTCTGCTTGGTTAGGCAATTTAGGAAAATGCACCACTCTCGGCATGGCTAAAGGAAGGGAGAGAGGGGATCTGGCTTTTCAAAAGTACAATATGTTCTGATAAAAAGAAAAGAGCCAATCATTCCAAGGGAGGATAATGCGTCTAAATGGATAGGAACGCCCCTTCTGAGACCAGGAAGGGGCTTCAGCCCTCTAGCCTCTGTCTTCACTAGGAAGCCTAGAATCCCACAGCTCCAGTGGGAAATGGAGAATTTGGGCATTTCTTCAATCTGGCATTGGAAATGGTTTTTTCCCAAACAGACAGACTCTGTCTGCCATCCACAGGGTCTGCTCACTGTTCACAAACAGAGATACAACTCTGTGCATATTGGAATTTAAAAGTGTGGTTTCCAACAGACTCATGGATTTAGAGAACTTATGGTTACCAAAGGGGAGATGGGGGAGGGGTGCAAATTAGGAGGTTGAGATGAACATATACACAATGTTCTCTATATAAAATAGATAATCAAGGACCTAAGGTACAGCACAGGGAACTCTGCACAATACTCTGTAATAACCTACATGGGGAAAGAATCTGAAAAAGAATAGATATATGTGTATGTGTGGGCTTCCCAGTTGGCACAGTGTGTAAGAACCCGCCTGCCAATGCAGGAGACACAAAGGATGAAGTTTCGATCCCTGGGTCAGCAAGATCCCCTGGAGTCAGAAATGGCAGCCCGCTCTCGCATTCTTACCTGGAAAATTCCATGAACAGAGGAGCTTGGTGGGCCACAGTCCATGGGGTCACAAAGAGTCAAACACAACTGAGCAACTGAGCACGCATATGTGTAACTAAAATCACTTCTCTGTGCGCCTGAAACTACTAACACAACACTGCAAATCAAATACACGCCAATGTAAAAAAATTTTTAAAAAGTGTGGTTTCCATACAAACATGGCCAGCAGCTAATGCCAACAGTTAAGGCTGCATATTTCATTTCTGCCATGAATTAATATCTCACAAGGGACATTTCAAATTTCTAAAGGGAAATCCATGTACAGTGTATAGTTAAATACTTCAAAATGGCTATAGCTTTTATCCAGGAATTCCACAACCAGAAATTCATCCTGAAGGGAAATAATAAGGAATGCAGACAAGGATTTATTCTCAAGAATGTTCAAAACCCTAAACATTATAAATGACTGAAATGTCCATCAATAGGGAAACAGTAAAGAAAAATTATTGAGTGTGCCTATGAAGGAATGTTATATAGTCATTAAAATTATATTTATGGGGAACTTTTAAAAGCACACTTGTGCTGTAAAGAATTCCACCATCCTTCCAAGAGGTTTGCAGAAACACCGGTTAATCCCAAAGAATTTCTGGATTTCCTCATATCCTTCCCTTTTGTTTCTTCTTTTTTGAAATCAGAGATGTTGACACGCCTGGTGTTAAAATGGGAGAAGATGGGTGGAGAGGAGTGTAATCCTCGCGTAAATCCATCTCCACGCACGAAAACAAACTCTCCTGTCCTTGAAAGGGAGGAAGAATGGCTGAATCGGGGTTCTGAATGTTTCTTCCTGCCATCTGCTGATTCTACACTTTCAAGCTATTTCTTAAGCAGCTGCTAGACAGCTGTTCTAGCCTCCTGAGATAGGTAGAGAAGGAATGAAAAAGAATAAAAACTACAGAGACTTCCACATCATCCAGACTCTAAGTATGTGCCCATGCAAGCTGTCACTTCAGTGGTGTCTGACTCTTTGCAGCCCTAGGGACTGTAATCTGCCAGGCTTCTCTGTCCATGGGATTCTCCAGACAAGAATACTGGAGTGGATTGCCATTGCCTCTTCCAGGGGATCTTCCCCACTCAGGGATCGAACCCAAGTCTCTTACATCTCCTGCATTGGCAGGCAGGTTCTTTTCCACTAGTACCACCTGGGAAGCCCAGACTCTAAATATAGAGTTGTGCTATTTAACATTATGGAAACAATCGTATTAATATCCTCATAGAGGCTCACCTGGCTGGGTAAATGCTCACAGCAGTCTGCTTGGTAGTTGACAGTCTAGGACCTACAGATTCATCAGTTGAAGTTTATTTAAATTACCAGCTTATGAAGAGGAGGTTGTCAGTTATCAGCCACGTGGATGAAGGATTAGGAGGTGCCAGGAAGATAAAGGATTTTAAGACAGAACTAAACTCTCATCAGTCTCCCAAAAAGTCACCAGAAAAACCTGCTGTACTAGCAGACAAAGCTAAATTTACCAGACTTCCTGTAATAAAGGAGAACAATCCTTGACAGAGCTTAGCAGTGTCTCAAAATGGGGAAACATGCATATGGAGTTTCGAGGCCTGGGTGATTTTAAGATGGATCTTGCAAGGTGGGGAAATGGTTGAGACTGGCCAGAATTTATAACATAATGTCCTTGGTTGATGGAACAATGAAGTGAGTGTTTTGAAGAGACCCCTAGAGGGCAAGCTACCTCAGGGTTCACAGTCTTGTTTCCCAGGAACCAGTATTCTCTAGAGCATGTAACTAAGATTTCTGTTCTTGGGTTTTCTTGATTTGTTTCATTTTGTTAGATTACTGTTGGTGTTCCATGCAGGCAGGAAACTATACCAGACCCCAGTTACACAGAGCCAGGCAAATATGTGTGGGCCTAGTATTGTTTAACACAGAGACAGGAAATGATATTGGTTTCAGTCCTTACAGGAGGTAAATGTAATTACTGGCTATGTAATTGACACCCTCTCCTGCTATCTCTCAGAAATCTTTAGTGAAGTCTACATTGCTTACTAAGTCTTTTCAAAATGCTTCCATTGGTGGCTACAAGGAAACATCGTTCTCTGTTTCCAAGTTCATACAGTTATCAGAGACTACCTTTTGAACCCTAGCTATTGTGGGGAGGTAGACTGTGTCTTCTAGTACCGTATCAGTTCAGTTCAGTCCCTCAGTCATGTCCAATGCTTTGCGACCCCATGGACTGCAGCACGCCAGGCCTCCCTGTCCATCACCAACTCCCAGAGTTCACTCAAACTCGTGTCCACTGAGTTGGTGATGACATCCAGCCATCTCATCCTCTGTCATCCACTTCTCCGCCTGCCTTCAATCTTCCCCAGCATCAGGGTCTTTTCCAATGAGTCAGTTCTTCACATCAGGTGGACAAAGTATTGGAGTTTCAGCTTCAGCATCAGTCCTTCTAATGAGTATTCAGGACTGATTTCCTTTAGGATGGATTGGTTGGGTCTCCTTTCAGGCCAAGGGACTCTTAACAGTCTTCTCCAACACCAGAGTTCAAAAGCATCAATTCTTTGGTGCTCAGCTTTCTTTATAGTCCAACTCTCACAACCATTCATGACTACTGGAAAAACCATAGCTTTGACTAGGTGGATTTTATTGGCAAAGTAATGCCTCTGCTGTTTAATATGCTGCCTAGGTTGGTCATAATTTTTCCTCCAAGCAGTAAGCATCTTTTAATTTCATGGCTGCAGTCACAATCTGCAGTGATTTTGGAGCCCCAAAAAATAAAGTCTTTCACTGTTTCCACTGTTTCTCCATCTATTTGCCATGAAGTGATGGGACCGGATGCCATGATCTTAGTTTTCTGAATGTTGAGCTTTAAGCCAACTTTTTCACTCTCCTCTTTCACTTTCATCAAGAGGCTCTTTAGTTCTTCGCTTTCGGCCTTAAGGGTAGTGTCATCTGCATATCTGAGGTTATTGATATTTCTCCCGGCAATCTTGATTCCAGCTTGTGCTTCCTCCAGCCGAGTGTTTCTCATAATGTACTCTGCATATAAATTAAATAAGCAGGGTGACTAAAGCCTTGACATACTCCTTTCCCTATTTGGAACCGGTGTTTTTTTCCATGTCCAGTCCTCTGTTGCTTCCTGACCTGCACACAGATTTCTCAAGAGGCAGATCAGGTGGTCTGGTATTCCCATCTCTTTAAGAATTTTCCAGAATTTATTGTGGTCCACACAGTCAAAGGCTTTGGCGTAGTCAGTAAAGCAGTAGTAGATGTTTTTCTGGAACTCTCTTGCTTTTTTGATGATCCAGCAGATGTTGGCAATCTGATCTCTGGTTCCGCTGCCTTTCCTAAATCCAGCTTGAACATTTGGAAGTTCACAGTTCACATATTGTTGAAGCCTGGCTTGGAGAATTTTGAGCATTACTTTATCAGCGTGTGAGATGAGTCCAATTGTGTGGTAATTGGCGCATTCTTTGGCATTGCCTTTCTTTGGGATTGCAATGAAAATTGACCTTTTCCAATCCTGTGGCCACTGCTGAGTTTTCCAAATTTACTGGCATATTGTGTGTGGCACTTTCACAGCATCATCTTTTAGGATTTGAAATAGCTCAACTGGAATTCCATCACCTCCACTAGCTTTGTTCATAGTGATGCTTCCTAAGGCCCACTTGACTTCACATTCCAGGATGTCTGGCTCTAGGTTGATGATTACACCATCATGATTATCTGCGTCATGGAGAACTTTTTTGTATAGTTCTTCTGTATATTCTTGCCACATTCTCTTCTTAATATCTTCTGCTTCTATTAGGTCATTTCTGTCCTTTATTGTGCCCATCGTTGCATGAAATTCTCTCTTTGTATCTCTAATTTTCTTGAAGAGATCTCTAGACTTTCCCATTCTATTGTTTTCCTCTATTTCTTGGCACTGATCACTAAGGCTTTCTTATCTTTCCCTGCTATTCTTTGGAACTCTGCATTCAAATGGGTATACCTTTCCTTTTCTCCCTTGCCTTTCACTTCTCTTTTATTCACAGCAATTGTAAGGCCTCCTCAGACAACCATTTTTCCTTTTTGCACTTCTTTTCCTTGGGGATGGTCTTGATCACTGCCTCCTGTACCATGTCACGAACCTCCATCCATAGTTCTTCCGGCACTCTGTCAGATCTAATCCCTTGAATCTATTTGTCACTTCCAGTGTATAATCGTAAAGGATTTGATTTAGGTCATTCCTGAATGGTCTAGTGGTTTTCCCTACTTTCTTCAATTTAAGTCTGAATTTGGCAATAAGGAGTTCATGGTCTGAGCCATAGTCAGCTCCTGGTCCTGTTTTTGCTGACTGTATAGAGCTTCTCCATCTTTGGCTGCAAAGAATATAATCAGTCTGATTTCAGTATTGACCATCTGGTGATGTCCATGTGTAGCATCTTCTCTTGTGTTGTTAGAAGAGGGTGTTTGCTATGACCAGTGCATTCTCTTGGCAAACTCTGTCAGGCTTTGCCCTGCTTCATTTTGTACTCCAAAGCCAAATTTGTCTGTTACTCCTGGTATCTCTTGACTTCCTACTTTTGCATTCCAGTCCCCTATAATGAAAAGGACATCTTTTTTGGGTGTTAGTTCCAGAAGGTCTTGTAGGTCTTCATAGAACCATTCAACTTCGGCTTCTTCAGCATTACTGTTTGAGCCATAGACTTGGATAACTGTGAAACTGAATGGTTTGCCTTGGAAATGAACAGAGATCATTCTGTTGTTTTTGAGATTGCATCCAAATACTATTTCAGACTCTTTTATTGACTATGATGGCTACTCCATTTCTTCTAAGGGATTCTTGCCCTCAGTAGTAGATATAATGGTCATCTGAGTTACATTCACCCATTCCAGTCTATTTCAGTTCACTGATTCCTAAAATATCGATGTTCACTCTTGCCATCTCCTGTTTGACCACTTCCAATTTGCCTTGATTCATGGACCTAACATTCCAAGTTCCTCTGCAATATTGCTCTTTACAGCATCCGACTTTACTTCCATCACCAGTCACATCCACAGCTGGGTGTTGTTTTTGCTTTGACTCCATCTCCTCACTCTTTCTGGAGTTGTTTCTCCACTGATCTCCAGTAGCATACTGGGCACCTACTAACCTGGCGAGTTCATCTTTCAGTGTCCTATCTTTTTGCCTTTTCATCCTGTTCGTGGGGTTCTCAAGGCAAGAATACTGATGCACTTTGCCATTCCCTTCTGCAGTGGACCACATTTTGTCATAACTCTCCACCATAACCCGTCTGTCATGGGTGGCCCTTCACGGCATGGCTCATAGTTTCATTGAGTTGGACAAGGCTGTGGTCCATGTGATCAGATTGGTTCAGTTCAGTTCAGTCGCTCAGTCGTGTCCGACTCTCCGCGACCCCATGAATCACAGCACGCCAGGCCTCCCTGTCCATCACCAACTCCCGGAGTTCACTCAAACTCATGTCCACAGAGTCGGTGATGCCATCCAGCCATCTCATTCTCCGTCGTCCCCTTCTCCTCCTGCCCCCAACTAGTTTCCTGTAATTGTGGTTTTCAGTCTGTCTGCCCTCTGATGGAGAAGGATAAGAGGTTTATGCAATCCTGTGCACACCAGGACCCAAAGACCTCACAGGAACTGAGACAGAACTGTGTTTGAGTATCTCCTGAGGAGGTACAGGTCAGCCGTGGGCTGCGGCAGGGGAAGGGGCTCTGGGTGCAGCAGACCTGGGTATGGCATAAGCCCCCTTGGAGGAAGTCGCCATTAACCCCACCATAGACCCACCGGAACTTACACAGGACTGGGAAACAAACTCTTGGAAGGCACAAACAGAACCTTGCACACACCAGGACCCAGGAGAAAAGGAGCAGTCACTCCACAAGAGACTGACCCAGACTTGCCTGTGAGTGTTCAGGAGTCTCTGGCGGAGGCGTGGGTCAGTGGTGGCCTGCTGCAGGGCTGGGGGCACTGAGTGTAGCAGTGCCTACATGGGACCTGTTGAAGGAGGTCACCATTATCTTCATTACCTCCACCACAGTTTGGCCCCAGGTAAATTACAGGGGAGGAACACAGTCCCACCCATCAACAGAAAATTGGATTAAAGATCTACTGAACATTACCCCTCATCCAAGGTAAGGTGCAGTGGCTGCGCTTTCTTGGAGCAGCTGTGAAGAGATATCCCACGCCCAAGGTAAGAGAAACCCAAATAAGACGGTAGGTATTGCGAGGGGGCATCAGAGGGCAGACACACTGAAATCATAATCACAGGAAACTAGTCAATCTGATCACATGGACCACAGCCAAATGTGGTCCACTGGAGAAGGGAATGGCAAACCACTTCAGTATACTTGCCTTGAGAACCCCATGAACAGTATCAAAGGGCAAAATGATAGGATACTGAATGAGGAATTCCCCAGGTCGGTAGGTGCCCAGTATGCTACTGGAGATCAGTGGAGAAATAACTCTAGAAGGAATAAAGGGATGGAGCAAAAGCAAAACCAATACCCAGTTGTGGAGGTGACCGGTGATAGAAGCAAGGTCCGGTGCTGTAAAGAGCAATATTGCATAGGAACCAGGAATGTTAGGTCCATGAATCAAGGCAAATTGGAAGTGGTCAAACAGGAGATGGCAAGAGTAAACATAGACATTCTAGGAATCAGTGAATTAAAATGGACTGGAATGGGTGAATGTAACTCACATGACCATTATATCTACTACTGTGGGCAGGAATCCCTTAGAAGAAATGGAGTAGCCATCATGGTCAACAAAAGAGTCCGAAATGCAGTACTTGGATGCAATCTTCAAAATGACAGAATGATTTCTGTTCGTTTCCAAGGCAAACCATTCAATATTACAGTAATCCAGGCCTATGCCCCAACCAGTAACGCTGAAGAAGCCGAAGTTGAATGGTTCTATGAAGACCTACAAGACCTTTTAGAACTAACACCCAAAAAAGATGTCCTTTTCATCATAGGGGACTGGAATGCAAAAGTAGGAAATTAAGAAACACCTGGAGTAACAGGCAAATTTGGCCTTGGAGCACGAAATGAAGCAGGGCAAAGGCTAATAGAGTTTTGTCAAGAGAATGCACTGGTCATAGCAAACACCCTTTTCCAACAACACAAGAGAACACGCTACACATGGACATCACCAGATGGTCAACAATGAAATCAGATTGATTCTATTCTTTGCAGCCAAAGATGGAGAAGCTCTATACAGTTAGAAAAAACAAGACCAGGAGCTGACTGTGGCTCAGATCATGAACTCCTTATTGCCAAATTCAGACTTAAATTGAAGAAAGTAGGGAAAACCACTAGACCATTCAGATATGACCTCAATCAAATCCCTTATGATTATACAGTGGAAGTGTGAAATAGATTTAAGGGACTAGATCTGATAGATAGAGTGCCTGATGAACTCTGGACGGAGGTCCGTGACATTGTACAGGAGACAGGGACCAAGACCATCCCCATGGAAAAGAAATGCAAAAAAGCAAAATGGCTGTCTGAGGAGCGCTTACAAATAGCTGTGAAAAGAAGAGAAGTGAAAAGCAAAGGAGAAAAGGAAAGATATAAGCATCTGAATGCAGAGTTCCAAAGAATAGCAAGGAGAGATAAGAAAGATTTCCTCAGTGATCAATGCAAAGAAATAGAGGAAAACAACAGAATAGGAAAAACAAGAGATCTCTTCAAGAAAATTAGAGATTCCAAGGGAACATTTCATGCAAAGATAGGCTCGATAAAGAACAGAAATGGTATGGACCTAACAGAAGCAGAAGCTATTAAGAAGAGGTGGCAAGAATACACAGAAGAACTGTACAAAAAAGATCTTCACAACCGAGATAGTCACAATAATGTGATCACTGACCTAGAGCCAGACATCTTGGAATGTGAAGTCAAGTGGGCCTTAGAAAGCATCACTATGAACAAAGCTAGTAGAGGTGATGGAATTCCAGTTGAGCTATTTCAAATCCTGAAAGATGATGCTGTGAAAGTGTTGCACTCAATATGCCAGCAAATTTGGAAAACTCAGCAGTGGCCACAGGACTGGAAGAGGTCAGTCTTCATTCCAATCCCAAAGAAAGGCAATGCCAAAGAATTCTCAAACTACTGCACAATTGCACTCATCTCACACGCTAGTATCAAACTACTGCACAATTGCACTCATCTCACACGCTAGTAAAGTCATGCTCAAAATTCTCCAAGCTAGGCTTCAGCAATATGTGAACCGTGAACTACCAGATGTTCAAGCAGGTTTTAGAAAAGGCAGAGGCACCAGAGATCAAATTACCAACATCTGCTGGGTCATGGAGAAAGCAAGAGAGTTCCAGAAAAAGATCTATTTCTGCTTCATTGACTATGCCGAAGCCTTTGACTGTGTGGATCACAATAAACTGTGGAACATTCTGAAAGAGATGGGAATCCCAGACCACCTGACCTGCCTCTTGAGAAACCTGTATGCAGGTCAGGAAGCAACAGTTAGAACTGGACATGGAACAACAGACTGGTTCCAAATAGGAAAAGGAGTACGTCAAGGTTGTATATTGTCACCCTGCTTATTTAACTTATATGCAGAGTACATCATGAGGAACGCTGGGCTGGAAGAAGCACAAGCTGGAATCAAGTTGCCGGGAGAAATATCAATAACCTCAGATATGCAGATGACACCACCCTTATGGCAGAAAGTGAAGAGGAACTAAAAAGCCTCTTGATGAAAGTGAAAGAGGAGAGTGAAAAAGTTGGCTTGAAGCTCAACATTCAGAAAACAAAGATCATGGCATCTGGTCCCATCACTTCATGCGAAATAGATTGGGAAACAGTGGAAATAGTGTCAGACTTTATTTTGAGGGGGCTCCAAAATCACTGTGGATGCTGATTGCAGCCATGAAATTAAAAGATGCTTACTCCATGGAAGGAAAGTTATGTCCAACCTAGATAGCATATTAAAAAGCAGAGACATTACTTTGCCAACCAAGGTCCATCTAGTCAAGGCTATTGTTTTTCCCGTGGTCATGTATGGATGTGAGAGTTGGACTGTGAAGAAAGCTGAGCACCGAAGAATTGATGCTTTTTAACTGTGGTGCTGGAGAAGACTCTTGAGAGTCCCTTGGACTGCAAGAAGATCCAACCAGTCCATTCTAAGGGAGATCAATCCTGAGTGTTCATTGGAAGGATTGATGCTAAAGCTGAAACTCCAATACTTTGGTCACCTCATGCGAAGAGTTGACTCACTGGAAAAGAGTCAGATGATGGGAGGGATTGGGGGCAGGAGGAGAAGGGGACGACAGAGAATGAGATGGCTGGATGGCATCACCAACTCGATGGACATGGGTTTGAGTGATCTCCGGGAGTTGGTGATGGACAGGGAGGCCTGGCGTGCTGTGATTCATGGGGTCGCAAAGAGTCAGACACGACTGAGCGACTGAACTGAACTGTAGCATATTATAGGCAATACTGAGCAATAAGAATGCAAAGGAAATAATACTTGCTAGGTTTGAAAGCAGTGAGAAGGGATTGTGAGAACTTAAAATCATCATTGACACAGGCAGGGATGAAGATGAAGAAGAAAGTCATTGAGGTAACGGTAAGCAAGACTTGTCCCCAAGGCTTTAGGCAAGTGCAAAGGTTGTGCTGGAGAAACAAGAATATTTGCATAGGAACTTTCCTGGTGGTCCAATGGATAACACTCTGTACTCCCAATGCAGGGGGCACAGGTTCAATCCCTGGTTAGGGAACTAAGATCCCACATGTTGCCCAAAGTGGCCAAAAAAAGAAGAATGCTTGGACAACGTAGCTAGAACTTGAGGCTCTGGAAACCAGACAGGTGGATAGAAACGTTTGTGAATAGCAATGGCAAGAGAAGAGGAATTTCTTTGAAGAAAACAAATCTAGCTAAAGTATTCAGCTTGGAGTGGAGAGGAATGAGGGAAGAGAACAATCAGAAGGCACAAGGCAAAGAAGACTTAGATGAGGGCTTCCACAAAGTTCATGGAAAAGAGGATAGAGAGACAGGATAAGAGCCAAAGCCAACAAATACAGAACTCAACGCAGACCAGATCCATGAGTCATCAAACAGAAAAGAAGAGTCAGACAGACTCCAATTTGGGAGTCTATTCTCCCATCCTCTCAGTTGGGAGAATCATGATATTTTTGAGAATCAGGAGCAGGAGACACATTAGAGAGAATGGGAAGGACAGGGACAGTTGGGGGTGGGTTGAGCCCCTTCAAGCATGGGGATATCTAAGATATCCCTCTGGAAGGTACTTAGACGTATAAGGGTGATGTTTTGTTGAAATGAGAGAAGGTGAGAGATTAGAATAACCACTGCATCTCCAGTGGTTCCCACAGAGAAGAGATGATGCTACTTGCTCACAAGTGAGCTCTCTGCCAGCTATGCAATGGCAGGAAAAGCAGGTGGGCACTGTCTTATCCCAGGTGAAAAACTAGGCATTCACAAATATGCGAAGTGTGAAGGATGTGTGAAAGCATTCCTATCCTTTTCCCTTTTCCCTTCAGTCCCTACACAGTGGGGCTCCCAGGGGCCTCAAGAAGAGGACTTGCAGCGCATCTCACTTCTGTTCTTCCCACATGTCAGATCTATTTGAAACAGCCCATGAGTCCCAACACACGCTCCAGGCCCAGCCTCTGGGACCCAAGTCACTACGTCCATCCTTTGAGTTGGGGTCTCCATCTGTTTCTCATAGAAGAACTCAGTAGAGATCTTCCAGACCCTCCAGTGCAACACAATTCCATGTTTTATTATGATTTTAAAATGCCCTCTTCTTCACTAAAGGGTGAGGAGGGGAGAATACAAAAAGTTGGAACTACGAAATCTATATTCCCACTGATGAAAAAAATATCCCCTAAAATGACTTTATTTCGGTGCTAAGGCCTTTCTTGAAAGTCTCGTAATTTTCATTCTGTAAAGAATAAAGCAGCAGAGCAAATTAGAGTGGGAGAAAGAGAGGAATCAACAGAGTAGAAAAAGCAAAAATCAAGGAAAGGAGGTGTCAGTAATCAAAGTATTGGAGGAGTAACTTCTTCAGAAGCCCTGGAGAATAACAGCAGATGGAAAGTCACCAGACTTACCAATGAGAGAGATGGTGACCTTCGAAAGAGGACTGTCAGCAGAAAAAGGTCGGTATGCCAAGTTTAATTCACATCATCCAAGAATCCTCACCTCTAAGCCTGTAGTTCCTTGACCTAACTTGCTTGACTTGTTGTAAATAAGCATATGTCAGCCTCCCCAAATTTCTTTGGCTACCTCAAGAAAGCAGAAGAAAAGTTTATATGAGTAGTAAATGGTGGCCCTCGTGATAATTTGTAAAATCACGTATTTTAACCCATGCGCAGCAAATCTACTTTCAAGAAGCATTTGCCAGTTTTCTGCCCTCTGTCACAAAGTGGCTCCAGGCTGAGCTTCCTAAGACTGCGTATTTTTGTCTGCAAGTCTTGAATCGTACAAAGAATGACTCTTACACACGGCACCTCGGATAGATCTACAGAGGGTAATTTTGAGAAAGTTCCTTAATTAGTTCGTTCCCTGAGCATCTGTGCTATTCTCTATCTTAGTATTTTCCCTCAGAAAACTAAGCCACATCCCTCAGCTGGTATTTGTTTTTAAACCAAGCTTAGGTTCTGACATCCTTTTTTAAGGTATTGAAATTTCACACAGGGAACCTTACCAAGCTTTGAACTTTACCCATCTGATTTGCCTCCATTTGCAGAGGGATCTTATATAATTTGCAGATGGATGATTTTAGACATTGCCATTATATCATTTTTTTTCTTTTTTTACTAGAGGGTCAACTTGATGGCGTATTTGACAATTAATACTTTGAAAGTTAAATCCCACAGCCAAACTTATATAAATTAATTTTATAAGATGACACTGTCTAGTTTTAATAAACCCTACATTTATTCCAACTTGTAAATGATTTTCTGAGTTATTAGCCATTCCAAGTAAAAAAGCTGTTTCGGTTTAGTCAGTCAGTCATGTCCAACTCATTGCAACCCCATGGACTGCAGCACGCCAGGCCTCCCTGTCCATCACCAACTCCCGGAGCTTGCTCAAACTCATGTTCATTGCGTCAGTGATGCCATCCAACCATCTCATCCTCTGTCATACCACTTCTCCTCCTGCCTTCAATCTTCCCCAGCATCAGGGTCTTTTCCAACAAGCCAGTTCTTCGCATCAGGTAGGCAAAGGATTGGACCTTCAGCTTCAGCATCAGTTTTTCCGATGAATAGTCAAGGTTGATTTCCTTTATGATTAACTGGTTTGATCTCCTTGCAGTCCAAGGGACTCTCAAGAGTCTTTTCCAATACCACAGTTCAAAAATAGCTGTTTAGTCTACACAAATATATCCACAGCATCATGAATTCAATGACTTCTTATGCCCATTAGATTAGGCAATGTCATATAGACACTGAGCTTTAACAAATACATTCCAAGTTTAATAATGCAAATGAATGAGTCAAAAAAAAAAGCAATATTAGTGTGAGTATCTTGAAGGGTTCTCCAAAGAAACAGACCTCCCAGATGGTACTAGTGATAAAGAATCCCCTTGGCAATACAGGAGACATAAGAGACTCAGGTTAGATCCCTAGATTAGGAAGATCTCCTGGAGAAGGTCATGGCAATCCACTCCAGTATTCTTGTCTGGAAAATTCCATGGACAGAGGAGCCTGGTGGGCTACAGTCCATGGGGCTGCAAAGAGTTGGACACGACTGAGCAACTGAACACACACACACACACACAAAGAAACTGAACCAGTATATACATATATAAGTATGTAGGTGTAAATATACATATTTGTGTGTTTGCATATGTGTGTGTGTGTGTATACATTTTTTTTGGAGCTTGATTTCAATAAATTGACTTACATGTTTGAAGAGTTTATCTGAACTGCATAGAGCAGGTGGCAAGCTGAAAATTCAGGCCGGATTTCTAGTTTTCAGTCTTGAGGCATAATTTCTTCTTCATGCAAGAAACCAGTTTCACTCTTAAGAGCTTCAGTTGATTGGCTGGCTGAGGCCTATTTATATATATTATCAAGAGTAATCACCTTTACTTAAAGTTAATTGATTGTGCACTTTTTAATTTATAGTTGATTTACAATATTAAGTTTCAGCTTTGCAACATAATGATTCATAATATCTAAAAATTATACTTCATTTATAGTTATTATAAAATATTGGTTATATTTCCTATGCTGTATAGTATATCCTTATAACTGATTCTTCACATAGTAGTTTGTACCTCTTAATCCCCTTTTCATTGAAATTTTTAATTTAGCTTAACTTTTATATTTAAGTAAATTTCATTTTATTTTTAATTCAATTTTAATTTGGATTAAAGTGATTCTACATTTTTATCAAATAAATAAGTTTAGTTGATTGTGGAGTTTAACCACATGTACAAACTGCTTTCACAATTATATAATTGAGTACTATAGCCCAGGGAAGTTGATACATAAAACTATCATAGCCTGGCAATCCTCTGGGTCTCCAATGTCTTTATTTTTCCAGTATCAGTAATAACTCTATCAGGTGGGCGAGAATGTTATCAAAACATGAAAGGCATGAGCTCCAGTTTTGCAAGAGAAGATCTTCTAATGATAGAAACTGATAATCATGGAAAATTGCAAAAATCACACAAGCTATAATCATATAAACTTTTGAGAGACATCTTATAGGGCAAAACCAAACACTAATTGATTTTAGTCATTTACACACTCGTATTGTCAAAACAAGGCATTGTTTGTTTTAAGCAAACTATATCACATTAATGGAAAGCATTAATTCTCTTAGCTGAAAAAGTCTCAAAATATATAGATTTTAATTTGATCCAGGCTATGCAATAGTTTTCTGTTCTCAGAGAATAAGATTATCTTTTCACTCGACAGTACTACATAAAAATAATTATGAAGCAAACTCTTATTCAGCTTCTAGAATATGCTTCCCTAATTGTTTTACCACGTAGAAGTGTTATAATTAAGGAAATGAGAAAAAAATGAAGGATATGGAAGTTGCTAGAATAATTATAATCACTTTTATTCTATCTGCCATATTTCTTTTACTTCTTAGTTTCACTTCTTTTTTATTCCCTCCCTCATATTTTAAGAAATGAATTTACCTTTAGGAAACTAGAACTATCAACCTCAAATCTCTTATTTTGAGCTTTTTGGTAACTAATCTTATATGTCAACTTGGCTAGGCTCCAGGGCTGAATTCTTTGGTCAAACACTAGTCTAGATGTTTTGAAAGTATTTGAGGATGTGATTGACATTTAAATCAAAAAGCTTTGAGTAAGCAGATTATTCTTCATAATGTGATGAGCCAAAATCAAAGTGGAAACAGTGGCAGATTTTATTTTCTTGGGTTCCAAAATCACTGCAGATGGTGACTACAGCCACTAAATTCAAAGGCTCTGACTCGTTGCGAGAAAAGCTATGACAAACCTAAACAAGGTATTAAAAAGCAGAGACATCATTTTGCTGACAAAGATTCATATAGTCAAAGCTGTGGCTTTTCCAGCAGTCACATACAGATGCGAGAGCTGTACCATAAAAAAGTTTAAGGGCAGAAGAATTGATGCTTTTGAATTGTGGTGCTGGAGAAGACTCTTGATTGTCCCTTGGATATCAAGGAGATCAAGCCAGTCAATCCTAAAGT
The DNA here is from genome assembly GCF_049115385.1 of Moschus berezovskii. Classification (NCBI taxonomy): domain Eukaryota; kingdom Metazoa; phylum Chordata; class Mammalia; order Artiodactyla; family Moschidae; genus Moschus; species Moschus berezovskii. Next base: position 21,325,317 of record NC_142477.1, on the reverse strand, counting down.
TATTTATCCCTGAATATTCATTGGAAGGACTGATGCTGAAGCTGGAGCTCAAATACTATGGCCACCTGATGCAGAGCTGACTCACTGGAAAAGACTCTGATGCTGAGGAAGTTTGAGGATAGGAGGAGAAGTGGGTGACAGAGGATGAGATGGTTGGATGGCATCACCAGTTCAATGGACATGAGTTTGAGCAAACTCTGGGAGACAGCAGAGGACAGGGAAGCCTGGCATGCTGCAGTCCATGGGGTTGCAAATAGTCAGACACGACTTAGTGACTCAACAACAACAACACATTCAATCATTTAGAGGTTTCTTGTAGAAGAAATTCTCCCAAAACTGTAACATAGAAACTCTGTCTGCTTCTGACCTGCTGTCCTGAGGAGTGTAGACTGAACACTGAAACATCAGCTCTCACCTGAAGTTCCAGTCGGCCAGTATGGCCTTCAATTCCAGTCAATCAGTCAACAGATAAATTGATGCTAAATAGATAAATAAATGGGTTTCCCTGGTGGCTCAGATAGTAAAGAATCTGCCTGCAATGCAAAAGACCTAGGTCCAATCCCTGAGCTGGGAAGATACCCCGGAAAAAGGAATGACTATCCACGCCAGTACTCTTGACTGGAGAATTCCATGGACAGAGGAGCCTGGCAGGCTATAGTCCATGGAGTCGCAAAGAATGGGACATGACTGAGTGACTAACACTTTCACTTTCTTTGCTTTTCCAGAGAGAAAGATACATGTACTGCTGGACTATTCCTCTGCTGCTGCTGCTAAGTCACTTCAGTCGTGTCCGACTCTGTGTGACCCCATAGATGGAAGCCCACCAGGCTCCCCTGTCCCTGGGATTCTCCAGGCAAGAACACTGGAGTGGGTTGCCATTTCCTTCTCCAATGTGTGAAAGTGAAAAGTGAAAGCGAAGTCACTCAGTCGTGTCCGACCCTTAGCTACCCCATGGACTGCAGCCTACCAGGCTCCTCCATCCATGGGATTTTCTAGGCAAGAGTACTGGAGTGGCTTGCCATTGCCTATTCCTCTAAGCTAAGACAAATCTTCCTAAAATTTTTCATAAATATTTTAAACAAGAGGCACAACTTATTAAAACAAAAGAGTTTCAGTTCATTTGCTTATTTTTACCATAAATTAAATAATTTATTTCAGGGGGTTGAGGTACCTTAAGTTTTAACCTGACAATTTTGAGATGTATTTCTCTTACTTTATTTTGACTTTCAGGGACGCTCATACCTGTTCATTCTTAAACAGCAGTTGGCAAGACTGGATAACTGTTCCTCCTTTCAAACACTGCTTTATTGTTGCCTGTGGTTTCTAAGTAATGGATACTGGCCAGTCTAAATAGATGACAGATGTTCAACATGGAACCCTCAAGCTTCTGCCTGGAAGGGATAAGAATTTGCCATGGCGGAGCTAAGAAACAAAAACAATATGATAACTTGGGGTTGTCCACTGTGATTTTTAACAATCATTCTAGTATTACTGTTTCTAAGTGACTGCATCTGTGGAGCCATTCAGTCAATCTGCATTTGCTTAATTAATCTGAGAATTGTCATGGTTAAGGGACAGAAGGAAAAGCATAACAGACGTGTAATGATGTGAACATTAGGCTCTTATGAGACTGCTTTATTGATAAGCTTTAACTGAAATGGGTAAGATTTGCCTGGTTGCTAAGGCAACGTACGCACAGGAATAACCCAAGTATACCTCATTCTGGCAAGTGGTCCTTGCAATTTAATAAAAGGAAAAATAAATATAGCTACAGACCTGCATCAGAGAGAAGGAAAAATAAAACACAAAAGGGAAAAAGATAATGTTGGAGAGGTGGCTGTTGGATATGAAAACTGAGGTTAAATGTTGTCTTCCCAATTGAAAGCAACTCTGTGAAGAATACAAAAACTACATGTCTGTCTGACACATCGTTTCCCGTCCCTGCCCCCACTCTGATCTTATTTCTAACCAACTTCCTGTGCTCTTTTCCTTCCAGCATCACTGAACTCCTTGGCTTCCCTCCAGCCACGCTCAACTCTACCTTTGCTATTTTTTCTGCCTGGAAACCTCTCTCCCTAGATATGTACCTGGCCCCCCTTCTCACATCCTACAGGTCCTCTTAGAAAACTTTGCCCTGGCTACCATATTTAAAATAGCTTCTCCCCACACCTACCACAGTCCTTATCTATCATTTAACCCTACTTTTTCCTCATAGGACTTATCACCTTGTAATGTGAAATATCCATTTACTTCTTTATCCTCAGCTTCCTCCCCTAGACCATAACCTTCTTAAAGCAGATCATGGGTGTCTTGTTCACTGCTCTGCCATCAACATTGCAAAGAGTATTTTGTTTCTTGTACAGTAAATTGCTATTTGTCAATAAATGGAGCTGTGCTCCCAGTCTTAAAAATCCAGTTAAGGAGATAAAACTAAGACATAAAAACAAGTATGTAATGTTAATATGGTAGAAAATAACAAGAGGGGGAAAAAAAAACCCAAAGACAATTGAAAAGGGATTGAGTATGAGTTGGGCTTCCCAGGTGGTGCTAGTGGTAAAGAACCTGCCTGCCAATGCAGGAGACGTAAGAGATGCGAGTTTGATCCTTGGGTCAGGAAGAGCCCCTGGAGTGGGAAACGGCAACCCACCTGCCTGGAGAATCCCCATGGACAGAAGAGCCTGGAGGGCTACAGTCCATAGGATCACAAATAGTCTGACACGACTGAAGCAACTTAGCACGCAGAGTAGGGTTGGGAGGGGACAGGGAGGAGCAACAGTGGGGACCTGGGACTTCAGTTACTACCAGAGAAATCTTTCTAAAATAGCACTTGCATCGACCATGCCACATCACACCAGAGAGTGTCTGTTGCTCGTGCTTAGCAGGGGCTAGAAGACCAGAGGCTACATTTCAGACTCCTTTGCTATCAGGGTTCCAGTTGAGGTTCTGCCAACAAGAGGCTGTCTCGTGAGATTAGAGGGTTGAAGAAGAGTAGGAACCTTTCTTCCTCAGGCCACTGCCAGTAGCTTTAAAGCTCCCTGGCACCTGCACTACACCTGGACTAGAGTGAAGTAACAGACCGTCCCAGGATGCTTGAGAGGGAGGGATTCAGGGCTGCACGTCTGGCTGCATTTCCCTGTAGTTGCTTACGTCTGAGAACACCACTTCCTTTTCTGTTCCCCCAACCTTTGCAATAACTATTTTAAGCTTTCTTTAAAAAATTATGTTTTGGCTGCACCGGGTGTTAGTTGCAGCATATAGGATCTAGTTTCCCAACCAAGGATTGAACCTGAGCCCCCTGCCTTGGGAGCATGGGGCCTTAGCCACTGGACCACCAGCCAATTCCCTCCAATAATGTTTAAACCTAATTCCCCATACTAAATACCTCTCTGCTGGAAGTATCTTAAGCGGTTTTTATTTTTCTTGATTTAATCCAATTGGATTACTTCTTATCCTGAAAGTGTTAGCCTTCTTTAATTCATATTCTGTTAAACATGCATTTAATTCACATGTATATTATTTAATTCATATTCTAATCGAATTGGAGAAGAAGCCTACATCATAACCATTCTCAAGAAAGCCCTCTCAAATGGCTCCCTCTAGCCATCATTCCTCTGTCCTTTGTCTAAACTCCTAAGTTAGGTAAGACACAGTCTGTAGCCCTCGGTTTTGCATCCAGTTCCACATATGGTCACATTTTACTCTTTGTGTGCTGGTCTGATTAGTTGCTCACTCATGTCTGACTCTTTGTGACCCCACGGACCATAGCCCATCAGGCTCCTCTGTCCATGGAATTCTCCAGGCAAGAACACTGAAGTGGGTAGCCATTCCCTCTCCAGGAGATCTTCCCAACCCAGAGACTGAACCCCCGTCTCCTGCATTGCAGGTGAATGTTTTACAGTCTGAGCCACCAGGGAAGCCCATTTTATTCCTTTGTTTTCCTTAATTAAAAATGTTCCTTCTCCAATTAAATTTTAAATTCCTGAGAAAGCAAGCCCTTGGGAGTTTTTTATTTCTGGGAAGACCTATGACAATGTCGGGCATGTTGTCAGTGTCTGATAAATAAACACTCATTAGTTTCACCTGAAAGAGATTAAATAAAGGGTATTTTTCACACTACCTTCACTGTGGAAGGGCTGTGATTTGATCACAGTCGTACGTTAGTGTCCTACTTATCGAACTGTCATACACCACCTTAAACCTTAGTGATTGCAGAGTTAAGGGCTTGGGGAAAATTCAGCACAGAAGAACTGCTAGGGGACTTTGGTTTTACATGTGAAAACTATTATTTCAGTTCACTAAAGATGAATCTATTAATAACTGGAGCCTGAAAGCTGTTTTTAGCTAAGCTTCACACCTTTAAAACTTGCCAAAATGTCGCAGAATGCCATCCAAATTTCTACAAAAGTAGAAGATAGCTTCCTTCACCTCAACTACCTTGATTAGCAGTCTCAATATTTGCTTATTTATCCATTATTGTCTACTACAGACAGACTTGTGATGTGATAGCAATACTCAATATCTTACTACCTTCCCCCCACCACTCCACCCCAAGAGGAAATTGTTCCAAGCATAGCAGTTGATTTGGTGCATTCGTGGAAGGAGGCAAGGTCACGCTCCTCCTGCGTTGTCTTCTTGAACCAGAAACCTTCAGTCTCTTATCACGATCCAAGAAATTATTTTCTGAATACATAGTTAATTCTATTACATAGTCAACTCTATTCTATAGGGGCTTCCCTGGTGGCTCAGCTGGTAAAGAATCCACCTGCAATGCAGGAGACGTGGTTCACTCCCTGGGTTGGGAAGATCCCCTGGAGAAGGGGAAAGCTACCCACTCCAGTATCCTGGCCTGGAGAATTCCATGTCTGTATAATCTGTGGGGTCGCAAAGAGTTGGACACGACTGAGTGACTTTCATTCATTCTACAGATGTGAACAAACAAGAGGAGAAAGCTGTTATCAAAGAAAAATATCTAAAAAGAAAACAGAGCTACACAAGTCAGGTACCTCTAAGAATTTGGGAGTAAACTGTCAAACTGCCATCTTTGAGCCTCCAAAGAAAAATCAGCTGAATTAAGAACCAGAGGGTACTTTCCTTTCAGCAGAGTATGAAGGTAAGATGGTGGTACAGATTTCCAGGAAGAGGAAGTTTGTCACTGATGACATCTTCAAAGCTGAACTGAACAAGTTTCTCATGTGACACCTGGCTGAAGATGGGTACTCTGGGGTTGAAGTCCAAGTTACACCAACCAGGACAGATATCATTACCTTGGCCACAAGGATACAGAATGTTCTTGGTGGTTCAGAAGAGATTTGGCTTCTCTGAAGGCAGCGTAGAACTTTATGTTGGAAAGGTGGCCACGAGAGGTCTGTCAATCCTTGCCCAGGCATCAGGTCTGCTTTACAAACTCCCAGGAGGCCTTGCAGTGCTAGAGCCTACTCTGGTATGCTGCAGTTCATCATGGAGAGTAGGATCAAAGACTGTGAGGTCATGGTGTCTGGGAAACTCCAAGGACAGAGGGCTAAATCCATGAACTTTGTGGATGGCCTGATGGTCCACAGTGAGGACCCTGTTAACTATGATGTTGACACCACCGTGTGCCACGTGCAGCTCAGACAGATTGTGCTGGACATCAAGGTGGAGATCAAGCTGCCTTAGGACTCAACTGGCAAGACTGACCCTTAGAAGCCCCTACAACTTCCCAGGTAGCGCTAGTGGTAAACAACCAGCCTGCCAAGGCAGGAGACTTAAGGGACATAGGTTCAATCCTTGGATTGGGAAGATCCCCTGGAGGAGGGCATGGCAACCACACCAGTATTCTTGCCTGGAGAATCCCATGGACAGAGGAGACTGGTGGGCTACAGTCCATAGAGTCACAAACAGTCGGGCATGACTGAAACAACTCAGCATGCACTCATGCAAGAAGCCTCTGCCTGATCACATGAATAGTCTGGAACCCAAAGATGAAATACTGCCCACCACCCCCACTTCCGAAGAGAAGGGTGGGAAGCCAGAGCCACCTTCCATGCCCCAGCCAGTACTCACAGCATAATAGGGTCTCCTTGGCCACCAGATTTGGAGTCTAGATGTTGCTCTATAAAGACCTTTAATAAAATCTTTTTAAAAGAAACAACCAGAGAGTAGCTCTAGAAATTTAGAAATACAAACAATTCTACCTCAGTTTTAGGAGAGAGAAAGAAACTCATAATAGAAAGAATTGATTTGTTATTCAGTGAGCAGAGAAAAAGTCAATATGTTCATATTACTAATAAAGCCATGAATAAGCTACTAATCTGGAACAGGGGAAGTATCCAGCTGAGGAACCGAGAAGTAAAGATTTTATTTTTAGATTCCAGAGAATATTAGGATGGGGGTTTTAGATGAGGTGTTTATGCTTAATTTCCTTGATTAGGGCGCTACCATGCTGCTTTTTAAACACTGATGCATGCCCGTGACTCTAACTTGGACCACATTAGATGTGGTCCTTATTATGATAAATTACATTATTCAGGGTTGTTAACTGCTAACAACAGTAAATTGGCTATTAAAGCAGAAAAGGAATTTAGTCCAGGATAATATGTAGCTCTCAGAATCTTCAGAAGAGTCAAAGAATAGGTTTATAGGTTAGTTAAGCGACTGGGCACAAAACCCAAGCTATACCATCTATGACCTAGAGGCTACTGACATTATCCCAAAACAAGGACCCAGCATAGCAGGTCACTCCCCAGAGACCAGCTGTACTTTCCATCTGTTCTCTTCCAATTGTCAGCTTCCCAACCAAGTCGGGATGAAAACCACATGCAAGACCTCTGTTTATTTGGGAGATCCACTGTAGATCCAACTTCAGCACAAGCGCATCTCATTTATATCTTCTTGGTCACATGGGTGCCTCTGTGCTAAGGAGAGTCAGTCGTGTCCGAGTCATGCAACCCCATGGCCTATAGTCCACCAGGTTCCTCTGCCCATGGGATTTCCCAGGCAAGAATACTGGAGTGGGGAGCCATTCCCTCCTCCAGGGGATCTTCCCATGCCTCTCCTCAGCTTGGTACCAGGGTTTTCCAGGTGGCTCTGTTGGTAAAGAACCCACTTGCCAAGGCAGGAGATGTGGGTTCGATCCCTGGGTCAAGAAGATCCCCTGGAGAAGGAAATGAAAACCCACTCCAGTATTCTTGCCTGGAGAATCTCATGGGCAGAGGAGCCTGGCGGGCTCTGGCCCATGGGGTCGCAGAGTTGGATACAACTGAAGCAACTTAGCATGCACGTGAACTGACAAAGCAAGCAGAGAGAGCTCCTGCACGAAGGTCCAGATTGTGAACTCAACGGTGACAGCCCTCAGAATGACGGTCCCCAAAGACATCCATCTCCTAGTCCCCAGAACCAGAGAATGTGTTGCCTTCCATGGCAGAAGAGACTCTGAAGATGTGATTAAGGATCTCATGATGAGAAAATCATCCTGGATGATTTGGGTGGGCCTTAGCTCTTCCCTGGTGGCTCAGACGGTAAAGAATCTGCCTGCAGTACAGGAGACCCAGGTTTGACCCCTGGGTCAGGGAGATCCCCTGGAGAAGGGAATGGCAACCCACTGCACTATTCTTGCCTGGAGAATTCCATGGACTGGAGCCCGTCAGGCTCCTCTGTCCATGGAGTCACAGAGTCAGACCACAACTGAGCAACAAGCACTGTCTAATCCCAAGCATCTTCATGGGTCGAAGACAGGAGATTCAGAGGAACAGACAAGGAGATGTGGGGATAGAAGCAGTGAACACAGAGGGAGCTGGCGATCCTGTGCTGGCTTCGATAACGGAGGATGAAGCATCAACTGAAGGACTACAGTTAGGCTCTAGAAGCTGGAAAAGGCAAGGAAACAGATTCTAAAGACTCTAGAAGGGACGCCGGCCTGTGGTGCCTTAGTTTAACCCAGAGACACTGATCTTGGAATGCCAATCTCCAAAACCGTAAGACAACCAATTTGTGTTCTTTAAATCACTGTGGTTTAGTCACTAAGTCGGGTTTGACTCTTGTGAAATCACTGTTTGTGGTAATTTTTAAATAACAGCAACAAAAAACTAATACAGGCAGTGAATTCTCCAGACATTATGAGAATCCTCAAAATTCAGGAGGCAGTTGACAACTGCCCAACACTTGAAAGTTTTACATTTTCAACTTATATTTTCATCTTTTACTCAAACTCCAATACTGACATATTGCTGTTCCTACAACAGGGCTACTAACGGTATTTGTCCAATGAAATGATGAATTCTCCACTTGGCTTCTATCAATTCACCAAGTGTCTTGAGCTATTTCCTGCATATATGTTCAATTTTCCTAGGGTGATTTGCAGTTCTGAGAGTGCAGGAGTCCTGTTTTTACTGCCTTTCAAGCATTCAAGACCGAAACACAGAGTCTAAGCCTTTAGTTTCTCCCCCCAAACAGCAATAGGAACAAAATGGCAGGTAGCTTTTCTCCAGTTTTTCATTAGAAAATAATGACTTTCTATTCTTAAAAAATGGCTTTAATCCACTATAATGTAAGCCTCCTTACTGAAATAGTAACAGCAACAAAATCTGTTTTAACTGCTTGCCTAGTGCTTCAGTTTCCATGAAAAACTAAAACATTGTAACATTATAAAAGATAATTTTCCTGTTTCTTAGGGAAAAAAGGTGTGTTCTTCACCTCAGGATAAATAGAGTACACTGTGCTTTCAGAACAAAGTGAAGGTTCCCTTTGCAAATTTAATAGATAAGGGGGTCTCTAATGTAAATATAAATTCTATTCTGAGAGTTCATCCGTTGGTCAGTCATTTGGAGTTCATTTCAACATAGCAAGGATACCATTGTTAACATACACCAATTACTGCAATCTCCCTGTAACGACATAAAATTTTATCTTCGTAGAAGTTGTTACACCAATTCCATCTCAGTGAGGGATCTGGTTTGTCCAGAACATAATTTGAAGAGTGCATAGTAACCTGCGCCCTGAAGAAGGGAACAGTTTTGTGTGATAAAGGAGGCTGAACGGAATGAAGACAGGTCCAGGGCTGCCTGGGGAAAATCTTCTCTGAATGCAGAGAGGAGAGTGACTCGGGAAAGGACAAACACATTCTGGGGACACAATGTTCAAGGCTTCATCTAGTTCACTAATGCCATTAGTGTGGGTACGTTATTTGGAGGCTGGGGATGGGATGAAGTGAGCAGGTGTGTATTATGAGTGACAGCCAGCCTGACCAAGGGCAAAAACAGATCCCATGTGGAAACCCCAGGGTTACTTTTTTTTTTTTTCTTTTTGATGTGGGCCATTTTTAAAGTCTTTATTGAATTTGTTACAATATTATTTATGTTTTATGTTTTGGTTTGGGGGCCATGTGTCATGTGTCAGTTCCCCAACCAGGAATCAAACCCACACCCCCTGCCATGGAAGGCAAAGTCTTAAAATCTCTGGACCACCGGGGAAGTTCCTATACTCTTTTATAACCAGATTCACTAAGAACAAATGGGAGCCTCTACTCACGGCCCCAAGTCCCACCTTAAGGCTGCTGCTGTTCCTTGATACCTGAACTCTCAGCCACAAAGTAGTTGGTTAATCTCAAATTATTCCTTCATTTCCACAGTCTCAAGGAAAGACTCATTTGGCAGTAGGAGATGGAGAGGGGTAGGGGTGGAATAAACGTACATTAGAGACACGCTACTGGAAAAGATTCTCAAAAATTACACATTCACACATACACACAACATCTTTCCAATGTGCAGTACTGAATTCTTTGTCCTGGAGGACAACTTCATAAACCACACTCCCAAAGAATACACTGCTAATGGTGGCCCCAAGAGTTGTGCAAAGAGGTCACCTGGACATGAAGACAAATTTATTTTTACTCAAGGAAATGTGAGTCACATCATAGGTGAAAGTGATAAGGAAGCAAAAACTCGAAAATTGTTGCATCCTCATTCCTGAGTCAGGAACATCCTACAAGGCTCCCTGAGGGCTGGGCTGTCTTGAGCCATACATGTTCTCATGGCCCCATGCTGAATCTAGCACAACCCTGTTGCTGCTGCTGCTGCTGCTAAGTTGCTTCAGTCATGTCCGACTCTGTGCGTCCCCATAGATGGCAGCCCACCAGGTTCCTCTGTCCCTGGGATTCTCCAGGTAAGAACACTGGTGTGGGTTGCCATTTCCTTCTCCACTAACACAACCCAATCATCAACAAATTCTCTTAATTTTATCTTCCCACCTTATCCCAAATGCATCTACTGCCTTTTACCTCCACTATTACCACCAAATCCAAGTCACTATCACCACCAAATCCAAGTCACTATCATTTGACCCCTTGACTGGAGACTTCCAAAACCTTTGACTCATACTGACATAGAAAAAACATCTTTTTGAGCACACACACTCATCATTAGGTATGATTTCTCTCTCTCTTTTTTTAATGTGGACCAGTTTCAAAGTCTTAATTGAATTTGTTGCAATATTGCTTCTGTTTTATGGTTTTGTTTTTTGGCCACAAGGCATGTGGGATCTTAGTTCCCTGACCAGGGCTCAGACCTGCACCCCCTGCATTAGAAATCAGCCTTAACCACTGGACCACCAGAGAAGTCCTTGTATGTTGATTTCTTTATGAATACCATATCTACTATGGTAGATACACATATTTAGTATAGAAACATAATATAGAAACAGCAAGTTTAAAGGAAGAAATTTAAGTCATACATAGATGTATATGCATATGTAGACGTATGTATGTATATATACAAACATAAAATATTTTCTTTTCTCCAGTGCCCCCTCCCTCACTCTCCAGGTGCAGCATTCTCTACAACTGGAGCCGCTGGCCTAGTCTACTATGCTGCTGCTGCTAAGTCACTTCAGTCGTGTCCGACTCTGTGTGACCCCATAGATGCCAGCCCACCAGGCTCCTCCATCCCTGGGAGTCTCCAGGCAAGAATACTCGAGTGGGGGGCCATTTCCTTCTTTAATGCATGCATGCATGCTAAGTCACTTCAGTCGTGTCTGACTCTGTGCGACCCTATGGACAGCAGCCCACCAGGCTCCTCTGTCCACAGGATTCTCTAGGCAAGAATACTGGAGTGGGTTGCCATTTCCTTCTCCTGTTCCATTCCATTCAGTCGCTCAGTCGTGTCCGACTCTGTGCGACCCCGTGGACTGTAGCCTAGCAGGCTTCTCCGTCCATGGGATTCTCCAGGCAAGAATACTGGAGTGGGTTACCATTTCTTTCTCCAGGGGATCTTCCTGACCCAGGGATTGAACCCGGGTCTCCCGCATTGGAGGCAGACGCTTTAACCTCTGAGCCACCAGTTACCTCTTAACTGATCTCCCTGCTCCCTCTTTTGTTTCCTATCATTCATTTGCCGCAGAAAAGTTAAATTAAGTCATGACATTCTTCGATTACAACTCTTCAATAACCAGTCACTGCACTTAAGATCTAAACTTCTTCTGACCTACGGTTGTCCATGATGGAGACCCTGCCCACTTCTCCAAATCCCTCTGCCTGAACTTCATCACATGGGCTTTTTTTTCTCTTCCTCCAACATGTCAAGCCCATCCAACTGTGGGGGTTTTGAAGCAAGTCTTCTCTCTACCTTGAATACTCGTCCCTAGGTCATCACAAGCTTAACTCCTCTGATCCCATGGATCTCAAATAAATGACTCCTAAATGAGACATGTAAGCCCCTTCAATTAGGGTACTGGCTCTATCACTGTCCAGCCTATCACATAGAGGGGATTTTCAGCCTGGCCTTTGCCTGCTATCTGATGTTGATGACACACAAATGTTTATACATGTATGTGTGTTCACTGTCCATTTGCTTGCTATCAAATCAGGATAGAGAACTTACCTATTGCCTTGACTGCAGTGAGCCCTCAATAAACTGGCTGAATGAATGAATTAATGGAGTAATTCATTAATAGAAATTTGATGAATTATTTATATGAAGTCAGTTGAATCAAGCAGAGTAGTTTTATTAAACCTATTTTTACTGAATTCTTTCTTGCTAGCCACCTCTGTGGGGGAGGGGATGGGGGGAAGTACATGGTTTTATAGAAATAGCTGGACAAGGGCTCAGGTTTCTTCGAAACACCTACAATCAAAGGAGTGTGAGTCTAACAAGGGAATCACAGATTTCCAAAAATAAACATCCCTTTGAGAACAGGCAACCTGCCATGCCTTGTAACGGGAGCTCTAAAACCCCATTACTGAGCCCTTTCTAGGAAACCTCAGTGATGGGAGTACTATTCAATAGTCTCTAATTGGCTGTGCTCTTAAAGGACCTTAAATAAATAACAGGGCTTATCTGATCTGAATTGTTGCCAAAGGTTGTCATTTGAAGGAGATAATGCGCTAGTGATACCACATTGGGAAAGGAATATTGAACTATTCTCTGCTCTTCAATGAGACATTTGAAGGGAAAATGTTAACTCACATGTGCCTATTGAAAAGAATTCAATTTTGAAAAAAAAAAAAAACTAGGCTCATTGGAATGCTAATATTAAGACAGATTGTTAAAATAAATCATCAAAGACATAAATATTCTGAGAGGGTCCAATGTCTGACCCTAGGTTATTATGTTGCAGACAGAATTCCCATTCAAAATCACCAATTTGTTTGCGGTGTGAAGCACAATGAGAATTCATGATGCTCAGCTCTAAGCAAACTGCTGTATTAGGCAGAGTTAGAAATCCAAGTCCCTAACCTAATCTCTCTCTCTCTCACACACACACACACACACACACGCACACACACACACGTGCACATCCCTCGTTCAATGGTTAAAATTCCAGGAGGGCACTGGAAAGGATTTATTAACATTTAGCACAAGGTAGCAGTATCCAAGGTAGCAGTATCCTCATGGAGAAGGAAATGGCAACCCACTCCAGTGTTCTTGCCTGGAGAATCCCAGGGACAGGGGAGCCTGGTGGGCTGCCGTCTATGGGGTCGCACAGAGTCGGACACGACTGAAGCGACTTAGCAGCAGCAGCAGCAGTATTCTCATCAGTATCCTAAGCCTTTCAGAAATGTTTATACCTGCCTATTTTTTTTTTTTTTGCTTATTTTCATAAGTTTATGTATTTATTTATTTATTTTTGACTGTGCTGGGTCTCGTTGCCACGCTCTGGCTTCCTCTAGTCGTGGTTCGTGGGGGCTGCTCTCTAGTTGCTGTGCTCGGGCTTCGCGGTGGTTTCTCTTGTTGCCGAGCACAGGCTCTACGGTACTCAGGCTTCAGAAGCTGCGGCTCTCAAGCTCTAGAACACAGACTCAGTAGTTGTGGCACACGGGCTTCGTGGCTCCACGACCTGTGCGATCTTCCCAGACCAGGGATTGAACCCATGTCCCCTGCATTGGCAGGCTGATTCTTTACCACTGAGCCTCCAGAAAAGACCTATAAATTTTTTTTTTTTTTTAATTTTTGGGCCATGTGATGTGGCAGGTGGAATCCTAGTTCCCCGACCAGGAATCAAACCTGCACTCTCTGCAAGGGTCTTAACCCCTGGAACACCAGGGAAGTCCTGTCTCTTTTTTAAGCCATAGAAATCAAATTTTTGTCTCTCTGACAAAGACGTTTTGATATTGAACACAGAGTTGAAGGTGTTGCTTTGCACTTAGCACCTTAGCTCTTTCTGAAATCATGTCAGTTGAGTAGCCATGAAGTGGTTCTAAGTGTGTCATTTTGGAAAAACAGCTCTACTCATCCAGGAGAGAGTTCAGCCCCGTCAGTTACTTGGATGGAATCATTAACAGAAACACAGAAAAACTCAGGAAATTCCACCTGTCATCTGGAAACACAAACACACCCACACCCTCATCCACCTTCTTTTGAAAACGAACAGCTCAGATCATGCTGCTGAATTCAGTATCAATTTCTTAATTATTCATTCCGACTGTGCCTCCATGAAAACAAAGACATTTTTATCCCCCTTGCTTTCTCACATTTTCTTTCCAAAGAAAGATCCTGTCAGAAACTATTATGACTTGTTAGAAATCTAGGGCTTCCAGCAAACTACGAACTACTCAGAACACAGCCTGGGAAGGGCTTCTTTATGAATGTAACTGGCATCTTAAAGAGACAACCTGGACAGAACCAGGTAGACCCAACTGAATAGAGAGAGAAGGAAAGAACGGAATGTTGTAATATACTAGAAATGAGACACAGTATTACACAGTCTACAGGCTCACCCCTACTCTCATGGTCCCTTTCTCTAATATGCAGAACTTCTTGCAGGCAGGGTCTTCTCTTTGGGGTGGTTTCAAGTCTACACATGAATTTCTTAACCTTCCTTCCCCCTTCCTCCCTATCACCCCCACATAACAAGGAATCTGCTTTGTAGTTTTATCTTTGTAATTCCCACAGCCATCCCAGTGACCGCTGTGATGTCAACACCTGATGAGGGTTGGACAGAGTAAAGGATGGATGCTGACTGCCTAATCCAGGAATCAGACTGATCCAATCAAACCCCTTCCTTTAAATTTTAAAATCTGAAACTGCTCGGTCATGTCCAACTCTTTGCGACCCCATGGACTATAGCTTGCCAGGCTCTTCTGTCCCTGGAATTCTCCAGGCAAGAATACTGGAGTGGGTTGCCTTTTCCTACTCCAGAGGATCTTCCTGACCCAGGGATTGAACCAGGGTCTTCTGCCCTGCAGGCAGACTCTTTAACATCTGAGCCACCAGGGAAACCTATCTCCTAAACAGTACAGCTTCAATACATAGACCCAGAGCTGCCGGATCTTTGGTGCTTGCCATGAGGAAGAAGCCAGGCTGAGTGAATAGGCCAATAGAGGCAGTCATAGATGTGGGAAAGGGTGGGGAGAGTCCTGCTGGAATTTGTGTCTTGCATCCTGCTGTGTCCACACCATTCCCCTTCCTGTGGCTTCATGGGTCTTTCAGGGAATCCCCCGTTTTGCCTAAGCTATGGCTGAGCTCATTTTCTATATTCTCCATGAGAAGGGTTCTAAGGGTCCTGGTGTGTGTTCTGTTTTCTCAGATATACAGTGAAGGTCTTAGAGGTTATGTCTTCTTGTTCCAGAAGTCTCTGTGGTATACAGTATGGCATTTGGTACACAAAAGGCATTCAGTCAGCATACTAGTGCTTTCCAGAAAATGTGTTGTGTCTCTCAGTGCCGTGTTGGAGCAGGACAGATGATGGAGGAAACAGCTAGATAGGCATGGAGCTAGCAGAGCACTGAGCAAAACTGGGGTGCGAGCTCCTACAGTGGCCAGCCTCCATGGAGACCCTCAATGACCCCTGCCTCCTGACATTCGTATCTTGCATAGTTCCCTCCTGCTTTGTGCCACGGGTGGTTTATGTGACAGAAAGTACGCAGCAGAGTGAAGTGATGACCCTTCTGACATTTGGTTATAAAAGGCAAAAATGCTGTATGTTTGTTGGTCAGTCATGTCCAACTCTTTGCGACCCCATGGACCATAGCCTGCCAGGCTCCTCTGTCCATGGGAATTTCAAGGCAAAAATACTGGAGTAGGTTAGCCATTCCCTCCTCCAGGGGATCTTCCTGACCCAGGGATGGGACTCAGGTCTCCTGCATTGCAGGCAGACTCTTTAGCGTCTGAGACACCAGGGAAGCCCCCTATAAAAAGCAACTTCCATCTCAAGTACTCCCTGGCTTGCTGGCCAGCTTTCTGGAGTATCACTGGCTCTCCAGAAAGCTAGTGAGAAACTGGGGCTTGTTGCCATCCCATCAGGGGACTTAGACATGGATCCTTTGGCCCTAGTCAAGTTCTGAGATGACTGTAGCCCTGACTGATACAGTGGCTGCAAACTTGTGAGCCTTCCTAAGCTAGAACCCTTGAGCTAAGCCTCTGCCAGATTTCTGACCCTCAGAAGCTGGAAAATTATAAATGACTTTTGTTTTAAGCAGCTAAGTTTAGGGGTGTGTGTGTGCATGTGTGTGTGTGTGCTTAGTTGCTCAGTTTCGTTATTCATGACAGGTGCTTCTTTGCAACCCCATGGACTGTAGCCCACTAGGCTCCTGTGTCCCTGCAATTCTCCAGGCAAGAATACTGGGTTGCCATTTCCTGCCCCAGGAGATCCTCTCAACCCAGAGATTGAACCTGAGTCTCCTGTGAGTTTCCTGCATTGGCTGGCAGATTCTTTACCACTGTGTCACCTAATACAGCTTCCATGATCCCATGAATGAGGTAAGGATCCAGGGAAATCCAAGAAGATGATGAAGGCCTAGGGATTCCATGGCCTCAGCTGTCAGGGTTGACAATGAGAGTCAGAGAGGAAAAAACACACAAAACAAGAATAATGAAAGAATAGGGAAATGATAAGAGCTGAAGGTTTTGGCAGTGAGTGGAAATGGAAAAATCCCAATGCCATTTTTGCTATGAGCCAAACAAGGTATTTGGAGTCAGGAGATCAACACCAAAGTGAGAGAAGACCTCCGACATTTCAGGGGCTCAGACTGGCAAGTATCTAAAACCCTGAAGGGTAGGAGCAACCAGAATGCAGGAGAAGTTGTCCTCCTAGGATTGGAATGGTTTGCTCTGGTCCCCATTAAACTTTGTATTGAATGTGCGTGTCTACCAGACATCACAACAGAAAGTTACACCTTATGATCAGAGGGTGTAACTGCTAAGGCAACGGCTAGAGCCCTTCAAGGCTTGTCTTTAAAACGTTTTCAATAATTGACATTTTCTATCTCTTGTATTTGACACCCTCCAAAACCCACCAACCTGGCAACTCCTCAGCAGAGACTTCACCCCCATAGGTCTTAATCATACTCCCTCTTATGTTTTCTGGTCCTGAGTCGCCTGTCCTCTCTTTCTTTCTTCCTTTTTTTTTTCTTTTTTGGCCATGTGGCCTTGAAGCTGTGTACAGAGCTAATGTGCCTGTGTATGTGTCTGCTTCTGCAGCCAAGAGTGTCCTGTACAGAAACCTGCTTTTGTAGATAGCTCCGTGGTTTCAGAGGGCTTCCCAGGTGATGCTAGTGGGTTGCCATTTCCTTCTCCAGAGGATCTTACCGACCCAGGGATCGACCCAGGGATCAAACCAGGGTCTCCTGCGTTACCAACTTAGCTGTGAGGGAAGCCTTCCTTTATCCTAGACCCTCTTGATTATGGGCACTAAAAAAAAAAATTCTTGAAGAAGCATCTGTCATGAATAATGAAGCCAAGTGGGGACCCGTGGGAGGAGGCCTTCCTGTCCCCCATTTCTTATAGGCAAGACTGCAGCCACCATGACCTTCCCTGAGTTCCAAAGGGTGGATTCAAACAGTTGCTAATAAAGGAAATGGACATGAGTTTGAGTAAGCTCCGGGAGTTGGTGATGGACAGGGAAGCCTGGCGTACTGCAGTCTGCGGGGTCACAAAGAGTCGGACACGACTGAGCAACTGAACTGAACTGAATCAAGGAAGGATCAGCTAAGAAACACCCCCAGGTTAAAGGGACCAGAAAAACTCATCAAAATTAGTCAGACTACCTGAGAAGAGATGAAGGGAGCACAAGCCCTGCTCAAACCCTAATCTTGTCAGAGACCCCACCTTTGACTCATTGTCATAAAACACTTCATCAAATCCTCTGCAGTTGGGACACAGAGTTTTTCATGGCAAAAACCTGATGTGTCTCCTTGTGCCTGGTCAAGTAATAAAGTTATTCTTTTCTACTTCGTCCAAAACTCTCTGAGAGTAGTTTTGGCATCCATATACAAAGAGGTTGAGCTTCTGGTAACAACAATATGTCTCCTGGATCTGAGCTTAGTTAGATATTTTAGGAAGGCATTATTTTAATCATGCAAAACATCAGCTTGGACACTTGGGCTATATATGTTCCCAGACACTTTGTTAAAACAATCAATCTACCTAAAATAATTCCATACTAGAGGTAAAACTTACTTTAAATAAATTCGGGGCTTTGATGAAAGATGTGACAAATACATAAATTATTTAAGTTGTTCAATACATTTCAGCATCTGCACCACAGAAAACGTAAGCTGTGAAAACAGCAGGTATGTTTTAATAGATAATTAAACTTAATACGATGTAAGTATTTATCTATTGATCCTAGACTGAATGTACTCTATTGCCAGGTCAATAAGTAGGTCTCATGGGCCTAAAATGGATAGTGCTGAGAAAAGCAATCTATCAAATCAGATAAATACTTTATGATGTCAGATAAATACTGTATGACATCTGCTTAGCTTGGAGTGTCATTTATTAATAAAAAAAAAAAAAAAAACCTGTGAGCAAAGGAGTGAAAGGGTTCTCTGTGGAAAATTTAACATGATCGTGGCTTTACATTGCCCTGATAATATTTATGAGTGTGTCGTTGTTGTTTAGTCACTAAGTTGTGTCTGATTCGTGACCCCATGGGCCCACCAGGTTCCATTTCCCATGAGATTCTCCAGGCAAGAATAGTAGAGGGCATGTCTTCCCGACCCAGAGATTGAACCCTGGTCTCCTACATTGGCAGGTAGATTCTTTACTGCTGAGCCAGCAGGGAAGCCATGTTTATGAGCAGCTCATGTTAATAACCACATTAGGATTCAGTTCAGTTCAGTTCAGTTCAGTCGCTCAGTCGTGTCCGACTCTTTGCGACCCCATGAATCACTGCACGCCAGGCCTCCCTGTCCATCACCAACTCCCCGAGTTCACTCAAACTCATGTCCATCGAGTCGGTGATGCCATCCAGCCATCTCATTCTCTGTCCTCCCCTTCTCCTCCTGCCCCCAACCCCTCCCAGCATCAGACTCTTTTCCAGTGAGTCAACTCGTTGCATGAGGTGGCCGAAGTATCGGAGTTTCAGCTTTAGCATCAGTCCTTCCAATGAACACCCAGGATTGATCTCCTTTAGAATGGACTGGTTGGATCTCCTTGCAGTCCAAGGGACTCTCAAGAGTCTTCTCCAGCACCACAGTTCAAAAGCATCAATTCTTCGGCGATCAGCTTTCTTCACAGTCCAACTTTCACATCCATACATGACCACGGGAAAAACCATAGCCTTGACTAGACGGACCTTTGTTGGCAAAGTTTAGAGGGAAGAACTGGATATGTGTTCCCAATATATCTAATCCTAATTCAATATGAAATGTTAGCAGACATGTTTTTCTGATCTCACAAGATGCTGTTAACAAAAACATACATATACCAACAGGTTTCCTCCCTGAAGTGGAGGAAACTTCACTTTACTCCTCTACACGTTTTCCTCACTAAATATTCACCAGGAGTACTTTTCTGCCAACAAACTAAGCTATTTACTGTCCCTCAAACAACTTGCACTTCCTTGCCTGGGTGCTTTCAGTATTTTTTTTCTGCCGAATACACACATACTCTCTCATGCTCTTCCCACCTTCACCTCCACCTACGCATTTTGTACCCATCCACATGACTGCCCCGCTGTGACACCTTCCAGACCACTGCCCTCCACAGTCACTTCCTCCCTGGTGAATTTCATTTTCTTATTTGAAGTGCAGTTGATTTACAGTGTCATATTAGTTTCGGGTGGACAGCAAAGTGATTCAGTTTACACACATATATGTGTATGTTATGCATATGTGTGCGTGATTCTTTTCCATTATATGTTATTATAAAATGCTGAATACAGTTCTCTGTGCTATACAGTAGGTCCCTATTGGTTATCTAATTTATGGATAGTAGTATGTATCTGCTGACCCAAGATTCCTAATTTATCCCCTTCCCTTTTCCCTCTGTTACCATAGTTTGTTTTATATGTTGCTTTTGGTGACCACAAGTTTGGCCCATTTCTGTTTTGTATATAAGTTCATTCATACAATTTCTTTTTTTAGATTCCACATATAAGCATATCATACGATAATTATCTTTCTCTGTCTGGCTTACTCCACTCAGTATGATCATCTCTAGTCCCTGAATTTCTCTGCTGCACACACCCTCTGCCAAACTCATTTGGAAACTCATGAGAATTTCTTCCTCTTATAAATTTTCTAAATCATCACTTGTTTATGATTCATCTTGCCAATCATTCTGAATCCTTTTAGAGAAGCTTTGTCTCATACATCTTGGCAAGCTCAACACTGTCTTACAACTGGGAGGATGACAAGATATACCTGTTGCTTGATTGCTTGTTTATTTGTGGAAGAAGGAATAGGAAAGAGATGTAAAAGTAAAGGCAACAGGTACAAAGTATGTGCTTACTTACTGCCAGGTACTTACTCTTCATGCTACTGCTTGCATTTTATATCATTTAATCTTCTCAGTATCTCATAAGATAGATTCTCTTATGATCCCCATTTTATGAAAAGGAGCACATTCTCTAAGGAAAATTTGCTTCTCTGCCTCACTGCCCCTTCCCACTCACCCCAGGTAGAGTTCAGCATTGCCTAGAGCTTCCAATGAATTCTGTCCTACCTGAAAATCTGGTTCAACGGAAAGTGATTTATCAGCCCGTGTCTAAGCCAAGGGGCAAACACAAATAATTTGGCCTTACCTGTTCCCACTTAAAGATTTGTGGTAAAGGACAATAAAGATATCAATGTTAACAGTAGGTAGAGAAACAAATTCAACTTTGAAGAGAATAAGATAGTAAAACACATATAACATTTTGCATAAGGCAAAATACTTAGACTTAATAAAAGCAATTTGCAGGATGACCTCAACTTACAAAAAAAAAAAAAAGCAAACACTATTTGATTGACAAATACCTGTATATTTCCTGCAACGACTGATTTAAATATCAAAAACCCCAAAGCAATCACAGGTTTTGTTCACCTTGCTTCAGGCTACAACCTAAAAATGCCACCAAGGTCCTGAAACTATTCTGAAAAGCATAGTAGTGATCATTAACTATTTCCATCTCAAAAGCAGAACTATTCTCAGCTCTAAAAACCCACACAAGAAAGTGAAACTTCCAGCCGTGTATATATATGTGGCATAAGAAGAGACTCTAACAATTAAGCTGCTTTAAATGAATTGATCTCTCTCGCCCTCCTTTAGGGAATATTTAGGACATTCATAACTTTTAAGGAAATTAATTATGAAACAATGCGTCCAGGAGTCTCCCTTTATTCACACAAAAAATTAATATTAATAGCAATAGTGTTCCCTTCTACAGCACCTGCCCCTGACTGTCCCAGTTAATTAAAGCTTAACTGCGGCCTTAGCCTTGGGCAATCCTTTGAATCATATACCCTACCCGTGTCCTTTGTACCCAGAGACGTGGCGCTGACAGTTTTATTTCCCTAATGAACTGAAGTGATTGAAGCGAAGAATGCAAAACAAGCACCCTCTCAATTTGTCCTTTGGTAAAGATATAACCACTGTCTCTGACTGGCTCCAAAAACCTTAAGAAGTAGTCAGAGGACAGCGTTTAACAGGAATATTGTTTGAAGCAGGAAAAGCGGTCTTGAAAAGTGATTTTGGAGTCAAAACTTTAAATTTTTGCTTAAGCGATATATGATGTTGCTGGAGTTTCATAGACGGTTAAACTGATGGCAAAGCTGCCTGAGAAAGAAAGGAGAGGAAGAAGGAAAAAGGAGAGAGGGAGAGGACGAACGGAGAGCCGCAAAGCAAGTATTGCTGACAACTCGAATTCTCTCAGACTTCGTTGCCGTATGGTTGCAGTCAGCCCATCAGGGTAGCAAGCCCACAAGGCCAAGTCCATCTCCAAAATTCAAAACGAAAGTCGGAAAAGACCATATCTGCAATAAAATCTAACAATGAAGAAATGGGTAGAGAGAGAGAAATGGATCAACCCTATAACGGGAACCAAGGTAGAGATGCCTTGTAATCACTGCCCCAGTGTGTTCAGTACCATTTCAAATTCCACTTGAGGAGACTAAATAATAACCAAGGTCACAGACGGCATCAGCTGTATGGCACCCAGATAGAGTGAACTGATAAATCAGTTTGACTGATCACCTGTTACCAGGTTCCATTGGTCAAAGTTGGGTAGTATTGGCAGTAATTGTTAGTACTATTTTACAAATGTTCAGATACCCTCCTGCGGGACACAAGGTAAAATTGTATTTCCTGGCACTCACATGGAGGGACAAGTCATGTGATTAGTCCTGGCCAATGAACTTTTTAAAATATTTACTGATTTGGGCTTCCCAGGTGGTGCTAAAGGTAAAGAACCTGCCTGCCAACACAGGAGACACAAGACATACGGCTTTGATCCCTGGGTCAGGAAGAGCCCCTGGAGGAGGGCATGCAACCCACTCCAGTATTCTTACTTGGAGAATCCCCAAGGACAGAGGAGCCTGGCGGGCTACAGTCCATGGGGTCACAAAGAGTCAGACACAGCTGAAGTGACTGAGCATGCATGCACACATTTATTTATTTGGCTGCACCAGGTCTTAGCTGAGGCAGGTGGGTCTTTAGTTGTAGCATGTGGGATCTAGTTCCCTAACCAGGGATCAAACCCGGACCCCCTGCATTGGGAGAGTAGAGTCTTAGCCACTGGACCACCAGGGAAGTCTCCAGTTAATGAATTCTGAGGTGTCTTTTAATCACCAGTGTGATATCCATCAGAACTCTTTCACATATATACCACAAGCAGTAACATTCCATCAGTCTGGGTTGTAAAATGAGCTCAGCCATGATGCAGAGCAGAGCCTCCAACCAACCCACAGGGACATGTAGTATGGGCAAGAGATAGACCTTTGTTGTTTGAAGCCACAGCAAAAGCCAGTTCAGAGGTTCTCAAAGAGTCACCCCCGACCAGCAGAAGCAGCATCACTTGGACACTGTAAGAAATGCAAATTCTCAACCCTCCACCCTAGACCTACAGACTCAGAGGCTGGGGCGCAGCCACCTGTGTTTTAACCAGCTCTCTGGGTGATGTTGGTGCCAATAAAGCTGGAAAACCAGGCACCTACTAATTCATCTTTCTGAACACACAGCTTCCCAAAAAATCGATACTAGGTGATAGATTACAAGCAAAGCAAGTCTTAGTCCAATTTCCGAAAAATATAGGAGTATTTACTAACCAGCAGTTGTCAAAAAACCATGAGACATATTCTCAAAGTTCAGGAAAGTCCCCTCCCTGCCCCCAGGCTCTCTACAAGTACCTTACATGGAAGTTTCACTCTCAGGCCAGTAGAAAACTCATTTGCAGGCTGGACCATCCAGGTCGTGGTGTGACATTGGCATCCTCCACAAAGCAGAGTGACAGAGGATTAAGACAACTCTAGAACTTGACCTCCACACTGACCATGGCAGTCCACTGGACTTCTGGGGTCTTATGTCTGTTCACTAAAGGTACTAGGACCCAGCCAACATTTAACTTACCTTGCAAATCACTCATCGCACCAGTGAAAAATTATTTCCTACATCCCAGTTGCTAATTGATGAATCCCTCAGCAGAGATTTCCAGAGACTTGAAATAGTAAGTAATGGAAGAGTAAGTTCCTTATTATGACACTTCAAATGCTAGCTCTTTACCCTAGAATATGGGTTCTGACTAAGCATTCAACTGCCTGTAAGAATGTTAATCACTCATACATGTGACTCCTTTTGACCCTGTGGACTGTAGCCCACCAGGCTTCTCTGTCCATGGGATTCTCCAGGCACGAAGACTGGAATGGGTTGCCATTTCCTTCTCCAGGGGATCTTTCCCACCCAGGGATTGAATCTGGGTCTCCCGCATTGCTGGCAGATTCTTTACCATCTGAGCCACCAGGGAAGCCCAACTGTCTGTAAGGTGTAGATTAAAGACAAATTTAACACAGGTGCATCACATTGTTTGTAAACTAGGAGACATTATTATAGCAACAATTATGGATTCTTTGTTACAGAAGAAACAAGGAATCTGAGTGTCAGGGTATCAAACCCAAGAAACATTTTTTAAAAAACCGCTTCTAACAGACAGTACTGCCTAACTGAGTAGAAATATTTGTAGAATACCAAGGGCAGTTTGTCAAGCTATTGTCGTTTTTTGGCAACATCCATTGGTGTAATTCTAAGTTCATCAAGCAAGCCCCAATTATTCAGTCTCTTCACATGACCAACATCCTGTCAGAAGTGAGCGTCCTATGTAAAAAGATAATTCCACTTATCCTACTAGATATCTTAAGATTATACATTATAAACTGCCATCTTGTTTTTAAATCAGCATATCGTGGGTTTGTTAGTGTGGTAGGCTCAATAATGTTTCCCCCTCCCCTCACCAAAGATGCCCAAGTCCTAATTCCAGAACTGGTGAACAGGTTGCCTTCCATGGAAAGGGAGATTTTGCAGATGTTGTGAAATGAAGACTCTCCAGGTGAGAAAATTACCCTGGATTGTATGGATGGGTTCGATGTAATCCCAATGGTCCTTACAAGAGGGAGCTGGGAGGGCCAATGTCAGAGAAGTTGATGCAATGATGGAAGAAGGGGTCAGACAGTTAGAGAGCATTGAGCATGCTACAGGACTGACTTCATAGAAGCAGGAAGGGGCCAGGAGCCGAGGAACACAGGCAGTCTCTGGAGCTGGAAAGAGCAAGGAAACAGATGCTCCCCTAAACGCTCCAGAAGGAGGCAGTCCTGCAGACCCTTTGACTTTAGCCTGAAGTAAAGTGAAAGTTGCTCAGTCGAGTCCAACTCCTTGAGACCCCACAGATTGTACTGTCCATGGAATTCTCCAGGCCAGAATACTGGAGTGGGCAGCCTTTCCCTTTTCCAGGAGATCTTCCCAACCCAGGGCTCAAACCTGAGTCTCCCGCATTGCAGGTGGATTCTTAACTAGCTGAGTCACCAGGGAAGCCCTAATATAAATATATATATATATATTTAAGATAATATATTTATTTTTCTCTTTTAATGTGAAAAGTGAGAGAGTCAGTCACTCAGTCGTGTCCGACTTTTTGTGACCCCATGTCACAGGGCTTCACCAGGCTCCTCTATCCGTGAAATTCTCCAGGCAAGAAAACTGGAGTGGGTTGCCATTTCCTCCTCCAGGAAACTGAACCCAGGTTTGCTGCATTGGCAGACAGGCTCTTTACCTTCTGAACCACCCTGTGAATTATTTTTAAAGTCTTTATTGAATTTATTACAATACTGCTTCTCCTTGATGTTTTAACTTTTTTTGGCCTGGAGGAATGTGGATCTTAGCTCTCCAACCAGGGATCAAACCTTCAACCCCTGCATTAGAAGGCTAAGTCTTAACCACTGGACCACCAGGGAAGTCTCTAAACTTGTGTTTTTCAGCCACTGAATTTGTGGTAATTTGTTATGGCAGCAATAAGAAGCTAACACAGTCGGTGTGATTTATTTTACAATCTGATAACCTCTGGAAGAACTGAAAAATTTGATTTCTGAAAGGAGAAAACTGGGCCACAGGCCTGTGATGAACCCCTGTAACATTCATTCTCTCCTCCGACTTTCTCACTTTCCCTTCCCTCTTTCTGTCTCTCTCATCTTGATCATCCTTACAGCCCGAAGGGGGAAAAAAGTAGAATGTAGCAATCAATTCTAGAATTCTGTCCTTTAAGCGGTCAGACATTCAGAGGTAATTAAAGAACACATCACTTCTACAGAGTTTTCCTATCTTCAATCACCTATAAGAGAAAAGAAGCCCAGAATTTCAAAAATTAGCCAAATCTGATATAACACATTCCATATAGGAAATTTCCTCTGTCTCACCCCTCGGAGAGTATCCCTGGGCCTAATTGCTCTTACGTAAGATTAAACAAGTTTAGTGATCTGATTGTCTAGCCCATGGTAAAATCCAAAGCCACAGGCTCAAAATTTGGAATGGGAGTGGATTGCTAAGAGACCTGGTATTTGCAGAAAGAAGGCAGAGACCACAACCTGATAACACAAATGAGACATAAAAATTCTTCTTAAAAACGAGACTCTGGAATTTAGAAAGAAAGCAAAACATGGCCTGGACCAGTATGTTGAAGGATCGGCTAGACGGAAGCCTCAGCTGGGGCTCCGGACACATAAATGCATTAAATCTGGTGTTTTTAATGATGAAGCTAAGTTATCAGTATGCCGTTCCATCATGGCTTCTATACAATGCTTAGTAAGGTAGTTCTGTAATTATAAATATAATTAATTATATGTTGAATAGGGTAAGATCCCATAATATAATAACTCACTTAATAGGAAGCCTCTCATTCTCCAAATATGCCAAATAAGTAAAGTGCTAAAATATTCTTAAATTTATCCCATGATAATTAGTAATACTGAGAAATCAGAAGTCCTCTTACTCTCCCTCCCTTTTTTATTTTTGACTCAAGAGTTTTAAAGATTGAGGAAATCCTAACACCAAAAGCAAGCCACCGCCCCCCACCAACGCCCACCCCACCCTGCACCCAAATCATCACCTTTGTGGTATTGCCAACAGCTTCACAGGAGACAATTTGAAAGAGCGACTTCACAAACCAGATTTTACTCATCCTAGAATCTGGAGAATTTACCTGTCACACTCTATAAAAGAGGTCTGATCCTGGCCACGAAGGATGGGGGAAAGATATAGCATAAAGCACTTCCATCTTCAATTCACGTTTCCTGAGACTCTCAAGACTTGGAACCCAATACTGAATCATCAGTGGGGTGCAGAGATGTTGTTTAAAGTCAAGTTTTTAAGTCACTTGAAAAAAGTTCTACCCAAGTATAACTTCCTTGAAAGTTGCTAGCTTTCAAGCAGCTTTCAACCTGCTAAGCTAGGTTTACAGAAGACCTAAGCCCTTCCAATCAAGACAATAGTCATATTTTGGTCATCAACAGATCTCCACCACCCCTAGCAGCAAGTTTCCTTGGGTGAGGATTAAGCCCATGATTTGATAACCATCAGCCAGGTAGCCCAGTGGTAAGGAATCTGTCTGCCAATGCAGGAGATGCAGGAAATGTGGGTTCAATCCCTGGGCCCAGAAGACCCCCTGGAAAAGGAAATGGCTACCCACTCCAGTATGCTTGCCTGGAGAATCCCACAAACAGAGGAACTTGGAGGGCTACAGTTCATAGGGTTGCAACGAGTTGGACCCCACTGAGCACACATACACACACTTTGCATATTGTAGCAAATGGTGCCTTAGGTAAGTGCTTACTATTCCCCCAGGAGTCTGTTGGAGGAAGGAAATGGGTCGTTAGGGGCACAGTGATAAACCAGAATGAAAAGACCCATCAGACAACAATGTGGATAGCTCCACAGCTCAGAATGGCACTATCTAGTTTCTCATCTCCAGGCTCCATATCTTATCTCCTTGAGCAACTACAGTAAACCCAAAGCTGGCAGGGGGGGCGAGGGGGGGATGCTATTTCTCAAGCTTCAGACTCAGAGGAGAGTATGCGTGAAAAATCAGATATCAACTTTGTGTGCATATATACAAGAATTTTATTACATCATTTCTATTCAGGCTTACAGACTTCACCGTTGCATCATGTCATCCCCCAAGATGATCCCGGGAAAGAAAGAAAAGTGAAAATGAAAGTCGTTCAGTCATGTCTGACTCTTTGTGACCCCAGGAACTGTAGCCCCGCCAGGCTCCTCTGTCCATGGAATTCTTCAGGCAAGAATGCTGGAGTGAATTGCCTTTTCCTTCTCCAGGGGATCTTCCTGACCCAGGGATCAAATCCAGGTCTCCTGCATTGCAGGTGGATTCTTTACTATCCTAGCCACCAGGGAAGCCCTGGTGAAGATCTTGGAGAGCCCTTTATGTATGATTTCATTTGATATAACAGTAGGTCCTTGTTGGTTATCTATTTTCAATAGAGCATTAAAATCTATGCAAAATATCCCTCCCCCCACTCAACCCTCCCCGCCTCTTAAAATTCATTTTCTAAGTCTTTTTAGATTCTTCTTTGCAACCAAAAGTTCTGGTCGCTGATAATCCATCAATGAATAAGTGCCATACAGCACTCGCCCTCAAATTGCAGAGAAACTGAGCAAGAAAACAGGATATTATAAAATGTGAAGTGTACCCTGACAAGAGGAACATAGGATCCTATGGGAGCCAACTCATTGGAAAAGACCCTGATGCTGGGAAAGATTGAGGGCAAGAGGAGAAGGGGTCAACAGAGGGTGAGATGTTTGGATGGCATCTCTGACTCAATGAACATGAGTTTGAGCAAACTCAGGGAGATAGTGAAGGACAGGGAAGCCTGGCATGCTGCAGTCCATGAGGTCATAGCGAGTCAGACACGACTTAGCAACTGAAAAACAACATGGGAGTTTATAGGAGGGGACTGCATCAAATACAAGCTGAGAAGGATAAGTGGGAGTTATCAGCTGAGAGTGGAAGCACAAGGTGCAGGGGGCATCCTACAGGAAGATAAAATTGCAGGAGCAGAGAGCCAGTGATGAACATGTGCGCTGAACATTGGCACCCCTGAAACCAGCTCAGGTCAGTTCCCCTCAGGGGCCACGTTGGAGCATTTCAAGTTGATCCAAAGAGTAGTGAGGAGTCTCTGAAGGGTTTGCAAGGTGCCAGTATCATCCACAGGCTTTCAAAAAATATACCTCTGGTTGGCGCCTAATGGGCCATGGAAAGCTTAAGAAAAGAAGACCTATTAGAAGGCTGTGGAATCGCTCATAGAAGACACTCATAGCAACAGAGTGATGGGGAAACAGTCTGAATGGTAGGCTGCCTTCTCCTGAATTAGGCTCAGTGATGAAGGATCTGGTGTACGCCTATCAGATTTATCAGTCTGGCATCCCTGCAGGTCAAATCCAGTGATAAATAAATTTCTTGGCTGCACAGTGATTTTTTTCATTGAAATATATTTTATTTACTATGTGTTAATTTCTGCCATATAGCAAAGTGATTCAGTTATATACATACATATTCTTTTTTTTATTATGGTTTATCACAGAATATTGACTGTAGTTCCCTGTGCTATACAGTAGGATCAAGATGTTTATCCATTCTATATATAAAAGTTTGCACCTGTTAACCCCAAGCTCCCAATCCATCCCTATCCTACCTTCCCTTTCCCTTTGACAATTACAAGTCTGTTCTCTACGCCTATGAGTCTGTTTCAGTTTCATATAAGTTCATTTGTGGCATATTTTAGATTCCACATATAAATGACATCATATGATATTTGTCTTTCTCTTTTTGACTTACTTCACTTAGTATGACAAGCTCTAGTTCCATCCCTGTTGCTGCAAATGGCATTATTTTGTTCTTTTTTATGGCTAAATAGTATTCCTTTGTATATATATACCACATCTTCTTAATCCTTTCATCGCTCAATGGACATTTAGGTGGTTTCCACATCTTGGCTATTGTTCCAGTAATTTTTTTTTTATGAACTTAAATGTTTTAGTATAGTTTTATTTTCTTTTTTAAACTGACTTATTTATTTTAATTGGAGGATAATCACTTTACAACACTGTGATGGTTTTCAGTTCAGTTTTAGCCATACATTAATGTGAATTGGCCATAGGTAGACACATATCCCCTCCATCTTGAGCTCTGCGTCCCGAGTCCTTCCACACCCCATCCCTCCAGGCTGTCACAGAGCAGTGGCTTTGGGTGCCCTGCATCATACATCAAACTTGCACTGGTTATCTATTTTGCATATGGCAATGTATATGTTTCAGTGCTATGCTCTCAATAGATGTCTTTTTAAAGTAAGGCTTGCCGTCTCCATCACTCCCCATTTTCCTATATATAGTCAGCCCAAATTGCCCATTTATGTTACCAGCATGGTGACTGTGGGCACTTGAGTTGTGAACCTCTGAGATAAAACATGAGATTATTTTTTTCCATTTAATCTGTAAAATCATCATTATTTTGTACATTTGGACCACCATTATGTAAGTGATCCTATAATGTACCAGGCAGTCATTTGGGGTTCAAAGAAGTATGAAGTATTGCCCCTATCTCCACAGAAGGTTCACTTTCTTGGAAAAAGTATAAAAAGACAATCAGCAAAAGATTTGAATTAAACTTTCCCCAGTGAAAGTATACGTTGAAAACAGGCTCCACATCATCAGTCACTAGAGAAAAGCAAATGAAAACCGCAATGAGATGTCACTTCACATCCACCAGGATGGTTATAATCCAAAAAAAGCAATAACAAGTGTCGATGAGGAGGATGTGGAAAAACTGGAATCCTCACACATGTCTGATGAGATGTAACATAGTACAGCCACTCTGGAAAAGTGTGTCTGTTTACTAAAAAGTTAAATATGAAGTTGCAATCAGTTCAGTTCAGTTCAGTCACTCAGTTGTGTCCGACTCTTTGCGACCCCATGAATCACAGCACGCCAGGCCTCCCTGTCCATCACCAACTCCCGGAGTTCACTCAAACTCAGGGACCTGGTGGGCTTCCGTCTAAGGGGTCACACAGAGTCGGACACGAC
The DNA here is from genome assembly GCF_049115385.1 of Moschus berezovskii. NCBI lineage: Eukaryota > Metazoa > Chordata > Mammalia > Artiodactyla > Moschidae > Moschus > Moschus berezovskii. The sequence goes on along the minus strand of NC_142477.1, from coordinate 21,295,075 downwards.
TGAGGTGACTTAGCAGCAGCAGCAGCAGCATGTCCATCGAGTCGGTGATGCCATCCAGCCATCTCATTCTCTGTTGTCCCCAACTCCTCCTACCCCCAATCCTTCCTAGCATCAGACTCTTTTCCAATGAGTCAACTCAATGCATGAGGTGGCCAAAGTATTGGAGTTTCAGCTTTAGCATCAGTCCTTCCAATGAACACCCAGGATTGATCTCCTTTAGAATGGACTGGTTGGATCTCCTTGCAGTCCAAGGGACTCTCAAGAGTCTTCTCCAGCACCACATGACCTGGTAATTCCCTCTTTGGAAATTATTCAAGAGAAATAAAAACATATGTCTACATGAGTGTTTCTAGCAGTACTTGTATTTCATAACAGCTGAAACAGTGGAAACAATCCAAATGATCATAAATTGGTAAATGGAAAAGCAAAATGTAGGATATCTGTATGTGTTGTTCTGAAACATAAATGAATGAAGTGTTAATACAAACTGCAACACGATGAACCTTAAAAACACATGCTAAGTGAAAGAAGCCAGTTACAAAAGAGCACATATCATTTAATTCCATTTATATACAGAGTCTAAAAAAGGCAGATCTACAGGGACAGAAAGATCATTAGTTGCCTAGGGCTGAAGGTGGGGACAAGGAATGCCTGTGAACAGACACCCGGGAGCTTTCTGAGATCACACAAATGTGCTAAAATTGAACGATGTTGATGGTCTCATGACCGCAAGTAGGGTATATTATACCTCCACAAATCTGTTTAAGAACAGATAATCACATATGGTAAAACATGATAAATGTCAAACCAATGGTTTGAAACAAATAGTCTCCAAACTTTAATATCATCTGATCATGAATCCCTCTCATTAAAAAGTGTCCATCATCAATTTATATGCATTTGTGTGCTTAGTCACTCAATCATGTCTAACTCTTTGTGACCCCATGGACTGTAACCCACCAGGCTCCTCTGTCCATGGAGATTCTCCAGTTAAGAATACTGGAATGGGTTGCCATGCCTTCCTTCAGGGGATCTTCCCAGTTCAGGGATCAAATTCATGTCTCCCACATTGCAGGCAGATTCTTTACCTTCTGAGCCACCAGGGAAGGCTTTATATTCATTTATTTCTTAAAAAATAATGAAGTAATATGTTGGTATACTATATAAATTGTAGAATATACCCCCAAAACAAAGCTAAAAGAAGAAGAGATTCAAAACACATAACCAGGTAATATTTTAATACAAAATTATTGATTTGATCACAAGAATTTTAAAAAGAAAGGAAACTAGGGGTTAGAATTAGTGAACAAAGTGAATTCTAGAGTAATACACATGTGAGTGCAGTAGGCTGCCAAAATTGACTGGGGATTCTGTGATGGACAAGACCATCCAGGCATAATCAACTCTCAGAATATTCATCAACTGAAAATCATGTCCAAAGTGATGCTGTGTTTGCATAATGAACAATGAAACATCCATCGAAATAAATCCAGCTGTTCCGAGGATGGCAAATATTTAGGAACGTGGAACAGCAGGAGTGTTAATAACAAAAGTTAAAGATAAGAGCGCAAAAGAAAATAGCAGAGAAAGGAAGTTGCAGGAGGGATTCGTATGAAGAGGAAACTCCCTATGCAGTATGAACTTTTGCTTCCAGGTGGGATGGATTTAGTCACATCACTCAAAAACACCTATTGTGACCAAAGTATAAAAAAGAATGTGCCAAATTTCTGTTTCAGGAAATTTACATCCTTAAATAAATTTCCTTCATCCATTGGTGTGTTCCCTTAACCTTTTCCTCTGAGGTTTCACAATACAAAAATAATGATCTTTGTTGGCTTTGATGTTTATGATGTGATTCTCACAAGGAGTTATAAACAATAAATGAATATAACCAAGACAGAGGGTTCTTATTAGTGAGTTGTAAGAGACAGCTAAAGCTGGATGAGGAATTGAGGGCCAGGTCCTAAAGAGACTAAAAACAAAATTATGGAGTTTGGACTTTTTCTGTGTAGCCATCCACCATGGGGGCCACTGAATGTTTTTGAGCACAGGGCAAGCTGAGTTGTGCTTGCCATATTGGACTTGCCAGAGTGCCACACACACTGTGGACAGGCGTGGGGAGAGATGAGAGGTGGTATTTTAATGTGTCAGAATTTTAACAGGAAGCAGCCCAGTGCAGGCTGCAATTAAGGGTCTGGGTCAACATGGTGGCACTGAGAACAGGAAGAGAAGAGATAAAGTGAAGAATTTCTAGATGGTGATTTTTGCAACTGGTGATGGAACCAAGGTCCGATGCTGTAAAGAGCAATATTTCATAGGAACCTGGAATGTTAGGTCCATGAATCAAGGCAAATTGGAAGTGGTCAAACAGGAGATGGCAAAGGTGAATGTCGACATTTTAGGAATCAGTGAACTAAAATAGAATGGAATGGGTGAATTAAACTCAGATGACCATTATATCTACTACTGTGGGCAGGAAATCACTGCAGATGGTGATGGCAGCCATTAAATTAAAAGACACTTACTCCTTGGAAAGAAAGTTATGACCAACCTAGACAGCACATTAAAAAGCAGAGATAATACTTTGTCAACAAAGGTACATCTAGTCAAGGCCATGTAGTCATGTATGGATGTGAGAGTTGGACTAAAAAGAAAGCTGAGAGCCAAAGAATTGATGCTTTTGAAGTGTGGTGTTGGAGAAGACTCTTTGAGAGTCCCTTGGACTGCAAGGAGATCCAACCAGTCCATTCTAAAGGAGATCAGTCCTGAGTGTTCATTGGAAGGGCTGAGGTTGAAGCCGAAACTCCAATACTTTGGCCACCTGATGCAAAGAGCTGACTCATTTGAAAAGACCCTGATGGTGGGAAAGATTGACAGCAGGAGGAGAAGGGGACGACAGAGGATGAGATGGTTGGATGGCATCACCAACTCATGGATATGAGTTTGAGTAAACTCTGGGAGTTGGTGATGGACAGGGAGGCCTGGCATGCTGCAGTTCATGGAGTCGCAGAGAGTCGGACACGACTGAGCGACTGAACTAAGCTGAACTGATGGTGATGTTGGAGTTTATAAATCCTGGTGCCAGAAACCCTCCAACACCAGGCCAGAGGCCAAGTTCAAATGAAGTACACAAAGATACTCTACAAGCTCAGGCTCCACTGGGCACCTCTGGACTGGCTGTGTGGCCCGGAGCACTTTGGAGCAGGCTCAAGACCCAAAGGTGCTTTATCTTGTCCAGTTCAAAACGTTTCCACCTCTTCAGTCCTGCTTCACTGCTTCTCAGTGGACTATTAAAGAGACAGAGGAAAGGATTTAAGGGCATGTCATCAATTTTTTTAAAAGTACTAAATAAAATCATCTTACTTTGAAAAGGGATACTTCCTCTATATCCATACTTGAGGAATTTTTTAAAGACTCAAGTAAGAATTAAAAGATCCATAAAGTCCTTATCCAGTTTACTTGGGTACGTTGTGGTTGACAACTAACTCCAGCCTCCCTGGGAGAAACAACGCCGTGATTTTCAGGAACTTGATATCTACATGTTCTGATGTGCCTTAGAGGCTATAATCAAGTGAGCAAAAGAGACACAATAATCCATACATCTTGAGGGGGGAAAAAAAAGCTAATAGTTTATCCATGTATTTCTATCATCACTATGGAATCATTCTGGAGGAAATGGACTTGGAAGTTTGTCCTAATATTCTATTTTCTTATTTGCATATGTACTTACATCCAAGGGCTTCCCTAGTAGCTCAGCTGGTAAAGAATCTGCCTGAAAGGCAGGAGACCCCGGTTCAATTCCTGGGTCGGGAAGATCCACTGGAGAAGGGATAGGATGCCCACTCCAGCATTCTTCTGCTTTCTAGGTGGCTCAGGTGGTGCCTGCAATGTGGGAGCCCTGGATTTGATCCCTGGGTTGGGAAGATCCCCTGGAGAAGGGAATGGCTACCCACTCCAGTATTCTGGCCTGGAGAATTCCATAGATAGAAGCGACTGGCAGGCTACAGTCCATGGGGTTGCAAAGGGTCAGACAAGACTGAGAGAATTTCACTTTATATCCAAACTCAAGGTTTGTGTTTTATTAGTGAACCAAACTGAAAAAAAAAAAAAAAAGCAACACAAGAAAGATACTGTTTTCTATATCATCTGGTATCAAATTTTAAGATCAAATTATCTACCAGATTTATTTTTTCGCTTTCCAACATTTTTGAATTTTCAGGTTGGTTGATGGCCATGGTCACTCAAATTGTAGAACTTCATCTGAGTAGCTTACTTGCTAGACATTTGGCTTCTTACAGAGTCTATTCTAAAGATCACAACCATCAAATTCACCTTTTGCTCTCACTTCCCTTATGCAATTGCCTCTTGGGGTGTCTAAAGAAACATTTTCCTGCTCTAAAGATTAAAAGTAGAAACCACGTCTTCTTATTTAGTTTGATCATTATTTAGTTTCCCTGGTTTTAAACGAGCAAAGCATTCATTTAAACGTGAAACCCACATTTGCTGCAGGAAATAAAAAACAAAACTGAGCATCTGCTTCATGGTCAGATGAAGTCGATGGTTTGTTTAATGTTTTCTGTTTTGAATTTTATTTATTTGTTTGTTTTTGGCTGTGCTGGGTCATTGCTGTTGCATGATCTTATCTCCAGTTGCTGTGAGCAGGGGCTACTCTCTAGTTCTGGTAAGCGGGCTTCTCACTGTAGTGGAGCATGGGCTCCAGGGCACACAGGCTTCAGTAGTTGTGGTGTGTGGGCTCCACAGTTGCAGCTCCCAGGCTCTAGAGCACAGACGCAATAGTTGTGGCGCACAGGCTTACTTGCTCTGAGGCATGTGGGATCTTCCCAGACCGGGGACTGAACCAATGTCTCCCACACTTGCAGGTGGATTCTTTACCAGTGAGCTACCAGGGGAGCCCTGTTTAATGTTTTTTATTACAGTAAAATAGAAAACTTAATCACAAAGGTTTGTATACCATCAGTATTCTAGACTACTTCAAGACAAGACATTAAACTGGTGTTGAAATTGTCTTTACGTAGGAAAAACTCAATATGCCAGCAAATTTGGAAAACTCAGCAGTGGCTACGGGACTGGAAAAGGTCAGTTTTCATTCCAGTCCCAAAGAAAGGCAACGCCAAAGAATGCTCAGACTACTGCACAACTGCACTCATCTCACATGCTAGTAAAGTAATGCTCAAAATTCTCCAAGTCAGACTTCAGTAATACGTGAACCAGGAACTTCCAGATGTTCAAGCTGGTTTTAGAAAAGGCAGAGGAACCAGAGATCAAATTGCCAACATCCACTGGAATCATCGAAAAAACAAGAGTCCCAGAAAAACATCTATTTCTGCTTTCTTGACTTTGACAAAGCCTTTGACTGTGTGGATCAAAATAAACTGTGGAACATTCTGAAAGACATGGGAATAACAGACCACCTGACCTGCCTCTTGAGAAATCTGCATGCAGGTCAGGAAGCAACAGTTAGAAATGGACATGGAAAAACAGACTGGTTCCAAATAGGAAAAGGAGTATGTCAAGGTTGTATACTGTCACCCTGCTTATTTAACTTAAATGCAGAGTACATCATGAGAAATTCTGGGCTGGATGAAGCACAAGCTGGAATCAAGTTTGCTGGGAGAAATATCAATAACCTCAGATATGCAGATGACACCACCCTTATGGCAGAAAGTGTAGAGGAACTAAAGAGCCTCTTGATGAAAGTGAAAGAAGAGAATGAAAAAGTTGGCTTGAAGCTCAACATTCAGAGAACTAAGATCATGGCATCTGGTCCCATCACTTTATGGCAAATAGATGGGGAAACAGTGGAAACAGTGGCTGGTTTTATTTTTCTGGGCTCCAAAATCACTGCAGATGGTGATTGCAGCCATGAAATTAAAAGATGCTTACTCCTTGGAAGGAAAGTTATGACCAACCTAGACAGCATATTAAAAAGCAAAGACATTACTTTGAAACAAAGGTCCATCTGGTCAAGGCTATGGTTTTTCCAGTAGTCATGTATGGATGTGAGAGTTGGACTGTGAAGAAAGCTGAGCTCAGAAGAGTTGATGCTTTTGAACTCTGGTATTGGAGAAGATTCTTGAGAGTCCCTTGGACTGCAAGGAGATCCAACCAGTCCATTGTAAAGATAGTCCCAGGTGTTCATTGGAAGGACTGATGCTGAAGCTGAAACTGCAATACTTTGGCCACCTCATGTGAAGAGTTGACTCACTGGAAAAGACTCTGATGCTGGGAGGGATTGGGGGCAGGAGGAGATGGGGACGACAGAGGATGAACTGGTTGGGTGGCATCACCAACTCAATGGACATGAGTTCCGGTAAACCCCAGCAGTTGGTGATAGACAGGGAGGCCCAGCATATTGCAGTCCATGGGGTCATAAAGAGTCAGACACGACTGATTGACTGAACTAAACTGAGGAGAAAGTCATTTTTTTTAATATTCTCCCCTCTGATCTTAAGGAATAATTTACAGGACACCTACTTCTGGAAGTATGATCACCATACTACTGAGTGCACCATAAAAGGGGAACCTGAAAACCTAAAAAGCAAGCGAGTCCCAAACTGGCTCTATTCTGGGGGAGTTGTGCTAAACCCTGGGAAGATGATGAAGCCCAGGGACAGCCAAGCTGCAATCTAACAGGAAAACCTTTATCTAAATCTGAGACCCCAAAGGGAAATAAATATATCATGCACAACAGGAGACCAAAACCAAAATGAAACAAAACAAAAACTATACATCCATCTCAAAGCTGGTGTTGGATGAATGAAAAAGAAACTTCCTTTAGGATTTTATGAGGGTAGTCTGGCCTTTAAATGAGTTTTCAGTCTAAATGTACACTGGCCACATGATCTAAAACATCTCAACAGAGTTACATTAAAGTAGTCCCAGTTTCACTGCAAACAGAGTCAAGATACATCCTCTCCCAAAGATTCCAGTTCAAACCAAACCTCAAAGAGCTGCCACTAATAAACTCCCAAGGGAAATGGGCAGCTCTCATTCAAACTTCAGGGAACACCCAAGAAACAGACATCTTAACGAAATTCAGCAAAAAGAGGAAACATCTGAAACAGACATACTAAATTTTAGCTATTGGAATTATTAGGCACAATATAGATAACTATATTTAATAGTTTTTGAAGGATGTTTTTTGAAAGAAGCTTTAATATATAAGTAGGAAAGAGGCAAATTTTTTTTAAATCTCAAAATGATAAGTATAATATTAGTAGCTGAAATAAAAACTCAGTAAACATGAATGTTTTATAATATGAAGGAATTATTTTTAACGATTATAAGTGTGATAATAATATACTGGGGAATGTCCTTATTTTGAAGCAATGCATGCCAAAGTATTTACGAATCAAAGCTGATGATATCTGCTACTTATTTTCCAAAGGCTCTAGAAAGAGAGACAAATAGGAAGACATATCAGTGGGTAGGTGGCTGAATGGATGCATGGAATAGAGAGATGAGGAGAGAGAGGGCCAAGTGATACCTGAACAGATGGGTAAATTGATGGGTGAATAAAGCAAAAATAGGGGCATCCGAATAATTTGTTTAATCTAGCTGGGTGGATATACAGGTGTTCACTGAACTATTTTTTTTCTACCCTGAACTATTTTTTCAAGATTTCCGCATCTTGAAATTTTTCAAAACAAAAGTTGCAAAAAAAAAAAAACCATCTGTATAAATAAAACAAAGACCTCCTTCTCAATCCTGGAGTCTTTTCTCCTTCCAAAATTCCCCATGCCTTTCCCTTTTACTCTTCACCTAAGGCTGCCCTGTTCTTTTCTTCCCAGGCAGCAGAGAAGAAAAATGGAATTTCCTACCTTCTCAGTGGGCACTTCTGGAAAGCTGTTCTTCACAGGGAAATAGAACAAGGTTGTCTAAACTAAAATTTTTATTAATAATGAAATGTAGATCCTTTGGCATTTATTGCCTTTGGAAATTTCCATGATGATTCTCCTTCATTATTTTATTTTATTGATCGAGACATGGTTGACATATAATGTTATATAGGTTACAGGTTCACCACAGAGTGACTCACAAGTTTTAAAAGTTATACTCCTTCATCCTTTAGTGCTAAGTCTAGAACTCAGTGTCTTTCCCTCCTTACAAGAGGGCACATGCATATGTACACACGCACACACTCTCTCTCACACACACATACACACCTTTTCCGCTACATCAAATTAAAGTCCAGTGGGCCGTAGGAGAATTGACCAGAGAGGTGATGAAGCAGACCACACAGTATATTGAGACCGATCCCTGGAAGGAGCTGAGAATTCCTTGATGTCCCCCCAAGGAAAAGTAAGGCAAAATCGTGTCATTCTCAGACACTCACATAATTAAAATCATATAAAATTAAGGCCAAAATGAAATCTTCCTCTTTGTGTTAAAAGTAGTTCTCTTAATCAGTCCATGTACCCTTGACTGCTCCTGCTACACATGAAGAAGTGATTGAAAAGATTAATTTTAACAGAAATCACAGTTTCGGTAGTTACTAGGCTAGCATTAAGCAAAGCAGCATCCGGCCTCTGAAAGAAGCTGACGGCTTCTGGGCAGGGGGAAAGAACAGAATCACCTAGTTTTGCCACAGGCAGTACAATGGCTTTCATATTCCTCATTTCAGTTTGCAGCTTGCATACTTGCCCGTATGCAAGCCTTCCACATGTGACATATTAGGAGAGGACCCTTTGCAGGAAGTGAGAGTCTGAACTTGACATCTCATCTCATCTAGAATGACAACTGCCTGGTTACTAAACCACAAGTATTCATTTCCACAATTTGCAACCAGCAACCCTGCGCATGCCAAGGCATTCTGGACAGAACCAACAGTAGCGGGCTGGTCTTCTGGGCCACAGCCTTTTCCACTAACACCAGGTCCCTAAACAAATACTAAGAAAATATGTGCCCTAAACCCTGAAACAAAAATGTGAATGCAAATTATATGAAAGAAAGGTTCTCCAGGAGGAGAGACGCGTAAATCTAGTTTGTGTATGGAAATCGAGGTTGCTTTGCTAGGCACATCATGCTGAAACAAAGGTTAACAATTTCTTTGATCCTGACTGGCAGATAGGAGACTATTAGTGACACCGAATGACACATGCTGACCTCAGACTTGGGGAGGACGAGGGTGGAAGGAAGAGAATGAAGGAACTAAGGGTTTAGAGCAAACTCTTTCTGGGAAGGGTCAGATAGTATATTTTTAGGCTGCGTGGGTCACTGTGTTTCTGTGGCAGCTCCCTACCTCTGCCCCTTGGAGTGTGAAAGCTGCCAGAAGCGATCTGTAAATGAATGGGTGTGACCATGCTCCAGTGGAACTATTTACAGACACTGAAACCTGAATTCTTCATTATTTTTACACGTCATGAAATAGCGTTCCCTTTTTGAAACATCATTTTCAAATGTAAAACCCATTTATATTCCATCCTTGATCATTTGCCAGGTTAGGGCACTCTGTTCTAACAGTCTGAACAGAGTAAGACAATAAGTCTGGGTCCCAAGGGTAGAGAACCCACACCTAGCAGTGTGCAAACACTTAAATCTTCTCGAATGAATGAATGTATACGTGATACCGGTCTATTGCCAGTAGCATTAGGCGGTAAGGAGTTCATGATCTGAATAGTTCACTTAATTGTATTTTATAAAAGTAACAGCCCAGAATGGATTTGAAATTAAAAAAAAAAAAAGCAAACAGAAACACAACATTTTTTCACAGATAATTATTAAAGCTCTATTTTGAACAACTTAAAACGTAAGTTAATTTTTCTCAGTGTGTTCCAGGTTTCAATTCTATTAAAAAAGAAAATCTGTCCTATGCGATTATTGCGTCTATGAGACAATCTATTCAAATTAAATGACACAGATAATTTCAACATGGAAACTCAATCCAAAGCTTTTTGAAATGAAAAAATTATTAAATATTGTTCCCACTGTTTTTCCCTAACTCTTCATATTCCACTTGTTATAAGTCTTTCCAGGCTTTCCACTAGTAAAAGCGCTAGTGGTGGCACAGCAATAAAGAACCTACCCACCAATGCAAGAGACACAAGAGACGCAGGTTTGAGAAGAGCCCCTGGAGGAAGGCATGGCAACCCACTCAAGTATATTCTTACCTGGAAAATCCCATGGACAGAGGAGCCTAGCGGGCTACAGTCCAGGGGGTCACAAAGGATCAGACAAGACTGAAATGACTTAGCACACATAAGTCTTTCCATATGCGAAAGATCATCAACTGGCAATATTTTCAATTTCACAAAAAATGAGAGTTTCATCTTTTTTGCCTACTCTGCCATATACACTGTTCTTCTCATTATTGAAATTTAAAACTACTAATTAGAGCAAATCATTAGTACATGATCTCATAGTTTCACTTGAAGCAGGGCTTCTCAGAATACCTGGAAAACTTGTTAAAACACAGACTGCTGGGCCCACCCCTGGAGATTCGGATCCATGAGTTTGCATTTCTCACAAGCTCCCAGGGGGTGTTGATGCTGTGGATCTGTCGACCACATTTGGAAGAAGGAGCAAAAACACCAGGTTACTTTGTGAACTCAGCCGAAATATTAATTCATTCAATTATTTTTATATGGTAAATATTTAAAAATAAAATGTAACATTTTAAGAATGTTTTTAAACAGATTCAGATTAAAATCCAAGATAGTTGAGAACCATCTGCTTTTAAGATGACTCTTGTAAATGATAAACTTGACACACTTTCCAGTATGTAGCCTTTTATACATGGTAGGTGTTTCACGAATGTTTGCAGAAAAGAAAAGGAAATCAGGAGTGACAGAGAGCGTATGGGGCCTCACCCAGTTCAAGAGAACAATTAGAAATGGAACTACTGTTATTTCAGATCATGAATGCTTTAATCTATTCTATAATTATGAGTACATCACTAAACCAGATTTTGCCAAATATGCTATCCCTTTCATTTGACCCTACTCTCAATTTAAAAATACTCCCAAATAATATTCTCAGATGGTTTACAATATCACAAAACTAGCAGAGAACTCTCATTCTGAACCTTCCTGTACATCTTCCCCAGGAGCAAATCCAAAACACTCTGTCCTTAAGTGTGTTGCTTGGTCTCCAATTCAGTCTCTGGTAGCAGACATCCTCTCTGTCAATCTCCCAATACAGTTAGTGAAGCCTTCGGGATTTGTCCCACTTGTCAGTCTATTGTTAGGATGTATGCAACCTAGCAAGCTCATATCTTTGTCATCTCCATTACTTGGTAATATGCAAAATACTTCCTAGTTGAATATTTTATCTTAGACTATCTCAGATTGATCATCAATCTAAGACATCTATTACAATTCTTCAGCTACATCTTGCATGTCTGTGCAACTTAAACAAACATTTGGCTTATGCTAATATAGGGTCAGCTTAATAGCCTGCCACACAGTAGCCATCTGGGCCATATTGCCATCATTCTTCCTGACATCTATGAATTACAACTCAAGGTTTCCAGGTTGAATTGAAGAGATTACTTTTCCATATTTTATTGCCAGCATATTTTACAGAAAAGAAAATTGAGGCCTAGAGAATTTAACTAATTTGTATGATGGAATGATACTTACAAGCATTATAAGCCAGTTCTTACTTTCATTGTTTATTTCATCAAAGAACCATATCAAGTATATTCAGCCAGAGTCCATATAGGCAGGAAATGGGGCAGAGGGAAGGAAGGAAATTCTAGTTTTGGGAAAAAGGGAAAAAGTTAAATGTATATATAAGCCATTCCCGTCTCCAGGTTATCTTCCTGACCCAGGGACTGAACCCAGGTCTCCTGCATTGCAGGCAGATTACTCACTGAGCCACCCGATATGTACCTAAATATATGTAATTATAAATTGTATGATCCTGGAGGAGGGCATGGCAGCCCACTCCAGTATTCTTGCCTGGAGAATCCCATGGACAGAGGAGCCTGGTGGGCTACAGTCCATAGAGTTGCAAAGAGTTGGGCATAAATAGTACAAAACAAAATAAAAGAACAAGATAAAGTATGGTGAAAAACAATCAGGCATATTTCAAGGAATAGAGGAAAAAGAAAGAAAATTATATTCTACCTGAAATTAAGGCAGAAATGTTCCCAAAACAGAAAAAGAACTAAAAGCAAGAAATTAGTCATTTATCGGGTCACATTTATACAATAACCTTTAGATTGTTAAAAAAAATTCAACCTCATTTTTGTTTTCACTGCAAAACAGTATGTGTCCCAGAATAGGTACTCAATAAATGTTTATTGAATTGAATTTAAATTACTCTAGTTTAGCAAGATTATTTCTTTTTCATAGTGCTCTGAGGGGAAAATCATTAGATGGATTTTTAACCCACCTTTTATAAATGATTCTATAGTGCTGGCCCACTTGAGGATTTTCCTTTGTTAGACTGTAACATTTTGCTTTTGGTCTGTTGTAATTTCCTTCTCTGCTCTGGCACTAAAACTGCAAATAAGACAGACTCTCACTTGCCAAGTCCCACCTGTCAAATTTCAAAGATCCCAGAAAACATGTTAAGGGTCTTGAAGCCAACTCCTTTATTCAAAGAGCCAGCTGAACCCTGATTTTTGCTTGTATGATATTGCTGCCCTTGTTCCATTTCAACCATCCCAGGCAGAGAACAGAATTTTTGCTTGGACTTCAATTCCATGTTTGTGTTTATCTAGAGTTTGTGGATATATTATTATAAACAAGAAAAATATCTGGGGAACTTTAGAACTTCAGTTGGAGAAATCATTGCAATCAGAGCTTTCTCTGGTGGGTAGCCTTAAAGATCCACTGAAGATCCTATCAACCTTTAAGAATTTCATTTTTCTAGTACAGTGTTAAATTTCCCTGAAAAGTTGACATCAAGAATAAGCCAAACTTCACAAATGTATCATTTTCCAAATAAGGACTGTTGCCTCAAAAGGCCTAGAATATAACTTAGAACTCATTCTCACTCACATTTCACAAAATTATATATATAAGCAACAAAATTTCACATTTGAAGGACATTTTCTTCTTTAAACTTACCCCGTGATGGGGGAGGGGGGCTGGCAGGGGGAGAGTGACTGACCTGATAACTTTCCTATCTCGGGTGATTTTCCATTTATTTAAATGCATAGGACTCTTCCTTTGCCACACACACATGCATAATAATTATAGTTTAGAATGGGTCAGAGAGGCCATCTGGTCCTAAATTCACTGATGAGAAAATTGAGGCCCAGGAGATTAAAATCCTCTCCCGAGAGGAAGAAAAGAGCCAGAATTAGAAATGAAATCTAATGCCTCCCAGATGATTCTTTCCTCTGCTCTAACAACATGTTATTCTTTTGCATTGTCATTTAACTTTTTGCTTACTACCTACCTCTCATCTTGCGAACCAGATTGTCCTTGGTTTAGTTCCAAAGCTACTCAATGAGCATCATTTTGTTCTGGATGTCATCCTAGATCTTGGAAGTAAAAAGCAAGTGACACCATTCCTTCCCCCAAGAATGTTTGCCTTTATAGTACCTGTGATGATGAATGTTGAAGAAAATCAGGACACAGTACTGATGTTCATTCATGCGCTACTTCACAAAATATGTATTGAGCACCCGTACTGTGAAGGGCATTCTTTCTATAACAACAGTGAATAGAAATAATAAAAATTCTTGCTCTTGTAGATTAATATTCAATTGGAAGGAGAGGCAGGAGATTAACAAATAAATACATATGCCTGTTGGTGAAAAGTGCTATAAAGACAAACTACGGATGAGGAGGCCAAAATGATGAAGGCCCTGTTATAAATGGGCCAGAAAGTCCTTTCTGAAGAGACGACCTTTGAGCCAAGATCTTAAGTAAGACAAATTCAGCTGTTTTTCTGGTTTCCTTTGGGCCCTTCACAAGGGTTACAGTTGGGAATGAAAAGGTGTGACCATAAGAGGTATAGAAAATTAGGGTCCTTTGGTTTTATTCTAGGTTTAATCTTTTTAAATTATTCATTGAGATGAAATCCACCTAGCATAGAATGAACCATTTGATGCGTCCAACTGGGTGGTATTTTATGTGTTCACACACTGTACAACCTTCACCTCTATTTCTGAAAAACTGTCATCACCCTCAAAGAAAACTCCATTTGCATTAGCAGTCAGTTTCCATTCCCAGAAGCTCCAAGTAACCCCCTCCATCTACTTTTTGTTCCTCTAGATTTAGCTTCTGGATACTTCATGTAAAGGGAGTCATACTGTCAACTACAAATTGGCACTTGTCATCTAACCTCCACAAGGATTAATCATGTGCTGCTGCTGCAGCTGCTGACCTCCAACACCCCCTGAAAGGAGTTCAGGGTGGAGAGCAGAAATGAGGCACTCTGTGCTCAGTGTAGTGGGGGCAGGGACTGGCAGAGCATGTCTTCAGATACTTAGATTTTTTCCAGTGAACCAGTGAAGTTGCTCAGTCATGTCCAACTCTTTGCAATCCCATGGACTGTAGCCTACCAGGCTCCTCCATCCATGGACTTTTCCAGGCAAGTGTACTAGAGTGAGTTGCCATTTCCTTCTCTAGGGGACTTTCCAGACCCAGGGATCAAATCCAGGTCTCCTGCATTGCAGGCAGACACTTTACCGTCTGAGCTACCAGGGAAGCTCAGGGACTGATCTTATGAGCTTAATTCTTGTATCTCCTCATTTCTAGAAAAGCACTGAAATCTTTCATGGTGATGACTGCTTCTCATGACTAGCAGAAACCTTCTAAAATATATATATATATATATATATATATGAGCTTGACTGCGTGTATTCCCCCTTCAACAAAATCACATATATATATATTGACCTTTCCCCCTACCTCTTTGGAGCTGTTTCTCAGAGCTATCTGAAATGCTGTGTCCCAGGCTCCAGTCCTCAATTTGCCCCCAAATAAAACTGAACTCTCAACTCTCACATCGTGCATTTTTTTAAGTCAACAGTACCATATGTGAAACATTTTGTCTTGGGTTTTTTTCTCTTTGCATCATGTTTTCAAAGTTCACTGACATTGTGGCACATGTCAGTACTTCCTTCCTGTTATAGCTCAAAAAGTTTCCATTGATTGTGTAAGCCACTTATAGGCTATCTACAGGTCAGTACTGGGCTGTTTCTACCTTTTGGCTATTGTAAATAATGCTCCTAGGAAACTTTTGTACAAGTACTTGAGCATCTATTTTCCAATTTACTAATATATTGCCCCTCTTTAATCCATTTCTGAATCTATTCACAAACCATCTTTGAAACTGAAAAATGTTTAAAATGATGCCACAGTGGTGATGGAACAAGTATACCTGAAGCCTCTAAATGAATGCCTGGCGCATAAGAAGACTTCAATAAATGGCAGTTGTTATAATCAAAATGGATAACCAACAAGGACCTACCGTAGAGTACATGGGACTCTGCTCAATGTTATGTGGCAGCCTGGATGAGAGGGGAACCTGAGGGATGATGGATACATGTACATCTGAGTCCCTTCTCTGTTCACCTGTAACTATCACATCATTGTTAATCAGTTATGCTGTGCTTAGTCACTCGGTCATGTCTGACTCGTTGTGACCCAACAGACTATAGCCCTCCAGGCTCCTCTATCCATGGGGGATTCTCCAGGCAAGAATACTGGAGTGGGTTGCCATGCCCTGTTCCAGGGGATCTTCCCAGGTCTCTTGCATTGCAGGCGGATTCTGTATCATCTGAGCCATCAAGGAAGCCCAAGAATACTAGAGTGGGTAGCCTATCCATTCTCCAGGGGTCTTTCCAGCCCAGGAATCAAACTGAGGTCTCCTGCATTGCAGGCAGATTCTTTACTAGATAAGCCACCTATACCCCAAAACAAAATAAAAGTTAATATATATATATATATAGAAGCTGTTATTTTCAATAATATTTAAAAATTAAACATTAAAAATGTTCTTTTATATAACTGAAAGAACACAATGTTAAATATCACACAGTGAGTGCAAACGTCCCAGAGAATTCTTCCAATCTGGAGGGTAGACGTGAGTAGGCAACCAGATCCTTGTGGAGAGTCAAGCTTTTTACAGCCTATCCCTACACTCTTCAGCCACCTCATCTACTTCTCAGTAGTTGGAGAAATAGGCTGGAATTTTTCTCAGCACTCAAGTCATTTATCTACCATGTTCTAAGGTGTTCACTAGTCTCCAGATTTGCCAGTGGACTTCCTCTGGGTTTTGCCCTGTAGTTACACAAACCTTGTTGTGAAAAAAAAATGTAAAGAGATTGTTGTGTTTCTGATTGTGTACCTTGGCATGAAGTGAATCTCTAATTTATTGATTTAACACACAACTGCTGACATCATTACCTGAAGCATATCAAGCAGGTCTGATTCCAACTTGTTTGCCACCCAGAGTCAATACCATTTACACCAATTGTGACAATAGAAATTCCATTTTCATCTAGAGCTAAATAACTGCTCAAAATAATCACTCAGTCTTTTGAAGGGCTAGGACTTTGAAGATGCACTAGAATTTAGGTGGTCTAGTGGTCATGTCTGAGTTAAATTCACCCATTCCAGTCCATTTTAATTCACTGATTCCTAGAATGAAGTTGAGCTTCAAGCCAACCTTTTCACTCTCCTCTTTCACTTTCATCAAGAGGCTTTTGAGTTCCTCTTCACTTTCTGCCATATTTATTCCTAGATGCCACTGTTATTCCTAGAATAACAGAAGCAGAAGATATTAAGAAGAGGTGGCAGGAATACACAGAAGAACTGTACAAAAAAGATCTTCACGACCAAGATAGTCACGATAACGTGATCACTGACCTAGAGCCAGACAACTTGGAATGTGAAGTCAAGTGGGCCTTAGAAAGCATCACTACGAACAAAGCTAGTAGAGGTGATGGAATTCCAGTTGAGCTATTTCAAGTCTTGAAAGATGATGCTGTGAAAGTGCTGCACTCAATATGCCAGCAGATTTGGAAAATTCAGCAGTGGCCACAGGACTGGAAGAGGTCAGTCTTCATTCCAATCCCAAAGAAAGGCAATGCCAAAGAATGCTCAAACTACCGCACAATTGCACTCATCTCACACGCTAGTAAAGTCATGCTCAAAATTCTCCAAGCCAGGCTTCAGCAGTATGTAAACCGTGAACTCCCAGATGTTCAAGCAGGTTTTAGAAAAGGCAGAGGCACCAGAGATCAAATTGCCAACATCCGCTGGATCATGGAGAAAGCAAGAGAGTTTCAGAAAAACATCTATTTCTGCTTTATTGACTATGCCAAAGCCTTTGACTGTGTCGATCACAATAAACTGTGGAACATTCTGAAAGAGATGGGAATACCAGACCACCTGACCTGCCTCTTGAGAAACCTGTATGCAGGTCAGGAAGCAACTGTTAGAACTGGACATGGAACAACAGACTGGTTCCAAATAGGAAAAGGTGTACGTCAAGGTTGTATATTGTCACCTTGCTTATTTAACTTATATGCAGAGTACATCATGAGGAACGCTGGGCTGGAAGAAGCACAAGCTGGAATCAAGATTGCCGGGAGAAATATCAATAACCTCAGATATGCAGATGACACTACCCTTATGGCAGAAAGTGAAGAGGAACTCAAAAGCCTCTTGATGAAAGTGAAAGAAGAGAGTGAAAAGGTTGGCTTGAAGCTCAACATTCAGAAAACAAAGATCATGGCATCTGGTCCCATCACTTCATGGGAAATAGATGGAAAAACAGTGGAAACAGTGTCAGACTTTGTTTTTTTGGGCTCCAAAATCACTGCAGATGCTGATTGCAGCCATGAAATTAAAAGACACTTGCTCCTTGGAAGGAAAGTTATGACCAACCTTGATAGTATATTAAAAAGCAGAGTCATTACTTTGCCAACCAAGGTCCGTCTAGTCAAGGCAATGGTTTTTCCCGTGGTCATGTATGGATGTGAGAGTTGGACTGTGAAGAAGGCTGACCGCCGAAGAATCGATGCTTTTGAACTGTGGTGTTGGAGAAGACTCTTGAGAGTCCCTTATACTGCAAGGAGATCCAACCAGTCCATTCTAGAGGAGATCAATCCTGGATGTTCATTGGAGGGACTGATGCTAAAGCTGAAACTGCAATACTTTGGCCACCTCATGCGACGAGTTGACTCACTGGAAAAGACTCTGTTGCTGGGAAAGGTTGGGGGCGGGAGGAGAAGGGGATGACGGAGAATGAGATGGCTGGATGGCATCACCGACTCTGTGGACATGAGTTTGAGTGAACTCCGGGAGTTGGTGATGGACAGGGAGGCCTGGCGTGCTGTGATTCATGGGGTCGCGGAGAGTCGGACACGACTGAGCGACTGAACTGAACTGAACTGAACTGAGTGGTCATGTATGGATGTGAGAGTTGGACTGTGAAGAAAGTTGAGTGTCAAAGAATTGATGCTTTTGAACTGTGGTGCTGGAGAAGACTCTTGAGAGTCCCTTGGACTGCACGGAGATCCAACCAGTCCATCCTAAAGGAGATCAGGCCTGGGTGTTCATTGGAAGGACTGATGCTAAAGCTGAAACTCCAATACTTTGGCCACCTCATGCGAAGAGTTGACTCACTGGAAAAGACTCTGATGCTGGGAGGGATTGGGGGTGGGAGGAGAAGGGGACGACCGAGAATGAGATGGCTGGATGGCATCACCGACTCGATGGACATGGGTTTGAGTGAGCTCTGGGAGTTGGTGATGGACAAGGAGGCCTGGCGTGCTGTGATTCATGGGGTCGCAAAGAGTCGGACACGACTGAGCAATTGAACTGAACCGAAATGAGAGATATTCCTAGTCCTTATGTGACTTGTTTTGACCACCAAGAACATAATCTTTTCTTTATTCTACTTCCTCATTACGCTAAGGTTATTTTATCTGATGCTGTGTACTTCACCAAAGGCCGCAAGGCTGAGTCTGTATTTTTGCTTATCTAGTCCAGTCAATTCCTTCAACATGGTTTTGAGTTGCACAACTCATTTAACATCAATTTTGCCTTCTTTTTTAAAATTTCATCTAAAGTTTCTTTTATACATTGTTGCTGTTTAGTTATTAAGTTGTGTTCAACTCTTCACAACTCCATGGACTATAGCCAGCCAGGCTCCTCTGTCCATGCAATTTTCTGGGCAAGAATACTGGAGCGGATTGTCATTTCCTTCTCCAGGGGATCTTCCTGACCCAGATATCGAACCTGCGTCCCTTGCATTGGCAGGCAGATTCTCTACCACTGAGCCACCAGGTAAACCCAAAAAGGGCATGTTCCCTCCCCACTAGGGAATCAAACCTCAGTCTTGAGTGACAGGCTGGAATACTCACGACCAGACTAACAAGGACGGCCTTTCGTGCACTCCAATGTTAATAATGTCAATGAGCGAAAATTGTGACTATCGGCCTAACTCTGTAATTTGTAGTTCCTGGCCAAAGTCAACTTAATATCCTCACAGAAGTGGCAATTTTAAGAAAACCAGGTCCTTCTTAAGCAAATAAAAGAGTCCTCTTTACAATAACCAAGATCCCTGATCCTACATTTGTACTTGGAGCTCCTCTACTTACAGAAATCACTACTGGCTGTTTTCAGCCACTCTGTAGCTGTCCACCTTTTCCACATCCCATATTGCAGACAGAAGGAAGCTTTCAGAAAATTCTCTGCAAACATTAAAAGAAAAACACAGCAACAAGATGACTTCGCTATTTCAGGGCTGAGTGACCCAACAGACTTATCATCACAGCTGAGGCCAAACTCCAAACAAAACAAATATCATTGTAAGCAAAATTTCTCTGCAAGAAAAATATTTTGCAACTTTGAAACTTCATTGTCATTGACTCAGTAAACTATACCAGGCAGACAGACAAAGGTGCAAGATGAGACTCTGATGCGGCAATCTCCACCTTCTTACTAGAATGTCTTTAAGAACAAGGATTTGTATCTCTGGTGCCTGGTGGTTACTACAGTGATGCTAAATGATTTTGGAAATGAACAGGTATTTAATTTATGTTAGTTGTTGAGCAAATAGGTTCAATAAATTCCTCCTCCTATAACGTATATGTATATGTACATCTGATTCATTTTGCTATATGCTTGAGACTAACACAATGTTGTAAATCAACTATATGCCAATACATTTTTTTTCTTAAAAAATGAATAAAATATAGTAATTTTCAGTAAGAAAAAAATCCTCTTCCTAGAGCTTGAAAACTCAAGGAACAGACAGTGGGAAATGCCAAGTCTGTTAGAAGTATATTAATCCTTTATTTGGAAGTACTAAATAGATTGTTCTGGAAAAATAAAGCCAATCATTTTGTAAGAAAGAATCATTTTTATTTATTTCAAACTTGCCCCACTATCTTTCTTCTCCACTGGACAATAAATTGTTTCACGGAAGAAACTCTGTCTTACTCATATATATAACTATACCAGCTAACATAGTGTTTATCATTAGTTCCATAATAATTTCTAGAATTTCTAGTTCCGTAACGATTTCTGTTACTGTTAAACTGAATCCTTAAGAGGTTAATTATGGAATAAATCAGTAAGACGGGATGGAGGCCCCACTCCTAAAAGCAATGACCACTAGACTGAGAATTCTGCACAGTGCAACCATGGTCCCTTTGAATTTACTGTTAAGGAAACTCTCTTCCATCCAGTATTGATATAAGTGCAAGGGAGAGGGCCTGGGTTTGGGCCAGCAGTGGCCAGTGGATTTTGGCCACGCTGATTTAGAAATACCGTAAGTCTTTCTCAAGTCTGGTCTCCGTGGTGCGCCAGCTCAGAGACATTATGCCCTGCATCGATTTCTCCATGGAATTGAGGTTTCTTGATGAAATTCCACTGCTTTGCCTTGAAATGTAAATACATTTCCTTAAGTGCAAGAGCATCTGTGAGGAATCTTTCATCGTAAGGTTAGGATTTCTGAGACAGAGGATGTTGCCTACAGAAAGGTTTTCTGTACAAACCCACCCCTTCCACCATCCCCCCAGCTTAGTGTATTGGACCACTCTCAAGGCAGGCTAGTCCCCATGAGAGTCCTGAGAGTGGTAAGGGCTTCAGAACAAGAGGGACCCTAAGATGTGGGGACATTCCTTTGGAAATGTGAATGAGTGAATTTGCCGAAAGTTGTGGTAAAGTAGAAAGAACACCCCGGGAGAAAGAAAGGGAGAAAGAAAGGACAGGGAAGGAGGGAGGGCGCCCAGAGGTCTGGTGCTCGTGCAAACCTCATGAGCAAGGCAAGGCAGGGGGCTCATGTTCACTCTCCTAGTGAGGAGACTGAGCCTCAGAAAGGCTGTCTGGTCTAACTCTCACGAGGACTGGAGCTGAGGCTTGAACCCAAATCTCCTGATTCCTGGTTCCGCAGTCTTTCTGCTACAGACACTACAGTATCTTTCTTCCTTCAGCTTCCTTAGAGTTGTGCCTACTGAAAATTTCCGTGAAACATTGACACTTGGATGAAAGGGCATGGGTACAGGGACTTCTGCCCTGGAGTGTCTGTGATCAAGAAGTTCGGCAGCTCATCACGAGGAGAGTGACGAAATCAGTTATCCCAGGGGTTCCCTGAGCACACGAGACAACTTGATATGGCGTGATCCCAAGACATATTGTGAAGTGTAAAATAAACCTGATTTTTTTTAAATTGGAGTATAACTGGTTTACAATGTCATTTTAGCTTCTGCTATACAATGAAGCAAATCATCTAGATATATAAAATCCTTCCCTGTTAGGCCTCCCTCCCACCCACACCCCATCCCCCCCATCTAGGTCATCACAGAGCACCAGACTGAGCTCCCTGTGCTATGCATCAGCCTGTACAGTATCAACCCAAGGTTCCCCGGGGACAGGGCTTCTCAGTCAAGAAAGGAAAAGTTCTATGGCCTCCGTTCTACACCACTGAAATCCGCAGTCACTTGTCTGCCCCACCCTCCAGCATAATCAAGGTGCAGGGCTATGAAAGCCAACTCCAGAGTGCTCCTAGAGCAGCTCTCTGCAGAACAGTGTCTCCAGAGCGAGAAATCCTCTAGCTAGGACGCCTGGGAGGAGCCCCAGAGGAGTCCGCTCCTCCAGGGAGCAATTTACTCCAGCTAGATGCCATAGAGTAATAACAATAAAAGAAAAACCATCAGCAAGAAAACCTGGAGGCAGACAAACAACTCAGAGCTGTATGTAAGATGGAGCAGAGCAAAGTAAGTGTCCAGCAGACTGCAACAGAAACCCTGGGGCAGCAGCAGAAGTGAGGTGGGGTGGGGGCTCTGCAGAAATGGGGGTCATAGAAGTCATGTCTCAGGTAGAAGTGACATTGCAATGGGGACCTTGATGCAGTGGCTCAAGCAACTAATTGGTTGCTTAGCACAGCAATGGTGGAGCCTTTGAAATCCTCAGAACTGCAAGGCTGCTCTGGATGTGAAGACTCAAGGCTGAGAGGGGTCCAAACAGAAGCCATGGGGCTGAGAGGGGTCCAAACAGTATATCCATGGTGAACAAGGGCCTCCCTGGGGATGGCAGTGGCCAGGCTGGGCAGTGGGACTCTGCAATGACCGCCATCATGGAGGTGATTGAGCATCTTCAGGATCACCTGGGAGTTCACATCAAGGGAATGAAATGTTTCGCTCTCCTCGCCTGCCTTCAACCTATGTAATTCAACTAGTTCTGCATGAAGCTTAGTGCCACAAAGTCATCTCAAAGCTGATAAAAGATCCCTGAATTAGCCTGAGAATTTTATTCAGCTCAGTTCAGTCGCTCAGTCGTGTCCGACTCTGCAACCCCATGAATCGCAGCATGCCAGGCCTCCCTGTCCATCACCAACTCCCGGAGCTCACTCAAACTCACGTCCATCGAGTCGGTGATGCCATCCAACCATCTCATTCTCTGTCGTCCCCGTCTCCTCCTGCCCCCAATCCCTCCCAGCATCAGAGTCTTTTCCAGTGAGTCAACTCATCGCTTGAGGTGGCCAAAGTATTGGAGTTTCAGCTTTAGCATCAGTCCTTCCAATGAACACCCAGGACTGGTCTCCTTTAGGATGGACTGGTTGGATCTCCTTGCAGTCCAAGGGACTCTCAGGAGTCTTCTCCAGCACCACAGTTCAAAAGCATCAATTCTTTGGCCCAAGGCTAAATTTGGGGGATACAAAGCCAATATCAGAGGGGATAAAAGGAAATTACTAGCAGCAGTGGGACTGTCCAGTATTTATTGAAGGCAAGAACTTTGCAAAGGGGTCCGTATGATAAATGTATATTTCCCAACAGAAACTATTGTTAGATCAAATGAAATTTTCAATAAAGTGTATCTCATAAATTATATAATCCATTCCTACTTTCTTGTTTCCTGTTTTTTTTTTTTAATAAAATTCATGTTTGTTGTACTGTAGGCATGATCATAGCTATATTTTACTTAATCTGAATCCTATTCCTAAATCCTAAATATGCCCCAGGACACATCTTCATAGTTTAGGGAGATTTACAGCTACTAAAGAATATTAATTAAAACTTTCCTTTGTTCTATTGTGAATTCAGGTTTTCTAAAAAATAAATTGTATATAAGCTTTCTTTCCCCTGATGTGTAATTTATAACTAAAGGATATACAATTCTTTGGGAAATACATTGCTGTCCAGGGTTATAGTACTATAACACACTATTATTATTATTATAGTATATATTACAGCATATTATTACACAAGATTACTGTTATAATCTAGCTTGAAGTTGTGTCTTAATACACATCTTTGTCCTTATTACATATTTGATTAGACACAGGTCAGATGGGGGGAAGACTCAGAGATGAACTGAATTTAAAAGATAGTTGAAGACTATCAACAGACTTGAGCCGATGGACTAGACGCGTCCTAAAAACTGTTATTTTTATTCCACGTATTTTAAAATGTTACATTAATTTTTTTTAAGTTGCTGAAATCTCACATAAAAACTATAATTGGGGGCTTCTGGTGAGAAAGAGGCTTGGCCTCTCTGTGCCTGCCTTCGCTTATAACAACCATCTGTGGGGACTGAGTGCTTGGCCCTACATGGCTGCTGTAGGCCCCTGGGTTCACAACTCCTGAATTTGCAGCCTCTGAGCTGAGGATGAAGCAATGTGAGGGAGCAAGGAGGGGTGAGACAGGGTAAGAGCTGTGATGGGAGGAAGGCGAGGATGACGGTCACTGTTCTGTGGACTGTACGCATACAGTGTGAAAGGCACATGAGTCTGCAATTTGTTGTGACACCAGAATGCTCTGCTTAATGCTGAAGACTCTTTGAGACTCCGTCCTTGTACTTAGAGGCGTGAAGAAGAGACCAAGGAAGAGGAAGCAGCCGGTGTTAGCCGCTCGGTCATGAGCGTTGGTCGCTCGGTTTGGTCTGACTCTGCAACCCCGTGGACTGTAGCCCACCAGCCTCCTCTGTCCATGGGGATTCTCCAGACAAGAATGCTGGAGTGGGTTGCCATTCCCTTCTCCCAGGGATCGAACCCAGGTCTCCTGCATTGCAAGCAGACTGTACCACCAGAGAAGCCTCGGAAGAGACCAAGGAAGAGGAAGCAGCCATTCCTCCTCACAGCATAACCAAGGACAATGAATATCTGGTGGAGGAAATGAAAGGAACTGAGTCAGGAGTGACGCTGAGCATAATTTCAGCTTTTCTTTGTGATTCGGTCAGCCCTGCTGCTGCTATTTAGTCACGAAGTCGAGTCCGACTCTTTTGTGACCCCATGGACTACAGCCCACCAGACTCCTCTGTCCATGGGATTTCCCAGGCAAAAACACTGGAGAGGGTTGCCATTTCCTACTCCGCGGGATCTTCCTGATCCAGGGATCAAACCCACATCTCTTGCATCAGCAGGTGGGTTCTTTATGGCTGACCCACCAGGGAAGCTCTTGGTCATCTCTATACACATCAAATTTTTTTGTGTGCACTTCAAAGGCTCTTTAGAAACATTGGCAGAGATTCCTTAAATTAATTTTCAATTCTTCTGCCCTTATCACTTCTGTGTAATATAATTCTTACAAATTTTATTTTTTATTGAGGTATAATAGACACAACATTATATGCATTTCAGGTGTACAGCATAATTATTTGATATTTTATATATTGTGAAATAATTACCACAATGTCTAGTTAACATCTGTGACCACACAGTTACAGAAAGTTTGTGGGTGTGATGAGAACTAAACATATTTTAAACAAACAAACAAACAAAAAAGGAGTTTTTCAAATTCAAAAAAAATACATGGACCTCTATATTCATAGCAGCACTATTTACAATAACTGAGAAAGGAAAGCAACCTAAATGTCCACTGACTGATGAATGCATAAAGTTATGGTATCCATATACAATAAAATACTACTCACCCATTAAAAAGAATGAAATAAGGCCTCTTTCAGCAACATTGATGGACCCAGAAATTATCATACTACTAAGTGAAGCAAGTCAGGCAAAGAAAATATCATATATCACTTATATGTGGAATCCAAAGAAGAATGATATGAATGAACTTATTTTACAAAACAGAAATAGACTCACAGACACAGTGAAATTACAGTTACCTAAGGGGAAAGGGCGGAGAAGGCAATGGCAAGCCACTCCAGTACTCTTGCCTAGAAAATCTCACGTACAGAGTAGCCTGGTGGGCTACAGTCCATGGGGTTGCTACTAGTCGGACACAACTGAGCGACTTCACTTTCACTTTTCACTTTCACACATTGGAGAAGGAAATGGCAACCCACTCCAGTGTCCTTGCCTGGAGAATCCCAGGGATGGCGGCACCTGGTGGGCTGCCGTCTATGGGGTCACACAGAGTCAGACACGACTGAAGTGACTAGCCAGCCAGCCAGCCAAGGGGAAAGGGGGGTATAAGTGAGGAAGTAGGAGATTAACAGATACACAATACTGTATATAAAATAGATTTTAAAGAGGACTTACATTTATATATAGTATAACCGAATCATTTTGCTGTTCATCTGGAACACGGTAAATCAACCATATTTCAATTGTTTAGGGAAGATATGAGAAAATAGAACAGCAACAATAAAAAAAAAAAAAAAGAGTCCTCTGACCTGTGGTATCACTTGCCCCAGGCTTGATGGACTCAGACTGCGGTACTTTGGCCCAACTTTTACAGATTCTCTGTCTTCTCTCTATACAGACAAGCATTATTATGTAATCTGCCATTTTTCTCATCCACTACCTTATTTGCAGGCTGCTATCTAAGCAAGAGACTGAGCACTTCTGGAGAGCAATGACTAATAAGCTCATAACAAGAATTTTCTTTGATTTCTGCTCATAGTTTTCTCTGGCTTATTTTTGGATTTGTATCTCATGAGCTTCCACAAGGTAAAGAGGAAGATCACAGCACTTATGCATCCACGTATTGAATTGTTGGGTCTTCATAAAAAACACTTAAAATATTTCATTGGTTAAAAAAGTTTTATTTCTCTAAAACAAAAGCAGATTTTTATTGTTCAAAATGTGTATGGCTGTGCTTACCGAACAGTTTCAGTTCTTAACTGTGTATAATTTTAACTCCAAATATCTACTCATGAAGGATGTTTCCCTAACTTATGAATGACACAGATAACAAATAAACATTTCTCAAAGGCTAGAAAATGTATAATAAAAACAACTTTGTAAGGTCCAATCTTTTTTCCATTCTCAGTTCTGCTTTGATCTGACAGAAAGAAAAAAAATAATGTGAATTAGTTCTTCTAGAAATTGCCCTTAATGCAGCAATAATTCTTAGATTCTGCAATCTCAGGAGAGTTATGGCAGTGATGTCACTCTTCCTATAACACATGAGTGTCAATAGTGCTTTGAAACGATCACTGGTGTTCTGTGATTATTATCTGTTTCTTCAATGTGCTCACTTTCCACCTGCTTAGATGCACCTACACGAACACGCAAACATACATACACGACACGCTTTCTACCAATTGTCACCTGTCCATGTCTAAACTTAAAATAACCTAAAATGTGTGTCTGAATCTGCAATGTTTAGGTTTAATCTCTTTTTCCCTCTTTCTATCTCTAATAAATATGGTATGTCAACCACACCTTCATCTGGACCCACTATCTATAAATAATAGCCCTTCCTAAACCATATTACACTGCTAGTGGTCTATTTAACTAGCCAACAAGGCATGAAGCTCCAGCCTCATCTCCAATATGAAGAATAACTTTTGTTTTAAATCATGATTTTTCTCTGATGAAAATAGTGAATTTAACTTACAGTGACTGAAGCATAATGCCTCAAGGCAACAATTGAACAACATCTCTTTTACTCTAGAAGTCAGGCTTTGGGGAAATCTAGCCATCTTGAACACAAATATGAATGCAGAAGTAAGTTAGGCATGAGTGTGGAAAAAATCCAGGTCATTAAATCATAAAGTATGCCTAACATTGCTTTTATTTAGCCAGCTGCTTGCTGAGTATGCACTAAGCATGTTTATGCCCTGTGCTCATTGCTTCCCCCTTGCAATAATTCAGATCAGAGAAAAAATTACTGTCAAATAAAATGGCAATTCAATCAAGAACAAGTAAGGCTTTAAGGCAGATTTAAACTAAGACACTAGCCGTAAATTCACAGAAAGTCGGGATATTAGAAAATAACAGTGTAAGAACATATGGATGCTGTCAAGCATGCATTTGAGACTGAGATTTCTATATAGTGTAAAATTTTCCAAGGGCCTGACATTATTAACCCCATCCATCCCCACAAGAACCCCAAAGCATAGGTACCCATTTTACAGATGTGGCTGAGGCTAAGTCATTCAGCCAGGATTATCCTCGGTTAGAGTCAGAACTAGATGTCGAGTCGTGGGAGATGAAACCTCTGAATCTGTTATTAACAAACTACACTGGGCTTCCCTGGTGGTCTAGTGGTTGGGATTCTTCCTGCAAAATGCAGAGGACAAGGGTTGGATCCCCGCTTGGGGATGATCCCACCTGCCATGGAGCGGCTAAGCCTGCCATGCACCACAAGAGCTGAGCCCAAGCTCTGGAGCCCAAAAGCCGCAACTAATGAAGCCCTCGAGCTCCGGGGTCTGTGCTCTGCAATGAGAGAGGCCACCACAATGAGAAGCCCACGCACTGCGACAGAGAGTAGCCCCCACTTGACACGACTAGAAGACAGCAACGAAGACCTAGGGCTGCCAAAAATAAATAAATAACCCTTTAAAAAAAAAGGAAACTACACCATCCATTACCATGGTACCAATGAGCAAGAGAAATAAAACTTTTCTTTTGACCTGATGACATGGCATTCTGTAAGGACTTTGAAATGCTAAAATATGAAGTGTGGTTGTTGTTTAGTTGTGCGCAACTCCTTTGCAATCCTACGGACTGTAGCCTGCCTGGTTCCTCTGTCCATGGAATTCTCCAGGCAAGAATACTGGAGTGGGTTGTCATTTTCTTCTCCAAGGGATCCTCCCAACCCAAGGATCAAACCGGGTCTCCTGCAATCCAGGATTCTTCACCATGCGAGCCATCAAGAAAGCCCCAAGCCCCTCCCAATTTCCCCTAGTTGTCAAGGCAACACATACTAGTGAGACTTAATTTTCAGCCTTAAACCGCAGGTGGAGGAGTTTGGAAAGAAACCAAAGAAGAGAGATGAGAAAAAGTGGAGAGCTTAGCACCCGGAAGCTGAATGAAAAAATTATTTGAAGGGTAGGCTGAAGGCAGCTCCAAGCAAACCCTAGGGGGAAACCCCTCAAGGGTAGAGAAGTAGCAAATGATTTCCATTTCTTAACTATTATTTATTTATACATGTGAAGTAGCAATAAGCTAATGACAAAGTCAGTTGAAGGAGCTCTTCAATACTATTTAAAAGAGGACTGTATTTGATCGGGTTCACCTTTCTCTTTTCAGCTGACAGTGTTAGCAACTTAGGTGCAAAAGGAACTATGTTCAAAACAGCAGGAAGACAGATGGTTTGTGCTGAGCACGGGCACAGCTGGATCATTGATTTCCATGCAATGTGATGCCTATCCTGGGGACTGGTAAGATGATGTTAGGTGGTGCCAGGAACCAGCATAAATAAATAAAAACACATAGTGGTTTCCTTTGCAGCACTCTTCAGTCCTAATGAAAGCCAGGTTAAAGTCTCAGTTTGCTCTACCAGGTCTTTATCTCCACTTGTGCACTGACTAATCTTGCTGAAGTCAGTGTACCTCCCAACGAGAGTCTGTGGCAGCCCACGCCATCTGGCTAGCATTCAAGTCTTCAGGTATCTCCTATTCATGCCAAACGATAGTGGTTTTCCACTTTGGTGGTGAAATAAATGTTCCTATTTAAATAAATGTGACTCAGTAGAAATAAACCAGGGAAAAAATTTGAAGCAAACACTTAAGTAAACAAGTCCAGGCGTTATGTAAAGGTAGCAAAACTATCAGTTTTGTAGGTGATAGGCTGAAAAAGAAAACACTGAGTTAGAGACATTTTTAATGTATGTGCATGTGTGTATGCATACGTGTACATTTATTACATATATATATATATATATATATATATATATCCTGATTAGTTTCAAATCTCCTTGTCTGACGAAGAATATCCTTAAAAAAAAAAAAAAAAACCTTAAAAGGAACTAAAAAGTATCTCTGTAGTAGTATTAGTTGCTTAGTCATGTCCAACTCTTCGATCTCATGGACTGTAGCCCACCAGGCTCCTCTGTCCATGAAATTCTCCAGGCAAGAATACTGGGATGAGTTGCCATTCCCTTCTCCAGGGGCACTTCCCAATGCAGGGATCAAATGTGTGTCTCCTGCACTGCAGGCAGATTCTTTACCATCTGAATTGCCAAGGAAACCCTGTGCCTATTTAAAAAATAATAAATTGTCAATTCCCAGTGATATTACCAAGGGTAAATATTTCACTAAAGAATGCTTTTTCCTAACTGAGAGTTAACATGGTATGTAATCAATATTCTATAATCTATAATCATTTCTAGAGATGAAATGGTAAAGGAAGACAGTAAGCTTTATTCTTCATGGTAATGGAATATATGTGGTTCATAGACTCTGTTTTCCTGTCCAGAGATTAGGCAAAAAGACTCTTCCCCCAAACTTTCTGTAACACCTTTGTCTCAAAATTTCAGCACACAGTTCTATTGAATGACCACCACCAAACACTCAGAACCATCAGGAGCATCCACCCCTTCTGGTGCCCAGATTTCATCTCAGGACTTTGTCAGGCAAAGTCAGAGTCATTGTGGTATAAAGATTAGACCAGAGGAGGTGGACCCAGAAATAGGTATTCCCCTTAATGTGGTGAATGCTCCAATTCCTGCTAGTTCAGGGGCAAAATTGAGAAAAACTCAGAATTCAGAGAATTTGGTAAATGTGGACCAGTCTAGGCAAATAGTCAGGGTTAGGATGTATAAGACGGAATAACAATATCAGGATTATCTGTACAGGTAAGAGGGTCAGGAAAGTGAAAGTGTTAGTCGCTCAGTCGTGTCTGACTCTTAACAACCCCATGGACCGTAGCCCTCCAGATTCCTCTGTCCACAAAATTCTCTAGGCAAGAATACTGGAGTCGGTTGCCATTTCCTCTTTCAGGGGATCTTCCCAGTCCAGGAATCAAACCTGGATCTCCTGCACTGCAGGCAGATTCTTTGCCATATGAGCCAGCAGAGAGTCAGGGGATCCAAGTAAAAGGCAAAATTCAGAAACCCTGCAGGCAGCATCTAGTCTGTGACAAGCCTCTGTTGGCTGTTGCTGGGATCTTGCCACTAGCAGTGGGCTCAGGACCTGGCCTCCCGGTCACAAGGAGAACTGGCAAGATCTAGGAAGGACCTCAGTTCTGGAGGAGCACAGTTTACAAAGGCATAGATTCCAGGATATGCCGCTGATCCTTTTATCCTAAGTAGGTCCACGGGTAGATTGAGTCCCAAAGCCTGGGTGGTACTGCCATCATTAGCCTCAATGTTAAGCTAAGGCTTCCTAAGTCCGCTGATGGGACTGAGGTCAAGAAATGGTCCTCTATCTTGGAGGCAAAGATGAATCTTCATGTGTGAGTGAAGTCTTCCCAAAGGCGGGAAGAAGAGGAATTCAGAGGATGAGAATCAGGCAGGGGCTGTGCACATAACAGGTGATCGTGTGATCTTTCTGTGATTACATGGAGCAATCATGACCTGTGGAGATCAGCAGTCCAGTCTTCTAAATTTGGTAGGTATGCTTCAAAGGTGGCTCAGTGGTAAAGAATCCGCCTGCCAATGCAGGAGACTCTGGTTTGATCCCCGGGTTCAGAATATTCCCTGAAGAAGAAAATGGCTCCCCACTCCAGTATTCTTGCCTGGAAAATCCCATGGACAGAGGAGGCTGGAGGGCTACAGTCCCTGGGCTCACAGAGATTTGGACACAACTTAGTGAAACAGCAACAATACACTGAATCAATGGTTCTCGTCCAGGGGCAGGGATGACGTGAGTCTGTTCTCTTTGAGAAGATCATTCAGTGATGAGAATTCTTACATGCCCCAGCATTCTATAAATCTCTGCTATGAACAAATCAAACTTATACTGCCTTAATTTAACCTTTTTTGGAGGGTCACACAGTATGACTTGTGGGATCTTAGTTCCCTGACCAGGGATTGAACGTATGCCCTCAGTAGTGAAAGCATGGAGTCCTAAGCACTGGACCCCCAGGGAAGTCCCAATTTAAGCTTATTTCTATCTTAGTCCTCTGTGAATGTTGGGGTGGAGGGTATGCTGGGAAGCATCTTCCTAGAGAAAAAGAAAACAAAACCTCTCCAAGTATTTAAAGATACGGAAACTGTCATTTAGCAGTCTCTTGTTGGAGGCCAAGCAATGTCTGTTCAACATTTCATGAATTAAGTTTAGCAATCATTCAGATATAGACAGCAAAGCAGAGAGCCTAGGAATTTTTTTTTAATAATACCAGACTGGAAAAAAATTAGATACACACCTGTGACATACATTTGAGAAATAGTTTCCAATTGCATAGAATAAATACCATTAATTATTTGAAATCCCTTAAGACCTAGCTATTGATATGTGGAGCAAGGACCAGCAGTATAGGCATCCCTTGGGAGCTTTTTAGAGATGATGAGCCTGTGCTTCAGCCTAGACCTACTGAATCAGAATCTTCGATTTAATGAGGTTTCCAGATGATTCATACGCATGCTGCGTTTGAAAAATACTCTGAGATATTTACTAGTACCTTTACCTTTTCAGTATGTGCAATAAAGAAAATTTAGAAAATTACATTCATTTCTTATGCATAAAACTCTCCATCATAGCTACCATTTTCTGTTTGTGTCGTTTGGTCAGTAAGTTGTGTCCTACTTTTTGATAATCCATGGACTGTAGCCTGCTAGCTGCTCCTCTGTCCATGAGATTTCCCAGGGAAGACTACTAGTGGGAGTTGTCATTTCCTTCTCCAGGATTCTTCCCAACCCAGGGATCAAACCTGTATCTCCTGAATTAGCAGGAAGATTCTTTACTGACTGAACCATCAGGGAAATGAAGTTACCATTTGCTACCTTTAAATATAGCTCTTAACTGGTGAAGATAAATATACTAAGGAACTACTTCCTATCTCCACCCTCCACCTCAACCATTTCAAAATGGTGGAAATTCCCTTATACTCAACAAACTCATCAGAAACACAAGTGGGATGAGGAATAGTATGAGTAGCAGAAAGGAAGTCCACACATCCAGGAAAAGCCCTGGGAGGACTGCAGAGAAGACAAAAGGCTGAAGAGATAGACTGGGGAGAAACTGAAAGCATGGCTCATCTATGGTAAACGCACACATGGTTGGATGTTTGGTTTCACAAGTCACAAAAATCTCCAATTTCTGACCTTGCCTCTTGACTGGATGTTCAAGTGGAGAACCAGCTTCTTCTTCATCTGATTTGCTAGTTCCCAGGTGATAAGCTTATTCCTGGGCCCTGTTGGTTTTCAGGTATCTATTCTGTCTGCAACTATTACTACTCCCACACCTTTATCTTTCTAAGTGATCTTCTTCAAAGATCACACAAGCCTCTCTTCTAACTCTTCCATAAGCCAAGTTATCTCAAGACAAATTGGAGACCCATAGCCTAGGATATATTTTTTTAAAGGAGCCAAAATTCAAATGCAAAGTATCTTTTGGCTCAACTTAACAAAGTCTTCTGAATCACGACCCATACTTTGGCTGCCTCTTCCTTTTGGGCGTGGTGGTTGCTTGTAGCTGGTATGAAATCTCTCATGAGAATTAGTCTGTGTTTGCTTCAGAGAGTTGGAAGATGGGCAAAGTTTGAAGAATTCTGATTAGAACATCAGAAGGACCTTGTGGGAGTGACTTTGAGCTATGGAGTATAGGCGATTGGGCAGCCAACAAAATGACGGCGCTCAAATAAAGCAACAAGATTTAATCTAGCAACTTCTCAGCTGACAGACCCATTGATAGATCCAGATGTTTCTTCTAAGACCAAGATTATAAGAAAGTATCAGCCAAAAAAGGTAGCATGACTAGCCAGAATTTCTCCCTAAAATCAGATACCCAGGATAAACTACCAATGTGAATGCGCTTTATAACAAGTGTAATAATCCATGTGTCTATAACCTTATACAGATTTTCATTGTATTATAAATTGGATAGCTGAACAAATTTAAGGAAAATAGTAGGATTTTTTTTTCTTTTTAAAGGTGCATCATGATTGCAGTATCTTTTTGTATGCTCTCTGTAAGTGAAGAATAACGTTATTTTTTAACTATTGAAATATAATGAGGATATAAGTCTTCCCTTATAGCTCCTGCCTGCAATGCAGGAGACCCAAGTTCAGTTCCTGGGTTTGGAAGATCCCCTGGAGAAGGAAATGGTAATCCACTCCAGTCTTCTTGTCTGGAGAATCCCATGGACAGAGGAGCCTGGCAGGTCCCTCTCCATGGGGTTGCAAGAGTCAGACATGACTTAGTGATTAAACCACCATCAATGAGGATATAGGTATATACATAGTAGCATGATATGATTGATGGAAATCATGAACACATAATTTTTCCATAAGAAAAAGAAAATACCATGGTTCATAAAAAGAAAATCTAGAAGAAAATTATGTACATTCCACTAGAAGTTACCAAACCATCATCCATTACATAGAGAGAGAAGATAACTTGCATGTTAGTTTACTGAAAGGGCTTTGCCAGAATAAATTCACTCTCTAGTTACTTAATAACTCTGATGGATTGATTATAGACTTAGTGTGGAAACTCCTAGTTTCTTGTTTTAAAAAGGTAAAGCTATTCAATGATTATTAGTCGTCTTTAGAGAGACTTAGAGAATTAGGTAAATTAATACCAGCTCTTCTGACTGAATTTCCTATGGAACTTTCAGGAAAAGGCTGAAACTCTAAGACTACGCAACAGACTTCAGATTTCCAGCAATCCATGAAAAACTCAATAATAAACGTTACTTTCTCCAAAGAATATCAAGCAAAGCAGATTGTTATTCTAATTGCTTTCTAATTCCTTTTATTTTCTCCAAATTTAAGTTGAAAAATACAGCATTTTTAGCAAGATCACAGTAAGCTCATCTGCTCGTTACCACCCAATTCCATAGGAAAACTATTGGAGAGCCACTGGAATCTATTCTGAGATAGGAAGGGTATAAGTTAATTCCATTCAACATCTTCATAAAATAAAAATGACTGGCTTCAATTTGTGATTCACAGATGCATGTTTTTGATTTATAATATTTAATTTAGGAGAAGCACTCACGTGTCTTCTTTTCCAAACACTAGAGACTGCTATATTTTAAATTCCTTAATAAGATAACAAACTATGTTGTTTTCATATCATGTATTTATAATAAATACCAGATACAGATTTGACTTTATTAGTTGAGAAAGTCAAAACCAGCCACCCATGATGCAATTTCATTAGTTCTAGGAAGATCCTCATCAATAATATTGTTTTGCCCACCCAACATCACCTCAATCTTCCCCAAATAAATACCTCTCCTGTGCCTAAACATCTACCTGGACAACTGAAAGGCATTTTTACTTAAACCTTTTGTCTTGTCTAATAAAGCAAATAAGTCTGGGAGAAGACATAAGAAATGATATCACATAAGCCACTTACATCTCAACAAATATTTTAAAAATAGTGTGAGGCAACATTCAAAAGACAGAGATAAGAAAAGGAGAAGTTATATTTCTGCCCTCAATCACTCCCAGCTAATAAAGGACCTCTATGACAGAAAGGATTTGAAAAAGTCCAGTAAGGCTGGATTTTAGGAAATATTTGGAGAAGTAGAGAGAGGTTTTCTTTAGTCTGTCACTGGGCTCCAGTGAAAGTGAAAACTGGATTCCAGGTACTGTGCATCAGGTCCCTGATAGCATTTGATCTTGGTGACAACCCTGTGAGTTGGGTGAGAGTATTATTCCCATTTTACGGATAAAGAGAACAATGCACAGAGAGGTGAAGTAATTTGTCCAAGGTCCCTGAGCTCAGAAAGTCTCAGAGACAAGCTTCAAACCACGGAATCTGCTAACATCTTCTCCGTGTAGGGAGTGAGAGAGGAAGGGTCCAGGAGAATGGAGGCATAGGAGGTCTTTGGAGAGATCCGAGGTGATCAGAGCGGTGAGTGCTGAGCCTAAGTGTAAAGCAGGTTCACCAATACAGACAGGTGCTTTGTCTGAGGTCCAGCCTGCAGGGTCCACTGAAGCACAGTGGAGAGTACATCTTTGCCCATTAGGGCCAGAATTCACTGTCCTCAAAGGGAGCATTAAAGCTTGATCTCCACGTCTCTCATCTCTGATTACTATCAGCCAACACACAAGTGTAAGTTACTGGGGTCACCTATTTGGTGCAAGGCCATCATTCCCATAATGCACTGCTTCCCTGCCCGGCCTCTGCTGCGGAAGCACAGCGTCAGAGCAAGGAAATGCCTTTTACCCTCCATCCTCCTTAGGGAACATCCCCTCCCCTCCTTGCCTGAACTGAAGCCATGAGGATGAGCTCCCCAGAGACCTCTCACGTGAGGCTGGTGAACTCTTTGCCTCCTGCGGCCAACTCCGGAAGCATATTGGGCAATGGTTCTGTGAAAAGTCTGCAGTGGCAGAGACCCGGATTCGATTCCTGGGTGGGAGAGAGCCCCTGGAGAAGGGAATGACTACCCATTCTAGTATTCTTGCCCGGAGAATTCCATGGACAGAGGAGCCTGGTGGATTGCAGTCCATGGGGTCACAAAGAGTCAGACGTGACTGTGTGACTAACACGTTCACTCTCTGTGAAAAACAGCACCGTCTGCTTTGAAGTTTATGCCCTTTGGCCAAAGCATTCCCTCCTCCTCCGACATTTTCATGGGTTCCTGTTTAATCCTCTTTCCCCACGTCTTGGCCACCAGCCTTGTGCACGGCGTCGCCTTTCACATGGACAGCTTAGCTCAAGTCCTGGCTCTCAATGGCTTCACTTCCTCTTGTTACATAACATATTCATCTCCTCCCCAATCTTCCTCAGTCACAAGGAAAACTGTCACCGTGCAAAACTTCTCCACCTCCAAAACTTCCTATTCCAATGTCCTCCTCCATTTCAAACATACTTTTCCAGCCCTCTTATCACGCCTGTGGTTCAGCTTTCTTAGTGTGTCACCCCACTCCCTGCTTTCCTTTCTCCCCCTCCACCAGTGTCCTGTTGTTCACACTCCCTTGGTCTTATTGTCATGTGATGGCCACAATGTCAACAAAAATCTTGCCAGTTCTCTAGTTGGATTTTGAGGCCTGTGTTTCTGTCACATGCACTAGAAAAGTCCAACCCTGGAGACCCCAGCTGTGCTCTTTTTATATGTCTGCACCCAAGTGGTCAAGGAACTCTGAGGAAGAACAAACAACAGAGCATCATGACTTGTTAGTCAAGGTAAGCCATCTCCGATGGGCCCTCAAGTGTGTCTTTAAAAGAGTTAGTCATTCAATCGTGTCTGACTCTTTGACTCCATGTACTATAGCCTGTCAGGCTCTTCTGTCCATGAAATTCTCCAGGCAAGAATATTGGAATGGGTTGCCACTTCTCTTCTCAAGTCTATCTTACCACCTTACTAAACTTGGAGTCATCTTGCAGATATTCCTTCTTCCTCATCTTTAGGTTTCCTACCAAGCTATCTGCCCAGCACTCCAACTGGTCTGCCTCAGTCACAGTAAATACTCTTTCCTCAGAGGAATAGTCATGACTTATCTGAGAACAGGGGTGTGACTTTACCTGGAACCGATAACTACATTCATTTTCAGTGATTGTATGGGCTTTCCTGGTGGCTCAGACAGTAAAGAATCTGCCTGCATTGCAGGAGACCTGGGTTTGATCCCTGGAAGGGGAAGATCCCCTGGAGAAATGAACGGCTACCCACTCCAGTATTCTTGCCTGGGAAATCCCATGGACAGAGGAGCTTGGAGGGTTACAGTACATGGGGTCGAAAAGAGTTGGACACAACTGAGTCCACTTGCACTTTGGGGGCTTTTCTGGCTGTTATGGCAGTCATGGCCTTGGTGGGTGTGTCTTTAGTATTCTAATGTATTACAATAAGTGTATAAGGAGGTTCAAGGTCTACTGGAATTCAAGACTTCCATCATCTTGGGCCTAGCAGGTTCTATCCAGTTCTTGCTTTGTTCTCTCTGCAGCTTCCTCCTGAAACTTATATGAGTAATTTGTTTCCGTCACGGAGAGGCAGGGGTATGATTCTGGGGCAACAGTCTTGGTAACACTTATGCACTGTGCTAATCACATCTTTTGATTCTCTCCACAATCCCCCACCCTCACGCTGAGACAGGCATGTTCTCTAATTTTCAGATTAGCATATTGAGGCTCTAAGAAGTTAATGCTGTCTTCAGTTCACAAAGTTAACTACACAATAGAGGCAGGATTCCAAGGTCTTCACCTGCCATACACAAAGGGGATTCATTCTCCCTCATTGATTCATATCTTAGTTATCTCAGTAACCTAATATGAACATTCTCAGGAAAGCCATCTTGGATTTTGACCTTCCCCACCTGCCCACAACAAGTGGTTTCCATGCCTTGCATGTGTGTTTTATTTTTTTCCTACTGTTAAGTAGTTAGAATAGGGAAGGTGAAAGTGAAGTCGCTCAGTCATGTCCGACTCTTTGCGACCCTGTGGAGTGTAGCCTACCGGGCTTCTCCAT
This sequence comes from Moschus berezovskii, assembly GCF_049115385.1. Lineage (NCBI taxonomy): Eukaryota > Metazoa > Chordata > Mammalia > Artiodactyla > Moschidae > Moschus > Moschus berezovskii. Next base: position 21,256,988 of record NC_142477.1, on the reverse strand, counting down.
CCATGGGATTCTCCAGGCAAGAGTACTGGAGTGGGTTGCCATTTCCTACTCCAGGGATCTTCCCAACCCAGGGATTGAACCCGGGTCTCCAGCATTGGAGGCAGACGCTTTAAGCTCTGAGCCACCAGAGTCCAAAATGGTGGTGGCTAAAAGACAGACAAAGAAAGGGGAAGGCCCGCGAAAAAAGGGCAAAGGAAATATCCTTGGACCTGAGTGAGAACCTCAGGTGAAACAAACATGCCCCTCTGCTGGCTAGCCATAATTTGCATAGGGCAGGCCCAAGGGGGAGGAGACAAAAGGTATAAAGAGAGGGAGCCAAGACCTGTTGAGGCTCCTCCTTTGGGGTTGGCCCTCCCTCACGCCTCTTGCTGGAGTGAGATTAAGCCAAGGAATCACACACTCTCCTAGCACGACAAACTAGGCTGTTTCTTCTGGATAACTTGGGTCTCGAGTCCACAGTCATTGTCTTTGTATGTCCAAGGAAACATTAAGAAATGTCTTCCCATTACATTTTCCTTTGCAATTTAAATAGGATAGACAAGCCATAGCTTACAACCTCAGCTGTTTTTAGAAACTGAAACCTTTGCCGTGGTTCACTGAGTATATGTCAAGAGTTGGTTACTTCTGGCTCTTGCTAAAAATATTCACTGCAACTTATTATTATTCCCTTTTTTCCTAATGAGGTAAGTGAGCCTCAGAGATGTTAAGTAATTCACTTAAGATCAAATTATCCTGAAAAACAGATTCTAACCCAAGTCTCTGAAAATTGTATGAAAGTCACACTAGCTCAGTGAACTCCCAAAGAAGAGCTTTGTGAAACTCTTCCCCTCCCTCTGCCTTCGATAGGAACTGCTAGTTCAAAATCATGGTTTGGTGCCTGGATTGTGTTTATTTCAATATCCTAGAAGTTTTTAGGTAGTCAGGTTGTATGGCATTTCAGAACCACTGTCCTGCCTTCTGGAACAACTTCTTGATGTGAAACCTTTAGGAGTCCCTTTTAATGAGCACTCCTCATCAAAGACCATTTCAGATTATGTTAGATTCTGATTTAATCCTCCCTTAACCTCCCTGTTATTCTTATAGGTAATTGGGGGGAGGGGGAAAGTAAATAAAGTACAGATGAATTCCAAGAAAATTACATTGTTCTTCCTAAGCAAAGAACAAATGAATAATGTGTTGTGAAAAGTAGAAAAAAAAAAAACACCACTACACTTAATGTGTATTTAGAAAGTACACACTTATGATGTATATTTTTATAGTTTTTACCCAGGGTATGTATTTGCCTCAGTGTGAATTCAGTGGGAAGAAGGAAGGAAGGAAGGAAAGGAGGAAGGAGAGAGACAGTGACACTATCCTTTTAGAATTTCATTAGCTGATCAAAAAAAAAAGAAGTAGGAGACTTGATGGGAAAGACAAAATACAGAGGAAGAGAGGAATGGGAAGAGAGGAAATAAAAGATTTTTTAAAAAGTTATAATGAAATTCTGGCTAGCATCAGAAATGTAAGCAACTCTTTTTTGTCTTCTAATTATGTTATTTTTGGTTTCATTGTATTTGCTAGTGTGTGTGTGTCTGTGTGTGCATATGTTATTTAGAAAATTTAGAATTTGCCCTGAATGTCAAGGCATTTTTCATCCCCTGCTGGAGAAAGCAGATGAATAGGTAGCAAGCAAAATATAGGCTCTATTATATTCAGCTTAAATATATATATATATATATATATATATTTTTTTTTTTTTTTAAAGAAGAAGGAAAAGAACCCTCTGGGGAATTTGCATACTAGTCAGACTCTGGTGGCTGTGGTGGGTGGTTCCGGCTGAGAGGCAGCTCTATTCTTAGACGTCTGTGCTGAGGCTGGAAATTGTTCACTGCTGCTACAGGACCTTCTTCTAGTCAGTGCTTTTAATGGGGTTCACCTGTCAGATCAAATTTCCCAAACCTGCGTAAAAGGTGATTGTAATCAGACGTGTCATTCCCTTCTGCTCATGGCAAATCTCCAAACAGGGCTCTTTCTGTCAGTAAAGTACTGAAATGTAGTCTTTTCCTTCCATTAAGAGGATTGCTTTCATTTTAGAGGCTCGGGGATTTTTTTTTTTCTTTTTCAGTTTTTTCACTGTTCTTTTCGTTAACAGAAATGTATTACAAGTGACTACGGTTTCCTCTAGTTAAAAAAAAAAAAAGTGCCTTTTTCCTTTGAGTAACAACATTGATGGGCCTGAGTTTCTGAATGTGTGGCTCTTAAATACAAAACCAATTGATATTAAGGATTAATTTAGTCAACAAGGCAATAGTCTTTGGTGCCTATTTAAAAGTAGTTTCTTGAATAAATTCATAGCTTAAAAAGCCAAAAGATAGTGAGGTTGCCAGTAGTCTATCTAGTGATTGAAACTGAGTCTTTAAGATATACATTTTTAATGTATCAGAATATTTACGTAAGTTTAAAATAGCAAATTTCATTTTAAGCTTTAGTAGACTTTCCAACACCCATGCTTTGGGGAAGCCTGAAGCCTGTCTGGCTTTCTTTTTGTTATCTGAAACTACCTTAGAATTAGGGAAATAGATGTAAAACCGTATTCAAGATGAGAATTCCTCAATACATCTTTGGATTCTTTCCTCTTACTCTTAAATCCTTGACTACATAATGAAAAACATATGTGAAGAAAGCAAATACGAAAGCTTTCTTGATGATTCTAAATTGGTGCTTATCGCACCATCATTTTGTCGTTTGACCAGTAAAGACATGAATCTGGGGGGAGTTAAAACAAAAGAAGTAGATACATGATAGAAGGCTTATTAATTTATAAATGAATGATGTTAAATGTGAATTTTCCTGGACTCAGAGGGAAACTTGGGGGAAACATAAAACCACCTTCAAAGGAAATGAAATGAGGAACAAATGTGATATTTGGACCTTAGGAAAATATGAAGGTCAAGTGTACATGAGATAGAGATATACGATATTGCTATTTGATTTTCTATTTCAATGTGTACAGTTATACCAAGTATATTTTTTCGAGAGCATAGTTCTTTTGCAAAAAGATTTTTCTCCAGGAACTTAAATATGTAAGTGAATGGAAGTACGCTGTTTTAGAAGAAAACTTGCCTTTAATAAAATGATTGAGAAAAGTTTGGAGAAATGTACTTAACCAATGGGTTTTTCCTGTGGTCATGTATGGATGTGAGAGTTGGACTGTGAAGAAAGCTGATCGCTGAAGAATTGATGCTTTTGAACTGTGGTGCTGGAGAAGACTCTTGAGAGTCCCTTGGACTGCAAGGAGATCCAACCAGTCCATTCTAGAGGAGATCAATCCTGGATGTTCATTGGAAGGACTGATGCTGAAGCTGAAACTGCAATATTTTGGCCACCTTATGCGACGAGTTGACTCACTGGAAAAGAGTCTGAAGCTAGGAGGGATTGGGGGCGGGAGGAGACGGGGACGACAGAGAATGAGATGGCTGGATGGCATCACTGGCTCGATGGACGTGAGTTTGAGTGAACTCTGGGAGTTGGTGATGGACAGGGAGACCTGGCGTGCTGTGATTCATGGGGTCGCAAAGAGTCAGACACGACTGAGCAACTGAACTGAACTGAACTGAATGGTTCGTGGATTTTGAGATTTCATACACTAATAAAATTTCTATCCTTAAAAAGGCACAGGGCATATAGGATCATGAAAAGAAATAGTTTTTTGTTTTTTTTTTACTTTTAATCAAGGGCATATATCTTTATTTAAAACTGCACTCCTAATACAGGGGGCACAGTTTCGATCCCTGGTTGTGAAACTAAGATTCTGCATGCTGCATAGCACAGTCAAAAAATAAATAAACTTTTAAAAAGACAAATAACTTTATGAAAAACTCTCTGAATTACTCTCTTCACTTTCCCATGAGCAGGAAGTGTTAAACACTCCTGGTCAAATAGCAGTCATTGCCTAAACATTTAAAACATGAACTACTTGGCTGACCAAAACAATGTCAGTTAAAAATGAGGAAAATTTGGTCTCCTTTTATAAGGATGCATAGAAAAATTCATCTGACACAAATATTGGTGGCACTGCTATTTGGTATATTGGGTTTTTTTATCTTAGCATTTTTTTTAATTGGAGGATAAATGCTTTACACTACTGTGTTGGTTTATGCCATATATTTCGAGAAGGCAATGGCAAGCCACTCCAGTACTCTTGCCTGGAAAATCCCATGGATGGAGGAGCCTGGTGGGCTGCATTCCTTGGGGTCACTAGGGGTCAGGCACGACTGAGCGACTTCACTTTCACTTTTCACTTTCATGTATTGGAGAGGGAAATGGCAACCCATTCCAGTGTTCTTGCCTGGAGAATCCCAGGGATGGGGGAGCCTGGTGGGCTGCCATCTATGGGGTCACACAGAGTCAGACACGACTGAAGTGACTTAGCAGCAGCAGCAGCATGCCATATATTAACGTGAATCAGCCACAGTATGCATATGTCCCCTCCTTCCTGAATCCCTCTCCCATCTCCCTCTTCATCCCACCCCTCTAAGTTGTCATAGAGCACTGGGATGAGCTCCCTGTGTCACACAGCAAATTCCAACTTGCTACCTATTTTACATATGGTAATGTATGTTTCCATGCTATTCTCTCAATTCATCCCACCCTCTCTTTCCCCCACTGTGTCCGTAAGTCTGTTCTCTAGGTTTGCATCTCCATTGCTGCCCTGCAAATAGGTTCCTCAGTACCATCTTTCTAGATTCTGTACATGTGTTACTATACAACATTTGTCTCTTTCTGACTTCACTCTGTCTAATAGGCCCTAGGTTCATCCACCTCATTAGGACTGACTCAAATGCATTCTTTTTAACAGTTGAGTAATATTCCATTGTATATATGTACCACAATTTCTGTACCCATTCATCTGTTGATGGGTATCTGGTTGCTTCTGAGAGAGCCAATTCTTAGGCACGTTGATGAGAAGTCTGGGGTCCTGGAGGAGTTGAAAGGGGTCTGGGGCTCTTGAGAAGGAGAAAAGAATAAACATTTTTTTATACATTCCTTTATCTTAATCTCATAAAACATTTTTTTCTTTAAGCCCAGAGCTGATGATTACAAAACAAACAACTCAGCTTAAACTCTGTACCAGTAATTATATAACAGCAATTTATCCTGTTCCAGGACATGTTTCTACTTCTTAAGACCCTTCTGACTAATTCTGTCATCTTTAAATGTATATTATGGCAGTGGGTCTAGTAAAATCATTCTATTGTTAGCTCTGCTGCTGCTGCTAAGTCGCTTCAGTCGTGTCCAACTCTGTGCGACCCCATAGATGGAAGCCCACCAGGCTCCCCCGTCCCTGGGATTCTCCAGGCAAGAACACTGGAGTGGGTTGCCATAATCCCATGTAAATCATGGGAGTGGGTCTGGTAAGGCCCATACAAAATTGAGACATTCTTTTGATTTACTGTAATAACCAATTGAAAAAGTATATAACTCTCTTGCTAAGACTAGCAAAGGGGGCACGCTCCATCCCCCTTCTGATGTCTATGTCAGAAGCTTCCTCTGTCCCTTTTTATACTTTAATAAAATTCTGCTATAGCAGATGGACATCTAGGGGTCCATCTGCAGACAAATTGATAAGAAAGCTTTGGTACATATACACAATGGAGTATTACTCAGCCATTAAAAAGAATGCATTTGAACCATTTCTAATGAGGTGGATGAAACTAGAGCCTATTATACAGAGTGAAGTAAGCCAGAAAGAAAAACACCAATACAATATACTAACGCATATATATGGAATTTAGAAAGATGCAAATGATAACCCTGTATACGAGACAGCAGAGACACAGATGTATAAAACAGTCTTTGGGACTCTGTGGGAGAGGGTGAGGGTGGGATGGTTTGGGAGAATGGCATTGAAACATGTATATTATCATATGTGAAACGAATCACCAGTTCAGGGTCAATGCATGTTACAGGATGCTCGGTGCTGGTGTGTGGGGATGACCCAGAGGGAGGATAGGGGGAGGAGGGAGGTGGGAGGGGGGTTTGGGAGGGGGAACTCATGTGCACCCGGGGTGGATTCATGTCAATGTATGGCAAAACCAACCAATATAATATTGTAAAATAATTAGCCTCCAATAAAAATTTAAAAAAAAATCTGCTATAGCAAGGAGAGACGAATCTCTTTAAGAAAATTAGAGATAACAGGGAAATATTTCTTGCAAAGATGGGTACTATAAACATAGAAATGGTATAAACCTAATAGAAGCAGAAGATATGAAGAAGAGGTGGCAAGAATACACAGAAGAACTATACAAAAATGATCTTCACAACCCAGATAATCACGATGGTGTGATCACTCACCTAGAGTCAGATGTCCTGGAGTCCGAAGTCAAGTCACTATGAACAAAGCTAATAGCAGTGATGGAATTCCAGCTGAGCTATTTCAAATCCTAAAAGATGATGCTATGAAAGTGCTACACTCAATTTGCCAGCAAATTTGGAAAACTCAATAGTGGCCACAGGACTGGAAAAGGTGAGTCTTCATTCCAATCCCCAAGAAAGGCAACACCAAATGTTCAAACTACCACATAATTGCACTCATCTCACACACTAACAAAGAAATGTTCAAAATTCTCCAAACGAGGCTTCAACAGTACGTGAACTGAGAACATCCAGATGTTCAAGCTGGATTTAGAAAAAGCAGAGAAACCAGAGATCAAATTGCCAACGTGTGTTGGATCATAAAAAAAGCAAGAGAGTTTCAGAAAAACATCTGCTTTATTGACTACGCCAAAGCTTTTGACTGTGTGGATCACAACAAACCGTGGAAAATTCTTAAAGAGATGGGAATACCAGACCACCTGACCTGCCTCCTGAGAAATGTGTATGTAGGTCAAGAAGAAACAGTTAGAACTGGACATGGAACAACAGACTGGTTCCGAATTGGGAAAGGAGTAGGTCAAGGCTGTATACTGTCACCCTGTTTATTTAACTTATATGCAGAAGACATCATGCATCATGTGAAATGCCAGGCTGGATGAAGCACAAGTTGGAATCAAGATTGCCAGGAGAAATATTAATAACCTCGGATATGCAGATGACACCACCCTTCTGGCAGAAAGCGAAGAGGAACTAAAGAGCCTCTTCATGAAAGCAAAAAAGGAGAGTGAAAAAGTTGGCTCAAAACTCAACATTCAAAAAACTAAGATCATAGCATCTGGTCCCATCACTTCATGGCAAATAGATGGGGAAACAATGGATACAGTGACAGACTTTATCTTTTTGGTTTCCAAAATCACTTCAGATGGTGACTGCAGCCATGAAATTAAGACACTTGCTTCTTGGAAGAAAAATTATGATCAACCTGGACAGCATATTAAAAAGGAGACATTACTTTGCCAACAAAAGTCCGTCTAGTCAAAGCTATGGTTTTTCCAGTGGTTGTGTATGGATGTGAGAGTTGGACCATAAAGAAAGCTGAGCCCTGAAGAATTGATGCTTTTGAACTGTAGTGTTGGAGAAGACTCTTGAGAGTCCCTTGGACTGCAAGGAGATCCAACCAGTCCATTCTAAAGGAGATCAGTCCTGGGTGTTCACTGGAAGGACTGATGCTAAAGCTGAAGCTCTAATACTGTGACCACGTGATGCAAAGAACTGACTTATTGGAAAGACCCAGATGTTGGGAAAGATTGACGGCACGAGGATAAGGGGACAAGAGAGGATGAGATGAATGGATAGCATCACCAACTCAATGGACATGAGGTTGAGCAAGTTCCGGGAGTTGGTGATGAACAGGGATGCCTGGAGTGCTGCAGACCATGGGGTCACAAACAGTCAGACATGACTGTGCCTGAACTGAACTAAACTGAAAACTCTGCTATACAAAAGCTCCTGAGTGATCGAGCCTGGTCCTTGGTCCAGAAGCTAAATCTTCTTTGGAGATCACAAATCTGACAAGGTTCACAGTAAGCTATCACTTCCATGCCCTCAGTTCAGTTCAGTTCAGTCGCTCAGTCATGTCTGACTCTTTGCGACCCCATGAATCACAGCACGCCAGGCCTCCCTATCACCAATTCCCGGAATTTACTCAAACCCATATCCATTGAGTCGGTGATGCCATCCAGCCATCTCATTCTCTGTCGTCCATGACCTTGCTATTGTTAAAATTGTTGCAACGAACATTGGGATACATGTGTGCATGCTCAGTCATATTGGTTGTGTCCAACTCTTTGCGACCCTATGGACTCTAGCCTGCCAGGCTCTTCTGTCCATAGGATTCTCCAGGCAAGGATACTGGAATGGGTTGCCATGCCCTCCTCCAGGGGATCTTCCTGACTCAGGGATAGAACCCAAACCTGCATTGTGGGCAGATTCTTTACAACTGAGGAACCAGGGACACCCGGGGTACACGTGTATCTTTCAATTGTGCTTTTCTCAGGTTATATACCCAGTAGTGGGATTGTTGGGTCATAATGTAGTTCTATTCCTAGCTTTTTAAGGAATCTCCATACTGTTCTCCATAGTGGCTGTATCAATTTACATTCCCACCAACAAGGAAACAGTCACCCAAATCCAGGAAGCCCAGAGAGTCTGATACATGATAAATGCAAAGAAAAATAAACAAAGACACATATTAATCAAACTAACAAAAATTAAAAACAAAGGAAAACTATTAAAAGCCACAAGGGAAAAAAGCAAAAAATAACATATAAAGGAATCCCCATAAGGCTAACAGCTGATTTTTCAACAGAAACTCTGCAGGCCAGAAGTGAGTGGAAGGATATATTTAAAGTGACGAAAGAGGAAAACATAAATCAAGGTTACTCTGCCCAGCAAGGATTTCAGACTTGATGGTAAGAAAATTATCTTCCAAGTATCTGATTTCCAATATTGTGTAAAGTGGTTAAAAATAAAGACTAAATAACTGCACTGTTACACTGGAAAACAGAAATCAGAAGAATGAGGACTAATCTCATCGATCTTAAGGAAAGAATTTGGATTACAACAAAATAGTAAATTCTCTAAATAGATTTTTTTTTCCATAAATAAAACTTGAGTGAAATTTACTGTATGTCAAAGCCTTATGTCTGTAAAGAAACAATGTAAATGTGTGTTCCTAAGCCAGTTTTGACAGTGGATGGACATCAATTGATATGTTGAGTGTTACAATGAAGATAATGTGTTTCAATAGAGTATGGTATTTCACTTAATGAAAATTAAGATTTGGGGATGTTTTATGAGCACAAAGTGTGTAGCTGCTGCACCTAGTAATTTTCCCAACTGAGGCAACTAAAGAATGTCTAGAATTTTATCAGCACCAGGTGGTTGACAACCACTTGCCTAATGTATACCGAACCTTGGCCTTGAATCCACCAAGAATGGCAAGTGGGGTTCCTGGATGGTGGCCATGTGAGGCCTCTGCCTCAGTGGCCACAGACAGGCTGAAGATGGCCTGCTGTTAGGGTTGAGGCCAGGTGGGATCACCATGGCACACACCAGCTCTTGAGGATTTGGGTCCATCCCTACCATGAGGAGGCAGTGTTAGCTACTGGAAAGAACATTCAAGGTAAAGGGACAAAGCTGGTCACCATGGAAAAGTTCATTTCTCTCTCCATTAGAATTGCTGTAGGTACACAGGCACCCAATGAGTGTTAGCCTCTGGAACCCTTTCTTCTCCGTAAAGCAGATGTTAAACGCATGAAGTGGTGAGCCAAACATGTGGCGAGTCCCCAAATAACTTGACAGTGACGCACAAGTCTATGCAGTACCTTCCCTTTACTTAAGATCATTCATGAGAAGGGAGCAATTGAGCTTCCTCCAGAGTTAAAATGGACGCTCAACATTTCTGGGCTGCCACACACAAAACACGTTCTGCTGAATACACAACTTCAAACCAAGATTTTCTTCACTACAGTAAAATTAAATGTCATGAGCCATGGTCGGGTTGAAATTCTGATTTCGGTATTTGGGGGACCACATTTCTGATAATTTTTCATTGCTGGAACACCGACTGGAGTTAGAAAAGAGAAAAATAACTCAGATTTTTAAATTCTCCCACACAGCTTTAAGTGAAATAAACTAAGAAAAATGCCTCCTTGCTTTCATTTATCCCTCAACAGCAATTTATAGCGATAAACACTAATCCAGGAGACTGATTTGATTGTTCTAATCACCCAAAAGCCTAGTGAGTTTTTTATGAGAAAAGGATGAAGAGAGTGAAATTTATATGACTTTCATCAACAAGCACATCTATCTGCAAGAAATGCATGGTCCTTAATATTAGTAATCATTTAAATATCCTCCATGGTTCAAAGAATCTGTTATCTCTCTACCAGCACCACCAATCCACCCCCGAGCTATTTTACATAAGCCAGGACACACTGGTAATAATGTGGACATTTCTCTGCTATTTTTTTTACCTAAAACAGCTGCTTGGTGGTTAATGTGTTTACATATTTCTTGCTGTGCTTTCAAGCATTAAGAGTTCAAATTTATTTCACTATAGAAACAAGAACCCACATTGAACCCTAGTATCCAGTTTGACCATTTCTTCTCCAGTATAACCCACTGGCAACATCTTAAGTGTGGTAGAGACTAGACTACTGAGATGGTAACTGGAGGGGGCTTCTTTCTCCTTTTTAATCCTGTGTAATGTAACCCATAAAAACCGAATAAGGTCCCTCCTTATCCACTGTTCACTAGTGGATAAGGATGAACTAATTTTAGGAATTAATTCCAGGATACTGGCCCTTCGCAAATTCTAAAGAAAATTTTCTAGGTTAGTGTCTATTTATGACTCTATTACTATTATTGATTACTCTATTACCACCCAACCCACTCTTCCCAAACCTGCTGTTTGATGGACTCAATCATGATTAACTTCGGGGCTTCCCTGATAGTTCAACTGGTAAAGAATCTGCCTGCAATGCAGGAGACCCCTGTTGGATTCCTGGGTTGGGATGATCCCCTGGAGAAGGGATAGGCTACCCACTCCAGTATTCTTGTGCTTCCCTAGTGGTTCAGCTGGTAAAGAATCCACCTGCAATGCAGGAGACCTGGGTTTGATCCCCGGGTTGGGAAGATCCCCTGGAGAAGGGAAAGGCTACTCATTCCAGTATTCTGGCCTGGAGAATTCCATGGACTGTAACAGTCCTTGGGGGTCACAGAGTCTGACATGACTGAGCAACTTTCACTTTTCAGGATTCACTTCACTTTTAAGTGCTTTATATTTGAGATTTGGCTTTTAATAACCAATTGCAAAAGACCCAAACCACTGCCATGAGATTTGAAACAATTCCTTCTTTTCTCAGGTTACAGGACTGATGCGCCTGCCAGGCTGCTCCATAAAAGCCACTGCTGGTACCAATTTCCCAGCCCCTTCCCCATCTATGGAACATGAACAAACTGAGGTCGCCAATCCAGCCCTGGGGGAAAAATCGAGGGACAGGGGTGACATACCTTCTGTTGGGACATACCTGTCCATCCATAAAATCACCACCAGGCATATACACAAACTAGTATTTCAGAAGTGAAACGGGTTTGCTTTAACCTTCTTACATGTAAGAGTGAAGCCTACAATTAGAAGTGACTTAAAAGCCATAACTCATCAGTGCAAAACCAGAACAGGAATCCAGTCACTGTAAAGGCTGGTTCCATGTTTGCTTTCACTCCACAGCTACCATGAATATGGTACACAAACAGATAAAATGGCCTTCAGTGGTTTCACAACTTACATGCATATTATCTATCTACAAGACCTTATGATTTTCTTCTACCTAGCCTTCAAGTTCAAACCCATTTATTGTCCTATAATGTATTTGACTCAAAATATGTGACTTTCAATTAATCACATCCTCATTTTTTATAGAGTATATCTCCATAGGCTGACACTGATCCAGCTCAGTTTTTAAACAAATAACCTTGAAGATCCTGCTTTATTTTTCTATCCAATTATACCCAAGAAAACTCCCAATAATTATTCTGTTCTCTACTGAGACAATGACCCAGGAGCAGGGAAGGGTAATGGTGGTAAAAAGAAAACCAGTAGTCGTCTTGACTTCATTTTAATTGTTTAACTTTATTACTGTTGCACCATTTATACAATTACATATAATTTCAATGCATCCATTGTACGTTTTTTTTTTTTGTTTTTTTTTTAATTTTTATGTTTTTCCATTTTCCAATGAGTGGTGTGTTGGTGTCTGTGACACAGAATGGAAGAGAAAACTGGAACTGCAATGAACGCAGACTTTTTTTAATTTTTTTTTTCATTTCCACTGACCAATAAACAGAACTACAGGTGCACCCAACCACGGACATGCATTAACTCGTCATGAGAAATCTAGGGAGGCTAAGTAGGATGAGAGAAATGTTTGTTATTCCCAAAACGACCGGGGGAGGAAAAATGGAGTATTGGCATCAAGATACATGTGGACAGGCTACGGTGGGCTGTCTGAAAGTTGGCATTCATCCACAACATTAAAAAAATATCAAAATAAGAAAGGCTGTAAATGAAAAAGAAAACACAGAAAATACTGCTTTCATAAACATCTGATTGCCTTGGCACAGCCCTGCGGGCAGAATCAAACGCATCACTCCCCAACCCCCGCCCCTTGCAGAAAGACAAGATGTTCAGATCTTAGTGGCAGGAGCGCATGTGACAGCAGTTCAGGTACAAAAGATGTACTGCACTTTCAGACATTGATCTTGAAAATCCAGGGCTGACTGGTAGAGTTGACTGAAGGTATATTAGATATTTCCCCACAAAAATACTATTTGGATTCTCCCCACCCCCTCCCTCCCTTTGATGGGACCACATCCTTATTCTTGGGCAATACATATGATTACTTCCGATTTGAAACAAGTTAGTATAGGAGAGAGAGACAGAGAGAGAGACAAGAGAGACAGGTCGTCGTTAAGCTGTATTCTTTTTTTTTTTTTCCATAGGCTGTCCTTTGTTACTCTTTCACTGCTACGGTTTGATCGGAATTAGCTGCCGGGGTCTCGGCAGGTTTGACCTCGTCTGCGGGGGCTGCGGGGGCCTGAGCCTTGGGCGTGGAACTCGGCGCCTCCGTGGCTGCCGGCGTCTCCTTGGAGGACGGGGCAGCCTCAGTGCTGCTGGGTTTTGAGTCTGAAGCTGGGGCCCCGTCGCTTTTCGTCTCCTGCGCGGCAGGAGCGGCGGGAGCCTCAGTCTTTGTGGGGTCCCCTCCCTCCTTGCTCTTGGCATCCTTGGTGGGGGCCGCGGGCTCCGCCGCCTCGGCCTCCGAAGCTTTGGGGGCGTCGCCGCCCGCCGGCTCCTGCTCAGCATCTTTGGGGGGCTCCGGCTTGCCCTCGGCCCCCTCCGTCGGCTCGGGCTCTGCCTTCGGGGCCTCTTCCTTGGCCGCCTCGGCGTCTTTCTCGCCTTCCTTGTCTTCGGGCTTGCTGGCGGCGTCCTGGGCATCCTTCTCCGGCTTCTCCTCCTTGCCCTCCTTCACCTCTGGGGTCTCGGCAGCCGCCTGGGTCTCATTCTCTTTCGGGGTTCCCTCCTCTTCCGTCCCGGCTCCTTCGGCCTTCTTGTCTTTGTCCTTGGCCTTCTCATCATTCACATTGTACCCCTTCTTCTTCTTGCTCAGTTTGCCTCCCATCTTGGAGTTCTGTAACAACAGGACACAAAACAAAAGGAGAAAGAGTTACTTGAGGCTCTAGACAGAAGGTCTGAGTCCCCCAAGATTCATGCACTGACGTTCTAAACCCCTGGGTGACAGTATTAGGGGGCGGGGCGGGGTGATTAGGGCATGTGGGTGGGGCCCTCATGGACAGATTAGCACCCTCATAGAAGCGACCACGGCACAGACCTCTCTGGCCCCCTTCCCCATGTGCCCACGAAGCCAGAAACCAGTCCCCTATAACCTCAAAGCAGGTCCACACCAGATACCAAATCTGCCCACGCCTTGATCTAGGACTTCCCACCCTAGCAGAACTGTGAGAAATCAACTGTTATTGTTTACAAGCCACTCTGCTGCTGCTGCTAAGTCACTTCAGTCGTGTCCGACTCTGTGCGACCCCATAGATGGCAGCCCACCAGGCTCCCCCGTCCCTGGGATTCTCCAGGCAAGAGCACTGGAGTGGGTTGTCGTTTCCTTCTCCAATGCATGAAAGTGAAAAGTGAAAGTGAAGTCGGTCAGTCACATCTGACTCTTAGTGACCCCATGGACGGCAGCCTACCAGGCTCCTCGGTCCATGGGATTTTCCAGGCAAGAGTACTGGAGTGGGTTGCCACTGCCTTCTCTGACAAGCCACTTAATCTATGGTAATTAGCTACAGCATTGCTGAGATGCTTGTCAAGCATATAAAAATGGAAAGAGACTTCTATTTACAAAGTAAAGGGTTCAGAACACTACTGAATCATGCACCTTAGAATGGGAAACTCGGTAAATCATACGCTACAAGTATTTCATCACAGTTTAAAATAAAATTTAAACAATGAATCATTTAAAGTATCCGATCAGTAGTAAGCCAAGGACATACCAAGCTAAAAATCAAAGAACAGTGATTAAAAAAACTAAGACTGTCAACTGCAAAGAGAAACGGAGCCACTATTTCTGTGTCTGCTTCCTCATGTCCAGCTCAAACACCAAGGACTGAACAAAACGGCAGTGACAGCCGCTTTAGATTTATAGGAGAGCTAGTGAAAGGTGTCATAATTTTAAAACACATTCCAGAGAAATGACACAGCTGGGAAAAAACCACACAGATCTCAAATTTCGAGAAAATAATCTCAAGCTTCAAACTCCACTATTCATATATGCACTGGCATCTTCAAAGACCAAAGGCAAGGAGGACTTGGTCTATCTCATTATTAAGAAGGACCCATTAAAGGAAAACTATCGCTCAGAAGAGTGTCACCGGTTACATTTGGTTTGTTAATTGTGTCAGACTTGTATTCATTGCTTTTCAAGGTATTTTTCGCTTAAAAGAAATAGTTTCATAGTAATATAACAATGTCCTTCATGATCAATTTTGTGATGAGAATTCAAACTAGTTACTCAACTTTAATGGTCATTAATGACCTTTTCACTCAAAGGTAAGTCTCCAACTTCCTGGAGGCTGACACTGACTCTGGTGTGAGAACCTGTGAGTGTACTTGATCCTGAATCTTTCTCCTCTGGTCCTAAGGCATTCATCCAAATCAATAATGAAGTATAAATTTAGTTCAAATGTATTTTATGGCATCATATATCATATATCTTTAGAGGCAAATTGGTTGCTTTTCCTTGATGAAGTGTGGCAAAAATGACATGGCGATATTCTCTTTCATCGCCACAAATAAATTCAGGAGAAAAAAAGAGAGAGAGAGGAGAGAACACACACTTTGCTTTGTGTCCCCACATACAGGTGACACCTCTGGTTCTGTTTCAAGTCAGAACTGACCCCTGGCAGAACGATACTGTACTCTGTGATGTCTTTTTTTTAAGTATTTTCCACTTAGAAAATTTTCTGCTTATTCATTCCATTCCTTGGACTCATGATTCAGGACAGTGATAACCTACATTTATCTTATTTAAGAGCCGGGTGTTAGATAAATTTCTCTTATACACATTTCTTTTTCACAAGGGAGTGACTTTGGTCATAACCTACTTCAGACATCCAACAGGCTATATTTGATTTAATTTTTGGTTATTTTTCATTCAGAAGTGACAGCAAGCATATATGGTAAAAATACTTTAAATGCACCTTTATCCTGTAAGCAATCACAAAACAATAAATGAAAATATGAAGAAATAAACTGGAGCAGTATTTTAAATTATAGTTTAAACTTTCACTGAATTCTAAATTACCCCATAGGTATGAATGGTGCATGTCAAAATGTCAACTCTGGTATTTCAAGATATTTTGGTACATCAGGTTAGAGCTAAGAAACAGAAAACCTGACAGATCTGCCTGTAGGATCTTCTCCCAATTCCATAATAGAAACCCATGAACCAATTTAGAAAGTACAGAACAGAAGACAAAGTATAAATGTGGTAGGCGTATGACCATAACCAAGTGTCCTCTCTGAAATACACAGCATGAAATTGTATACAGCCATCCCTAGAGACTTAAAGTCATGTTAGTTTACAAACCTAAAATCTACTTTACTAAAATTGGTGTTCTGAAACACAATTAGGGCCAAACTCTATTCTTTGTTTCTGGGCAGAAAATGAACACACAAAATCAAATTCTAAGAAAGTATGTCTCAATTCCTACTGGTCTTTGAAAGTTAATAAACACTATTACTTTTTGCAAATTTTCCTGTGTTAGTTATAGTGAGGTAGCAGAGGAAGTCTTATAGAATTCTCTACAACACTGGAAAAGCAGGACAGTCTGATTATTTCTCAAGAAAATATGGGTGAAAACTTTGCCAACAACCAGGGATAAATTAGAATTCTAATTTCAAGTCTATTAACTGTTTCCAGGGGTGCAGAAACAACATTAATCCCAAAGTATTACTAAAGTATTTAATCTCCTCAACAGTACCATGAGATCATAAGTATACCATTAGTATCTTCCTTTTATCCCTATCCAAATTCTAACTAGGTGAGTTCATGGAGCAGTGTCATAAAAGAAAAAGGCCAAGTCCTACAAAATCAGGTGAGGCAGGATGGCACTGTCTAGGTTGTCAGAGAACTCCACCGAGAAACTAGCAAGTGCGCAGGCAGAGTTCTCATCTCAGGAACGGTACCCATCCTCAGTCACAAGGTTGGTGGAGATCTAGGGTGACTCAAAACTCAAGATGTTGACATGATTAGGACAAAATTCAGATTTTCTGGTAACCTCCATCCCTGTAACTTTTTATCATCCCATTTGCCAATGGAGCTTTGTATCAAAATCCTAAAGAAATAACGGGTGGTGGACATATATTTTTTCTCTTATTTCTATCACTTCTAATTTTGAAAGAAATCATTTGGTGTAGCAATTCAGAAGTTTGAACTTCTAAATTAAAAAAAAAGCAGTTAAACACACACACGTACATCAACTAGTAATCCATCCTGGAAGGTACTTAAACCCAAATCTTTCCTTGATAACTCATCTGGGAAAGAATCCACCTGCAATGCAGGAGACCCTGGTTCAATTCCTGGTTCGGGAAGATCTGCTGGAGAAGGGATAGGCTAACCAGTCCAGATTCTTGGGCTTCCCTTGTGGCTCAGCTGATACAGAATCCACCTGCAATGTGGGAGACCTGGGTTTGATCCCTGGGTTGGGAAGATCCCCTGGAGAAGAGAAAGGCTACCCACTCCAGTATTCTGGCCTAGAGAATTCCATGGCCTGTATAGCCCATGGGGTCACAAGAGTTGGACACTACTGAGCAACTTTCACTTTCGAGCTACAATGAAAGGGCTAGGCGACCTTTGCATTTCTCCACCTTGGGACATTTACCAGCCATTGAGTGACACAGCAGGAAAACTCAGACCTGTGCACTGAACTAAACTCTCCATGTTGATATGACAACCAAACACTAAAGCTGATTTATTAGTTACAACATCTCAGAGGAAAGCAAACTCAGGAGTTTTCCTCTGAAAATACAAAAGAACTGTTATGTTACGAGGGCCAAAGCTACAGACTGGTGGCTTCAAACTGGCCTAGAAAACAACTGACAACTAACAGCAAGAGAGAGAAACTTCACTGTTTTTAATCCTGAAAATGTTGGACAGGAATTACTTCATGGAGACTCTGCACATGCCATTTCATGAGCCTGCAATATGTGCTGGTTCTTTCCCCCATCATTTAATTCTGCAATTCTTAGATAATTATGTGCTTGTTTAACTGTAAGAGAATAGTAGGACACAGGTTCCACAAACACACGTAAGTTCTAGAATCAGGAATTAGAAGCACTGTGACTAAAATATTTTTAAATGGCATCAAGATTTTTGGTATCTGTGTTCCAAGGATGCTCCTGCTGACTGGATATATGTGGAAAAGAAGTTTGTATGGTTATCTGTTGTTGCCACGTGTGCGTGCATGCTAAGTTGCTTTAGTCGTGTCGGACTGTGTGACCCTAGCCTGCCAGGCCCCAGTGTCCATGGGATTCTCTAGGCACGAATACTGCAGTGGATTGACATATCCTCATCCAGGGGATCGTCCTGACCCAGGGATGGAACCTGTATCTCTAGCGTCCCCTGCATGGCACCACATGGGAAGCCCCTATTGTCACCATATTACCCCCATACTGCTAATATTAATATTAGTCTACTTCTTTGATTTGATTCTTTTATGTACTTAAGACTCTTGAGGTTAGAAATCTTTTAAATATATAAACAGTCTATTATACCAAGAAATCATTTCCCAGACAGAAGTAAAGATTATGGATCAGTCATCAATTCTACTTCCTCCCAATTTGAGCTCATACTCAGAGTGATCATAGAAGAAACATCATTTTATCTTCCCACTAATTCTCCATCACCTGGTCCATGGAAACAAGGAAAAAACTCCCTTTCCGTTCTCAGGATGAACAGAGAATCCAAATTCTTCAATTAAAACTCTTCATTTTACTCATATTATATACGTATGTGAAAGACAAAAAAAAATTGATCTACACTTTATCTCGGGTAATAAGCTAAACATAAAATGTTTATGAGGGAAGGTAACAGTCAAATGCCACTACCTATCTTTTTTTTCCCCACAGATGAAACTTTTCTTTTATAAAGTCCCAAATCATTTCATATTTTTCAGGTACTAACAGTATTCTAAATGGCTCAGCTGTCGTGTGACTCATCTGCTCCTCCAATCTTATAAAAGTGAGCCTCTATCTAGTTAATTAATCCCACTTGGCTATATACACAAATACTCCAGAAGAATAAAAATTCTGCTTTTTGGTGAAGAGAGAAAGTGACATTCTAGCACTGCTATGTGATCAAAGCAACCTGGAAGGGCAGGTCGGGAAACAGGAGAGAAGCCGTGAGAATCAAAGGGAAGATCAGTGGCAGGTATGAAGCCCCGGAGCCCAGTTCTTTGCCTACATCTCACATCAGGCCTCAGAAAGAGATCACATCCATGTGATAAGAGTACCTTCCCTGCCTTACCTTAAGTAAGGTAAGGCATTTTTTGGCCTCAGAAATAAATACATGATGTAAATAATAAATGGCCTCAAAATTTGATTTTAATTGTTTCTCCAAAACAAATATTTGGAGGATTTTTTTTGAGTCTTCCATTTTCTTGTAAATGGTTCCTGTTTACAAAGTAATGGTCAACTACCAAGTTGAATACTAAAATATATCTATGAAGAGAAAAAAATGTAATTCTATATATTACCACTGCAAACCTTAAAAAAATTTTCTTTGAGGCATTCAGGCGAAGAAATAATTTTAAATATTATATGGTAATAAAGATACTCTAATAGACAAAGATAGTCACCTCCACAAAGCTCTTCAGATTCTTTGATCCTTTTGCTCCAGGAAGGCGGTCAGAGAACACGGAAGATGGTCCTTAGCCATTCAAATCATCTAAGTTTGTGTTTATTTTGTACACACAATCCCAGGACATGCTGGGCAAAATTACATCTGTATCAGATGAATTATCATGGGATTTCACTCAAGAACCACAATTCTTGTAAATTCTAATATGATCAACTCATCCAGGACTTTCCCAACATATTTTTAAAGAACCAGCCTGCAATGTAGGAAACGCAGTTCAGAAAGATCACTTGGAGTAAGGCATGGCAACCCACTCTAGTAGTCTTACCTAGAGAATCCCATGGACAGAGGAGACTGGTGAGCTGCAGTGCATAGAATCACAGAGTCGGACACGATTAAAACAACTGAGCATGCACATCAGCACAGCCTACGAAATTAAAACTTAGCTTTCATTTTGGGAAAATAAAAGTAGACTGGCAGAGGACAAAGTGTCGTTTTGGAAAAATTATTGTATTACCATTTCCTTTGGAAGGAACCATTTTTGCTTTGTTTTGCTTTGAACTGAATTGCGCCCAGAAAATGGAATATTTCTTCTAAGAAAAAAAAAAAATTTTTATTTGCTCATAAAGGCCTGTATCTTCTCATAGATTCCCTTGCATGTTTAGAATCTGACTAGAAAATAGTTTTACCTAAGAAATCTCTCATGAGTTGCTTGTTTCCAAAATCAAGGGGTAATTTGTTTCTACATCTATTGTAATGGAAAGCTGTACCACACAAAACCAGGACACAGCTGCACTGTTACAGAGCTACTTAGAATGCAACATTTGAGAAGACTTTCTCTGGAGTTTATCGCAAGTTGGGAAAGAGTTCCAGTCAGTTATAGATTTTTAATACCAACATCTTTGCTTTGGGAATATCAGCATGAGGTCAGGGTGACTTTAATACAGTAAGAGCAAAGATTCACTGAGGGCTAAGTCACTCAGTCGTGTCCGACTCTGTGCAACCGCATGGACTGTAGCCTGCCAGGCTCCTCTGTCCATGGGATTCTCCAGGCAAGAATACTGGAGTGGGTTGCCATTCCCGTCTCCAGGGGATCTTCCCAACTCAGGGGGAACCCAATCTTTTGTCTTCTGCACTGGCAAGCAGGTTCTTTGCCACTTCTCCAGGGGATTGCAAATACTCCTCTTTACTACATATGAATATCTGCTCTTCTTCTGGATCCAGTCTTTCTCTGCACTTTAACTTACAGAAACTGAAGCCAAATATTCAATCCTACAAGCTTCTTGAGGAGGACAGCTTCAGAGGCAAGACAAAAGATCCAGCAGTAAAGGATTTAAATCTTGACTCCATCCGGCACCAAAGGTAAACGGATGGTAGTAGGAAGTGGAAGCCCACTGGAATAGTTTCCCTGTTCCCAGTGCTAAGAAAAGGAGCCCACTGGTAGTCTGTGTGAGTGGGATCACTGAGCCAACCTGGTCCTGAGAAGTCTATAGAAAGCAGTTCCGCCCCTGCCACTGACCAAGGTTCTCAAATAACCTGGCTACCACGTGAAAACACATGGCTCAGCCACTCTGCCCATATATTCCTTTGTTTTCCATCATGCCGACTGTCTGTGTTTTAAGGCACAGGAACTCAAAACCCTACCTACCAGGATAGGATCTAATCCATATTTTAGCCATTATGAAAGTATTCTTATGGTTTTCCAAAAATATATGTTTCAGGGACTCCTATTTACTCTTTCCTTTCTTGAGTCTGAAATAAAGCACTAAGTAACCTGGTTGTGTTCAATGAGAGAGAATGGGGCAAATATTGGATTGAAAGGAGTTTTAAGTTAGAGAAATAATGAGGTTTTCATCACCAACTTTAAAATTTCAATCCTTAGAGGCAGGTCTAAGGAATAGCATGCCATTGGGCATTCTAGAAGAGTCCCTCTAGACAGCTGGGTCATCCAAAGAACTCTCAAGAACCATTCTGCATTCTGAAAGCAAAACTATTGGTGATTAAATGTAAAATGTCTATCTCAGCCTCTGTACTGAATTTTAGATGTTCTGATATGCAGATGATCACCTAAATGCTGATCACCATCATTTCGGTAGCACTTTATTGGTTACGTTCATTAGTTAGCTTCCCGTTTCTTCAGATGAAAAATGTAAGCCCCAATTACAGCACTGACTCTCTTCAGAAAATCCAACCTTGCATAATGACAGTTTCTAGGCATTAACTACCTGGAAACCACAGGGATTATGTGTACTATATTCTTCCAACAATGACTACATACTTCATGCCATTTTCCAGTTCCATTTCTCCTTAGCATAATTCTGTATTTTTGTTACTTTGTCAATGAACAATGATGTAATTCTGTGACAATGAAAATCACTGGCATACATTAACTGGTGTATAAAACAAAACAAGAAAATGATTAACAGAGTATTTCTCCATATAGCCTGAAGGTTACAATATTATGACTTCAATGCTATTCCTATTTATATCTTCTCTCTCTGCACTATTATCTAGGCATTTTTCTATATAGGACAGCTTGAGTCATACAAAGGTCCCATCCACTGCCAAGTTTCTACTTTGAAAATACGAATTTGGATTAATTAATCATTTCATCTAGAACCAGGAGACTATAAAGTTCTTAGGGATAATGTCAAACAGATTACAGTGAAAAAGATGACGCCAAGTCTATGGCAAAACCTAGCATGAATATGCAACAGTACGTGTCAGAGACTGAAGTGTTATTTCTGGTTTGATTGCTGCTTCATGGTGTGATCAAGGTGAGGAATAGTGTCTCCTTTTCATTCTGTTTCCATCTGTGAGGCAGATACATTTTCTGCTGATTATAAGATGGAAACGGGATGAAAAAAAAAAGACTATTCGTCTTGATCACTTCATGAGAACCAATCAAGATTTCTTGACAAAGTTAAATATGTGGTCATAGCAAGATAAACTGTGTCACTCTGCAAATTCAGAGCTACAAAAACTCAACAGGTTTAAATATAAGACAATCCAATTATTGTTTTTTTTTAAGGTAACATACAAAGTTAGAACTGACTCATGAAATGCATCTGCAGACAAACATCACCAGACATGCTGGTTTCATAATGACTCTGGCTGAAAGAATCCAAGTTGTTGATCAAACCTACCTGCATTTTGCTTCAGGTAGGTTTGATCAACAACTTGGGTGTTTTTTGTTTTTTTTTTTTACCTTAAGGAAAGAATTTTAAAAGTATGGAGAAACATAACAAATTCAAAATACATTTACAATAAGAGTAGGGGGGGGAAATCTAAAACATGATTGTTTATGTCCAAAAATGTCTGTCTTTAATAAATGACTGGCCCTTTCCTTTAAAATGCCAAAATAGAAGAGGAAAATGAAATAAAGATAATACTGCCTATGTTATTTTCAGGATTCCTACCAGGGCGCACTGTGTTATAATGATTTGCTCTTAGGTGTTATCAATGCCTGGCGATAATGTCCATTGTTGGAATTATTGTTGTAGGTATCTGATTCAATGAAAGCTTCCATTCAGTAATATCACCAACATTTAAGGATGGGAATGTCCTCCAGGGAGAGGGTATTACAGTAAGAATTGTCAACCCATGTCTAAATTTCTAAGGCAAACCTATTTAATACGAGTAAAATTTTAGAGAAACATTTTCAAAGTTAATTTATTTCCCTGTCACAATAAAAGTGTTCAACACTGTAAAAATGTACTGTAAAATGTGCAAATCTGTGGAAAGCACACAGATACACAAACACTCACCCTGCTACAACCCGATTTTCCTAGAGAGCTGGTTAAGATGAGTTATAACTACAAAGTCAGAAAGCTCCTTTATAGAAAGGGAAATTAATCACAAATGAAATTTCCATTCTCCTTTATGAAGTCCAGGCCCTACAGAGCATTCTCTAGTATCCTTAAGGATCTCTCCTCAAAAATTCAACACGCAGGGACTTCCCTGGTAGTCCAGTGGTGAAGGCTCCGTGCTTCCAGTGTAGGGGGTGTGGGTTCAATCCCTGGTCAGAGAACTAAGATCCCACATGCTCGGATTAAAAAAAAAAAACCAACATGCAGAGTTGACTTAAGAACTTAAAATCTTCCGAAATTATTCTAGATTTAAAAATAGACTTGCTCCTTAGTAGGAAAAGAAAAAATGTTTCAAGTTAAGTAAGACACAGCAGAGAACACGTCTACTCTAGTCTAGCATGAGGGTTAGACATACAGAGACAATTAAAATGAGACAGCCAAAAATTAGTTTTCCCAGAAGAGATGACCTTTAGTTGAAGTTGGGAGACAGATAAGGTGGAGTTGGAAACAGTAGAAATATCCAAAGTATTTATACACTAGAACTTACTCTGTCTAGGGCTGACAGAGTAATAGAAGAGGAAAATGAAATAAAGATAATATTGCTTATGTCTATTACTATTTAATCTTTACATATATTAACCCATTAGCCCATAATCTCATCAATCCTACAAGAAATTATTACTACTTCCACTTTATTACAAGGAAACTAAGCCAAATAACCTACCCAACATGACACAACTGGTACTCTGGAGATAGTGGTGTGAACCCACACACTCTGTCTCTGGAGTGAGGTCTCTTAAACACTATGATAAACTGCCTTGAAAGATGACTACAATTCAGTTCAGTTCAGTCGCTCAGTCGTGTCTGACTCTCCGCGACCCCATGAATCACAGCACACCAGGCCTCCCTGTCCATCACCAACTCCCGGAGTTCACTCAAACTCGTGTCCATCGAGTCGGTGATGCCATCCAGCCATCTCATTCTCTGTCGTCCCCTTCTCCTCCCACCCCCAATCCTTCCCAGCATCAGTCTTCCAGTGAGTCAACTCATTGCATGAGGTGGCCAAAGTATTGGAGTTTCAGCTTTAGCATCAGTCCTTCCAATGAACACCCAGGATTGATCTCCTTTAGAATGGACTGGTTGGATCTCCTTGCAGTCCAAGGGACTCTCAAGAGTCTTCTCCAGCACTACAGTTCAAAAGCATCAATTCTTCCGCGATCTGCTTTCTTCACAGTCCAACTCTCACATCCATACATGACTACGGGAAAAACCATAGCCTTGACTAGACGGACCTTGGTTGGCAAAGTAATGTCTCTGCTTTTTAATATGCTATCTAGGTTGACTAAGCTACCTTTAAATGAAAATAGGGAATTGGAAAGCATTTATGTTAGAGCAAACAAACAGGACGCTTTCAAATTGTGGTGCTGGAGAAGACTCTTGACTGCAAGATCAAACCAGTCAATCCTAAAGGAAATCAACCCTGAATGTTCACTGGAAGGACTGATGCTGAAGCTGAAGCTCCAATACTTTGGGCATCTGATGTGAAGAGCCAACTCACTGGAAAAGACCCTGATGCTGGGAAAGATTGAGGGCAGGAGGAGAAGGCGGCAACAAAGGATGAGATGGTTGGAAGGCAACATCAACTCAATGGACATGAATCTGAGCAAACTCTGGGACACAATGGAGGACAGGGAGCCTGGCGATCTGCAGTCCACAGGACTGCAAACAGATGCAACTTAGTGACTAAACAACAACAACAACAAATTCTTGACTGGAAGAATCCAGTCAAGAGTGTATGAAAACCTTATTTAGACTTTGGAGCTAGGAGAGGATAATCTACCCAGAGGGAGGGGTGATGGAACATACTCCATCAAGGTTGCCTAACGGAATGTTTATACCTATGTGGCAGAAAGCAAAAAACTAGATTTTTCCAGAAAGGTGGAAAAAAATAACATGTGTCAGAAGTCAGGAATTTTAGGAGCAGCTTGGAGGAGTTATATTCTGCTGCAAAATGATTAAAAAACAAAAACAAACAAACCAAGAACAGAAATTGTGCAATTTGATCTTGTGATGAGTTGTTTACTACTGACCCTGGAGTGACTCAGGTAGGAGTGAAGACATTCACCTCTTTGGAAACGGTGCAAAAAAGACATGAGCCAGAAAAGAAAGATATCTACAAAGGCCCACACTGAAGGGTTTTGGTGAAGTGAAAGCAATCTCAGGGCAACAATTTACAAATTTGTCAATATTGGGTTTTATTAGATTATAAGAATTTGGAAGAACTGAAAATACATATGGGAAGATGGGATGAGACAAAGAATAAAGAGAGAAACTAAAGTGGAAAGATAAAGGAGAAATAATGGACAGGGCACAGTTCTGAAAGACTCAGGTCGGTCAAGATTAAGCTTGGTAAGCAGGAACCCTTGCTATACAGACAAAGGAGGGAGAGGCGTTAAGTGAATTTCAAATCCAGTGGTTTTCCCAGACTGGCCATTGTCATAGCTCTCTTTTAAGTGCATGCAGTCAAATCCGAATTATTCCAGACCAAAGACTCAGTAAGATCTCTCGAGTCAACATGAGATCACGTGTCTTGGAAATAGTCATTGACCTATGGTACTTTATCGTCTCAGTTCTTACTCATTTAACAGTTAAGAGATTTCTCAAGTACTGGGAGGAAAAGGACTGATATTTCATCAACTAAAACGTCTGAAAATGCTAAAGAATGAATACAGTGATCACTAAACCAAAAGAAGTCTTATTATCAAACAATCTGATGTGCAAAAGGAGAGCAAATAGGCTTAGTGCATTACAAAGGAGTTTGAGTTTCTTAGGTACCAAATGCATAGTTGATATCTAGACCCATATTTTATGTAAATATAAAAATGAAATTAATTTGTTTTTTGCTAAAGCCAAAATTTATTTATTTTTAATATTATGTTGGAGTACAGTTGGTCAACAATGTTGTGTTGGTTTCTGGTATAAAGCATAGTGATTCAGTTTTACATATACTTGTATCTATTCTTTGAAGGCAGGAGGAGAAGCGAACGACAGAGGATGAGATGGTTGGATGGCATCATCGACTCAATGAACATGAGTTTGAGTGAACTCCGGGAGTTGGTGATGGACAGGGAAGCCTGGCGTGCTGCAGTCCATGGGGTCACAAAGAGTCGGACACGACTGTGCGACTGAACTGATTCTTTTTCAAATTATTTTCCCATTTAGGTTATTACAGAGTATTGAGCAGAGTTCCCTGTGCTGTACAGTAGAACCTCGTTGGTTATCGATTTTAAATATAGCAGTGTATACAAGAAACGTTAATTCTTAAGAACCTAATTACTACCCTATTATTTCCTTATTATGCAATCTAGTCTTAGATACCATGATGACAAACTCTAAAGCATTATAAGCCATCACATAATTGAAAGGAGAATACACAGAAACTACTACACTAATATTGACAAGGCATTTTTATTTTAGATTACTATGTGTATATTGTATAGATCAATTTTTCAAAGTATATCTCCTAATTGAGTCTACAAGCTTTGAGCATAAAACTCTGAATTGACGCTGCTGTTATAAATATGGCAGATGATGGTTAAGCTTGTCTTGGAATAACTAAATGCAGACCTCATGCAGAGGGTTTCTTATCACCCCACTTTTAAAATATCCTACCACACAAAGCAAACACTACCAGAGAACATGTATTATTCATACTCATCACTTGTCTAATATGCTTTTAGAGTCTGCTGTACACACAAATCGTTATTTATTTGCACTTAACGGGTGAGGTGGTCCTTTCAAAAGCCATGCTTCACTGCATTCTAACATATGAGTTTAAATGAATCACCTGCTCGTTTGGTCAATAAAGCTGGTAAAAGAACAACAATCAGCCCAGGAAATGCAAGCCACTGAGATCACTTCTGAACCATTCCTCTCTTCCACAGATCCAGGAAACTATCATATCTTATCACCACGGCTAATTTTGAACTCTCAAAACAGAGTTTTGAAAGCACAGGGAAAAAGCTTACAGGAACTAAGATGGATTAGACAGACCATCACGGGCTTTGGAGCTGTAACAGACTTGCTCAGTGTGGCTCACCCAACAAAAACAGGCTGGTGGCCAAGGAGACAGAGAGGCGGCCCACCTACACTGAGAAGAACTGCAATTTCATTCCAGTAACTTCTACATCCAATCATAAATGGAGGCCTACACTTTCTGTGAACACCTAAAGTCACCATATATTGACATTTTAATGTGTCTTTTTCTTCTCCCATGGCACCAACAGCAGATGCAGTATTTCCAGTCCTGACCATTTTTGATGAAAACCAGTCCAAAATTCTCTACACGCATCCTTGATTTTTATTTTATTTTTAATTTATTTTAATTGGAGGCTAATTACAATATTGTAATGGCTTTGCCATACATTAACATGAATCAGCCATGGGTGTACATGTGTTCCCCATCCTGAACCCCCCTCCCACCTCCCTCCGCACCCCATCCCTCAGGGTCATCCCAGTGCACCAGCCCTGAGCACCCTACCTCATGCATCAAACCTGGACTGGCTATCTATTTCATATATGGTAATATACATGATTCAATGCTATTCTCTCAAATTATTCCATCCTCGCCTTGTCCCACAGAGTGCAGAAGTCTGTTCTTTACATCTGTGTCTCTTTTGCTGTCTCACATATAGGGTCATTGTTACCATCTTTCTAAATTCCACACACACATATATATATATATATACACACACGCATCCTTGATTTTTAAACAAAGAATCTGCTTTTTTTCTTGGTGTTGTGCTTACCACAAACAAGGATTCAGTAAACGTATTCTGAATTAAGATACAATGCATTAAATCCACAGGCAAATAGTATGTGCTGTATCTATCTTCAAGAGGCTATTGCAATAGTTTAAGCAAGAGTGTAACATTTAATGTCATCTGTCATCTGGCCTCTCCATACAAATCAAGTTTATTTCTCAAAACTTCTCAATCAAACATTCTATCCCGAGCTGTCCATGTTCATACTCCCTGCCATGCTTTTGCCGTCTTCAAAAACTGAGCATCTTGGTTACTTAACGAAGCACTGAAGAGACATTAAAGGTTTGAGTCTCAGGGGGCTGTGAGATTTAAAAACACAACTGAGGGATATTTCTTCCTAACCATGCAACTACTGAAAAAAAGACAGTCTTTTATTCCCAGACCAGGCATATGACAAAAGCTCAATAGATATCTTTTCAAGTAATGAATCAATGGGAAAGAATTCTAATTAAAGCAACTAGAATTCAATACCAATTTGTTCCTTATTCATGATGTTATTTGAAGCAAAGTCACTCAAATTTTCTTTCTGGTTGATATTTCAATATAATGTGTCAAACGGTAGTAGTGAAATCTGTATACGTAGAAATCACCAGTGAGGAGCCTATTAAAAATGTAGAACCAGGGTCTCATTACAGAGGTTAATTAGAGGGTCCAGAGTGGGTCCCAAGAATCTGTTTTTCAACACATTGAGCAGGTGGAGCCAAAGCTAGTGACTCAGAGTCATTACTGAGAAATGCAGATATATGGAGTTTGAAGAGACATTGAGTCAGTTAAGAGATTTTTCGCCATCTGTAAAAACTGAAACATGAAACCAGTGTGATTACTGGTGGTTACAAAGCTAAATGTGGAAAACTGTGGAAAATTCTGAAAGAGATGGGAATACGAGACCACCTGACCTGCCTCTTGAGAAACCTGTATGCAGGTCAGGAAGCAACAGTCAGAACTGTACATGGAACAACAGACTGGTTCCAAATAGGAAAAGGAGTACGTCAAGGCTGTATATTGTCACCGTGCTTATTTAACTTATATGCAGAGTACATCATGAGGAATGCTGGGCTGGAAGAAGCACAAGCTGGAATCAAGATTGCCACGAGAAATATCAATAACCTCAGATATGCAGATGACACCACCCTTATGGCAGAAAGTGAAGAGGAACTCAAAAGCCTCTTGATGAAAGTGAAAGAGGAGAGTGAAAAGGTTGGCTTGAAGCTCAACATTCAGAAAACAAAGATTATGGCATCTGGTCCCATCACTTCATGGGAAATAGATGGAAAAACAGTGGAAACAGTGTCAGACTTTATTTTTTTGGGCTCCAAAATCACTGAAGATGCTGATTGCAGCCATGAAATTAAAAGACGCTTACTCCTTGGAAGGAAAGTTATGACCAACCTAGATAGTATATTAAAAAGCAGAGACATTACTTTGCCAACCAAGGTCTGTCTAGTCAAGGCTATGGTTTTTCCCATGGTCATGTATGGATGTGAGAGTTGGACTGTGAAGAAACCTGATTGCCGAAGAATTGATGCTTTTGAACTGTGGTGCTGGAGAAGACTCTTGAGAGTCCCTTGGACTGCAAGGAGATCCAATTAGTCCATTCTAAAGGAGATCAATCCTGGGTGTTCATTGGAAGGACTGATGCTGAAGCTGAAACTCCAATACTTTGGCCACCTCATGCGAAGAGTTGACTCACTGGAAAAGACTCTGATGCTGGGAAAGGTTGGGGGCAGGAGGAGAAGGGGACGACAGAGAATGAGATGGCTGGATGGCATCACCGACTCTGTGGACATGAGTTTGAGTGAACTCCGGGAGTTGGTGATTGACAGGGAGGCCTGCCGTGCTGTGATTCATGGGGTCGCAGAGAGTAGGACACGACTGAGCGACTGAACTGACTGATCTGACAAAGCTAAAAACAATCATGGCAGAACATCTAGCTGAGACTAACCCTGAAATAAGGGTGGAAAGAACAGGGTGGTATCAGCCCCAATGAATGAGCCATTTTGTCTTTGAGTTTTCTTTGCTACCAGAATTATATGGACTTATTATCCTTCTCCCACACGCCCCAGTATTCAATCATCCCCAGCTTCCATGGTGGCTCAGATGGTAAAGAATCTGCCTGTGATGTGGGAGACCCAGGTTCGATCCCTAAGTCGGGAAGATACCCTAAAGGGCGTGGCAACCCACTCCAGTATGCTTGCCTGGAGAAGTCCACAGATATAGGAACCTGGCAGTCTCCAGTCCATGGGGTCACAAAGAGTCGGACACAAGTGAGTAACACACACACACACCACCCCTCTACCACCCTCTCCCCACCACCCTCCTCCCTAGGCCCCTCAATTTAGCCATGTGGGACACCACATGAGCAGCCCACTTAGAAGAGCAAGGCTCCTTCCCTTGTTACCCCGGCAACTCTGCCCATTATTGGAGGGGAAACACAACTCAGTGGATATTCGGCTCTGTAAACTCCCTTCTTACATAACATGAAGTTTACACTGTTGTTCAAGGTTTACAGTCCGCCCAGTTGAGACAATACCGTTTTCAGAAGCATCCATTTTATGTAATTAAGAGCTCACGTTTCAGAAAACAGGTTTTCCTTTTTTAGTTTCAAACGGAACTTTGATGGCTTGCCAATGAGTTTTGAGACCCGATCCAACCCTCTGTGGGGGAAAGTGTATGGGCAATGGGGTCAGCAGGCCAAGTTCTGCTATGTGAACTTGGGCATGAACGTTAACCTCAGCAAATGCAGCCTCAGCCATAAAAGAAAAAAGAGGGAGAGGAAGTTATTAATAGCACTTAAATGGAGAATTTTCAGGAAAGGACATAGTTCAACTAAAGACACATGGTAGGTATTCAGTAAATTTTTTGTTTATCCTTTTACCTAAAACCATTTCTCAGTTGTGTCAATATATACGATGAGTTGACTCACTGGAAAAGACTCTGATGCTGGGAGAGATTGGGGGCGGGAGGAGACGGGGACGACAGAGAATGAGATGGCTGGATGGCATCACCGACTCGATGGACATGGGTTTGAGTGAGCTCCGGGAGTTGGTGATGGACAGGAAGGCCTGGCGTGCTGTGATTCATGGGGTCACAAAGAGTCAGACACGACTGAGCGACTGAAGTGAACTGAATCTTGAATTTCAAGGTTAAGGAAAACAGAGGTGAATACAAATTATTGTATTCAAAACAGGCAAACAAATGAAAATGGATCCAATTACAATCAAAATAATAATCACTCCCATTAATGTTTACATTCTGTATTGAAGCCTGCAATATCCATTCTATAACAGTAAATGTTACTAAATGGGCAAAATCTTTAAATGATGAGAACAGATGTTGGTTCCTGGACATGAGTCCGCCATCTCCCCAGGTTACTGGCCTCCTGAATAAAGCAACTTTTCCTTCCCAATCAACAGTCTCTAGTACTGGCTTTTGAGCAGTGAACAGCCAAACTTGAGTTAAGTAACACTGGGAAAAGATGAACACCAAACTGGAACACCAAAGGACCAAGCGAGCCCGGCATATGTGAGAAAATGCTACAGGGAAAATCAGAAGGGACAAAGGGTCTTAAAATGTGCTTTAAAGCAACCTTGGGGGAAGGGAGAGTCTTTTCCTGACTCTTTTTCTCTCTTACTTGCTTTAGATTGAGCAACTGTGGTGAAGGGCCATACAGAGTACCCCTGTTTTGCCCACTTCACCTGTCTGGAGTTCACACTGTAAGAAGGAATGAAGTTTGGGCAGAAGCTACCCCATAGATGAACCTTGATGACATTACAAAATGAGCCAGACATCAAACTTTATCATTACACTTATATGAGGTACCCAAAGGAGTTAAATTCATAGAGACAAGCAACAGACGAGAGGCTACCAGGGGTTGGGGGATGCTGATGGTAAAGGGGAATTTTTACTTAATGGGTACAGAGTTTCTACTTGAGACGATGACAAAGTTTCCGAAATAGAAGTGCTGATGGGTGCACAGCACTGCAAATGTAATTAATTCCACTGAAGTTAACTGCACACTTAGCAATGGTTGACAAATTTTATGTTATATGTACTTTTCCATAATTTAAAGGAGTTTTAAATGTAATACACAAACTAGTGAGTGTACACTTTAAACAGGTGGATGCGTGGCATGTGAATTACATCTCAATAAAGTGGTGATAAAATGACAATATCAATAACCCTTTTCCTTGGGATGTCTTATTCTTCACCTACAGCTATAAAATAATACATTTAAATACAAAGTAAAGGAAGGAATTACCGGTTATCTTTTGTAGGTCTCAGGAAAAAAAATTCAGGCAAGAAGCCAGTCACTTCTCTATTTTTGCCTATAGACTTAGAAAAACAAGCTAAGAAAATCCAATCGTCTGAATCCATGAGCATGTTTCTTGGGGGTTGGACAGGTCCTAGGGAATGTGGCATTGAGTTCTGAGCTACACCAGCATCATGCTAAGACTTAGTCTGTTGACCAAGTGCTAAATACCATCCCAACATGGGGAACTTAAAACAGGCCACCCATTTCATGCCTCAGTGGAGTCCCTCTGGGGCCGTTCAAGCCACACAAAAATTCACCTGAATTGCTCTCCCTCAGAAAAGAACTGACACTACTCCTTGTGAACCTAAATCTTTACAAGTATTTGTTAAGCCTAAGCTTGAGTCTCACCATAACCAATGCTGGCTACTTATGTTAAATAAGCCATGTTACTCCCCAGGGCTTGGTTATTTCATTTGCAATATAAACAACTAGAACTATATCCCTTAGGTCTACAATCTTTCATCTTTACACAAAGAAGCTGTAATAATGCACAAACTTAATGAGATGTTGCTGAGCACTCAAATCTGCTAATGTGTTTATTTCAAGAATGCCACTAACGTCCAGGCACTGTGCTAGATGCCCAATGGGAAACAAAACCAACTCTGACAGCCCCACCCTTTAAGTCCAGTTCAGAGGAAAATTCTTTTTATTTGTTATTATTGTTTTTTTAAATATGCAAAGTCTTTATTTTATTATTTTGCCTATCTCTGTTACTTTATTTTTAATTGAAATATAATTGCTTTACAATATCACATTAGTTTCAGATATACATCATAGTGATTCAGCATTTTTTTTTCTAGTGTTTTTTTTTTAAACTTTACATTATTGTATTGGTTTTGCCATACATTGACATGAATCTGCCCCAGATGTACGTATGTTCCCCATCTTGAACCCCCCTCCCACCTCCCTTCCCATCCCATCCCTCTGGTTCATCCCAGTACACCAGCCCCGAGCATCCTGTATCATGCATCGAACTTGGACTGGCGATTCGTTTCACATATGATAATGTACATGTTTCAATGCCATTCTCCCAAATCATCCCACCCTGAAAAAGGTCAAAGGTAATAGCAAATGCTAGCTTGTGGGCTGGATGCTAATGGTATGGCTTAAACTATTTCAACAAAAACATTTCAACTCAATTTATTTTGCAAAAGTTAGAGCAGAAAATGCAGCAGTAGGGACCGAAATCTTTGCCAGTGACGCTTTCCTTGGGGTGTCCTTCAAATTTTTTCCACAATATCTGAGATGCAGACCAAGGTGGGAGCTGAAAGGACCAAGAAAAACTCTGAAAAGCGGGGTGGGAAGGCATGCTGATACCAGACAAAGGAAGGATGAGGGACACCTCGAATGTCAATGACAGATACACCAGGAGTCACTCAGTAGGGCACAAATCCTTCTGACCAGGAAACCAAGGGTCCCATCTGTGCACTCAACCCGTGTCTCCAATGTGCAGGTACCTGGACTTCACAGTCTATAATGTGTTCTGATCTGTAGGACGTTGCTAAATGGGATACACCAGTGACGGCCTGAGTCTTAAGCAACCCTGGGGTTGAGTTTGAGTGAACTCCGGGAGTTGGTGATGGACAGGGAGGCCTGGCGTCCTGTGATTCATGGGGTCACGGAGAGTCGGACACGACCGAGCGACTGAACTGAACTGATGCTGTCTTAATAAGAAAGTCAAAGGCAAACATAGTGTCCACTGAAAACAGAACGTGGAGGTGACAGAGAAGATGCATTCAACGTGACAAAGTTTACCTGATTTAGACAAGCAGGAAAAAGTAAGCCTCTCTAAAGATCCTGGGGCTTCTATGACTCATCCACACCACCAAGCCTGCACTCCCACAACTTCCTGCCTGGTAACACTTTCAAGGGTAGTGGGTAACAACTGCCACACTTCCCGATTGATGCTAGACATCAGTGTGGGGCAAGAGATTTCAGAAGACACAAGAGCCTTAGTCTGGCACAGGTACCACAGATGCTACACAACTCTTAAGATCCCTACATCCCAACAAGTTCTGTTCCGATCAGTTCAGTTCAGTCGCTCAGTCGTGTCCGAATCCCTGCGACCCCATGAACCGCAGCACGCCAGGCCTCCCTGTCCATCACCTCAATCTTTCCCAGCATCAGGGTCTTTTCCAATGAGTCAGCTCTTCTCATCAGGTGGCCAAAGTACTGGAGTTTCAGCTTCAACATCAGTCCTTCCAATGAACACCCAGGCCTGATCTCCTTTAGGATGGACTGGCTGGATCTCCTTGCAGTCCAAGGGACTCTCAAGAGTCTTCTTCCGTTCCAATAGCACATTTTAAAGTTCAATTTGTTCGTAAGTCCCAGAGTTAGCCTAGGTACCCAACTAACACAGTCGGCTATACAGTACTGTCCTGCAGTGGGTTTACAGTATTAATACTGGAGAAAGAAAGGGCACCCAATCCACTATTCATCCCTAGAGAATCCCATGGACAGAGAGCCTGGCAGGTGACAGTCCATGAGGTCACAAAAGAGTTGGGTATGACTGAGCAACTAACACTATGACTTCACACAAATAATACACAGAAAACATGTATACATAAAAACACATACATACATAAATACATAAAATACATACATAAAAACATAAATACATAAAAAAAATATGTATACTTATGGCTGATTCACGGTGATGTGTGGCAAAAACCAACACAACACTGTAAAGCAATTATCCTTCAGTTGAAAACAAATACATTTATTAAAAGAAATATAAAAAAATAAAGTATTTTCGATCTTACAATACAGAACCTGGAAAAGCACAGGAGTAGAGTACAACAGCTGGCATTGAGTGAACAGGCAAGAGTGACCAACTGGAAGAGGGAGAGGCAGAGACAGGGGAGCTGAAGAATCACCAGCAACAGGGGACAGACCTCACTCACGCCTGACATTGGCGGCAAAGGTTCCAGGTCCTTGCTGGAACCGGACGCACGTCCACATCTTTGAAAGGTTGCTCGTAGGGCACTTACTGTACAGAATCAAAGTGTGGAAGGTAACACTAGACTATGACTCGTGAATCTATGTTAATGGGAAAATCCTAGTGAACCCACTATAGCATGAAGTGGGTATATTATTCTACTCGGTCATTATCAGGAGCCCTAAAATTGATTAAGTTGAACCAAAGGGAAGGAAAATCTCTGTTAGAACGGCATCTTCTTGCTTTTATCACTGTCCACCTGGTTCCCCACCTCTCTAGACCTGTAATGCTTTTTTATAAAACAAAGGGGCTGAGCTATTTCCTCTCTAAAATATCATGTGTCCAAATGATCATGACAATAAACACAAGTTTAGAAGGATTCACATGTCCCAAATTATTAACCTGTTTGCCAAAATAGGTCCAAATAAGTGAATAAATAAATGCTGCTGGTTAGAATTATCATGCAACATGAAGAAAAATCAAAGCTATACCTTCAGTCAGTTGGGAGGCTAAAAAGAAGTACAAGGTAAATTAAAATTACCTAAGACCACCTACAAAAGGTGGAGCATCTATTAAGGGCAAGATCAATGTCTGAACCTTGTTCCTTCTTTTGGTGCCAACTGAAATAGGCCACCCAAGGTGCCATCGAGTGAAATCAGGACATTCAACATAGACACTGCCTTAAGATTTACTCCCTCCATTTTAATATTGGATTGCTTACTAATAATTTAAGCCTAAAATGTCTTAAGGATCATTACCAAGCATGGCGTAGAGTAAAAAATTCCTTACACTAAATCAAGATTCATCTTTGTGATGACTCAAACATGGGCTTTGCGATTGCTCCCAAATTCTTACCTGAGAAATGAACATAGTTATTCAAAGCTTATTGAATTCTTCATTAAATACAGAAGATCTTTTGCAAATTAAATACTTCTAACAACTTACCTCACTTTACTTATTCACACAGATTTATTCCATTTATAACATAGTTGTGAAAGCAGACAACATTAAAATCCAAACCATCTTCTTTGGCAAAACTCTTTTTACTTGGAATTAATGAAAAGTGTCACAGGTGATTATAATATACTCATTATAATAGACACCCAAACTCCACCAGGACTTCTCAGTTCCCCCAGGCACTCAAATTTCAAAGACCTTCTGTACAAGAATTGTATATTTCCTGTAAGTCATGAGGAGAGCCAAAGGGCAAACAGATAAGCAGGACTCAACAGCCACGAGGGGGCCATTCCCCAAAGGTGCATCCTGTATTACTATGATGCACACAGCCAGCCTGGCCCGGGAGAGGAAGGGCACTCTGAAATGAACACACACGACGGATGAAAATTATTTTAGCAAAGATTTGCTTTTTCAATTACAAATAAATGAGAACTGCTAA
Organism: Moschus berezovskii; assembly: GCF_049115385.1. NCBI lineage: Eukaryota > Metazoa > Chordata > Mammalia > Artiodactyla > Moschidae > Moschus > Moschus berezovskii. The sequence continues at coordinate 21,220,367 of NC_142477.1, read as the reverse complement.
AGAGAATCAAGAATCTGCTTATGATTCTTTTACAAATTCATTATGCTCATTTGTTATAATCAGCACTTATTTGCACACAAAGTTCTGGGAGTTTGTTCTTTCATGAGAAAAAGATAATTCCCTTAAAAACCCTGTGTAGCTCACATCACCCCCAATTCTCTACTATAATACAAAAGCAGATTTGCAATTTGAACCTACTGGAAAACTATCAACAGGCGAATTCCACTTAGAATGCTTTTCTAAGATATATATATATCTATCTGCATAATACAAATTTAAAAAAAAAACAGAAGATAAAGTACCTGAGGTACAGACATTTTCTATTCCGTAAAGTCCCCTAAATGTCATTGTGGTCTTTTCATTGGTAAGTAAAATGCATGAAACTTTGCTAATAATGCAAGTGCTCAAACATTCAGATTCCAGTCTGTAACCCCACAGATGTTGGGATACATGCACATGGATGATGATCAAAGAACTCAATGTCTCAGTTAGGTAATCAAGGCTTTCCATGATTTAGGGATTGACTTGAAAGATATGGGTTATTTTGAGAGATGTGGAAGGACCTTCGTAACTCAGAATTCTATAAAGACTACACAGGAGAAAATAAAATAGAGAACAAAGGAAATCCAATTTCATACTTTGCAGCTGCTCTCCCCAAATTGTCATTACACTTATAAAAGATCATCACAGAGGTAAGTTAATTTTAAAAACAAATTTGGGTAAATATTTTGAGTTCTGGAAATGAGAAAGAACAACTGCCTTTTTTTCACAATTTTGTCAGATGATTTTACTCATAGCATTAAAAGCAGAAATTCTAGAACTTAGCTTTCTTCTAGAGCAGGGGTCAGTAAACTGGGCCACCTGCTCGTTTTTGAAAATAAAACTTAACTGGAACACAGCCATCCCATTCATTTACACATTACAGCTGCTTTCATGTCCCGAAAGCAGAGTGGAGTGGCTATGGTAGAAACTGTAGGGCTGGCAAAGTCTCAAATATTTACTGTCCAGTCCTTTAAGAGGTTTGCTGATCCCCGTCTAGGCTAGAGTCTTGGATGAACATACTTCACCAGTGACTCAGTTCCTACTATCAGATGAAAGTCTGATTCAAGCCTAAAAGATGCTACAAAGATTAATCAGGCTCTTTTGAGCCCGCAACAATATTATCAGTAAAGAAGAATGTCACATGGGAATATTTTAAGATTGGGAAACAAGATATATATTTTTTTAAAACATCTTATCACATACTTTGTATTCTGACTGCCTGAGAACAGAAAGACTTAGTTTTGATATCAACGCAGCACCTCCAGGTGAAAAACTCTGGACAAGCCAGTAGCAGAAACTTAGGTTGATTTTTCATACTTACTATAAAGTTAATTCAGGTAACCTCACACACACACACACACACACAAGACAGGTTCGCCAAAGAACACACTTTCTGTAAAGTGCAGAGTTTTTATAAAGAACAAAGGGACTTTTTATAGTCGGGAAGACCATGTATCAACTGAAATAGGAGGTGCAGTTTAGTCGAGATTGATCGGACGGCATAAGCAACAGTGACTCTCAGGAGTAAGAAAAAAGCAAGGAGCTCTAAAAAGCTGTGGGTTGAAAACAATTAAGTTGGAAGGAGCAAAGCAAGCAAAGACAGCAACGTGCTGGGATGAGCCCTTTATAGAAAACACGATAGAAACTATTGCGCTGGCCAAAAAGCTCATTCAGCTAGTCAATCCATTATTCAATCAAGTTCTTGATGAATCCTGAAAATATGCCTTTTATTTTTACTTAAAGCCAAACGAACTTTTGGACCAACCCAAGAAAGTGGCAACCCACTCTAGTATTCTTGCCTGCAGAATCCCATGGACAGAGGAGCCAGTCCACGGAGTCGCAACAGTCAGACAGGACTAAAACGACTAAACCACCACCAACAAACTGATGATTAAAAAAAGAAAAGAGGCTGTGTTTCGCAAGTTACTTTAAATAGTGTGTGTGTGTGTGTTTTAATGCATGATGAGAAATACTGCCTTGGCACTGATTAAACAGGACTCCTAGGGTCTCATTGAACTAGTACCTGAATCTGGCTTGGAGAAGTACCATGAAGAAGGACCTGTACACTGCAACTCAGAGAGATGCAAGCTCAGATTTGTTGCTACAGGCTTAGAGGAGCAGATGTCTTCTCACCTGTGACCAAATTTTTTTCCGGGTGAAAAATAAAAGGCTCCAGGAAGACTGACATATACTGAGTCCCTTGGACAGCAAGGAGAACAAACCAGTCAGTCCTAAAGGAAATCAACCCTGAATATTCACTGGAAGGACTGATGTTGAAGCTAAAGCTCCAATACTTTGGCCACCTGATATAAAGAGCTGACTCACCGGAAAAGACCCTGATGCTGGGAAAGACTGAAGGCAGGAGGAGAAGGGGATGAGACGGCTGGATGGCATCACTGACTCAATGGACAAGAGTTTGAGCAAACTACGGGAGATGGTGAAGCACAGGGAAGCCTGGCGTGCTACAGTCTGTGGGTCAATAAGAGTCAGACACAACTGAGCAACTGAACGACAACACAGGTCAGACCCACCCATCAACAGCAGAATTCAGCAAGGCAGAGCCAGCAACAGGGATGGTTCCAAGTCAGGCCCTGCAGGTACAGGGTGAGGGTGTCTGAGCTCACAGGGGCTCCTGGAATGTATGAAATTTTGAGATCTCAAAGAAACTAAAGACAGCCTCCAAAATGCAAAAAGACCTCCATATTTTAATGAATAAGTGTTTAACTGTTGCTACAGATTGAATGTGTGTTCCCTCCCCTCACTCAAAATCCACATGTTGAAATCTAATCCCCAAAGTGATGGTGTCTGGAGGTGGCGTCTTTTCGAAGCATTAGGTCTTGCAGGCAGAGCCCTGATGAGTGGGATTAGCGCTCTTATAAAACAGGTCCCAAAGAGCTCCTTGTCCCTCACAGACACAAGTCTGCTGGCATCTTGATCCTGGACTTCCCAGCCTTCAAATCAAAGTGAAATTAATACTTATTGTTGAAGCCCAAAAAGACTCAGACAAATGCATCTACAGTAATACTTATGCCAATGAGCACCTACACATCAACACAGCAAGATTTAGTTATGCAAATTATATTAATTTGGGATCCGAATGTTAATATTTAATGACACGGAATAAGCCTTCCATAATTAAGAGATGCTAGAACTTAGTGGAATGGTGGTATGTGACTAGAAAAAGGTAATGAAAGAGCCTAAAAGAAGTGCAACTGTAGGTAAAAGTGCTTAAAAGTGATGAAGAAGCACACCTGCAATGTGGCATGTATCTATAAACAATATTTGTTATTGTTCTAACAAACATACTTTCTGATATTATGGTGTCAGAGTCATCCAGTGCCCTCCTGTTTGACAGAGGCCCCCAAACATGCTTGTTTTAGGACATGATGCTCTACCACGGACTGCGAACCACCCAGGACAACACACTGCTCCTTCCTTCTGAGTTGAGGAGAACACTTCCGGGACTGAACTTGGTTTTATTAATCCTCTGGTTTATGCAATGGGAATGTTCCATAGTAGAATAAACACTGGACAGTGTAATGGCCAACTCAACCTGAGGCAGACCTTTTTTAAGGTTCTGCTGAAGGGACTTCCCATTTAAATTCACGTAGTCAACTAGAGCAGCAACAGGCACTGGCGTTCGGAAATAAATTTGAGTTACCAAATCCTTATCTGGCACACACAGCAGCAGCACATGATGAAAACACCTTTTATTTTAAAGTATGATGTAACTGTTTTCACACCAAATCAAGAAATTAAGGTCACAACACAGGCTGCTCTGAAATGCACACTTGGTCACCTTCTCCAGGTAACAGACATCAGCTGTGAACGTGGTCCTTCTGCTGCAGTAGTTTACAAACAATAGCTATACTTAGTGTGTGCAGAGAAAGTCACACCTATAGCTTAAATGAGAATTCTGACAATATGACTATAGGCGACCGTCTAAAATGTACTTAGTAGAATACTGACCAGCATGAAACCATCTGCTCACTATCCTAGATCTTAAATGTTTGAACTGAAAAAAAAATCATAAGCAACTGACAACAAGACAGAGGAAGCCTCAAGACTGTGGAGCGATGGATCAGTCCATGCCTAAGACAGCTTCGAGGTGGCCCAGATGCAAAGAGATTCACAGTTTCTCTGATCACTAATGTTGCTTTTCCACCCAACAGTGGGCACTGCTAAAGAGACCACAAAAATGCTATTTCCCAAATCCTCTGCAATGCATTTATCCCCTGCTTCTCATAACAAACTCCACCGATTCTTTTAAGTTACATCTGGGCCATGTGTAGTGCCAAAGGATTTCTTCAGCCACACTCACGTACCTCATTCCTACCACTGTCTTATACACTGAAAGAGATACAATTTCAGACACATTGCTTAAATCTGACTGAGGGGCGATTCCATCAAAGGCAGGCTTAAGTGCTGGCCCAGGAAGTTCATGAGCCACATCAAAGCTGATTCCCAACCACAGATACCTTTGAAGGATCGGCATCCATGATTAAGTTACAGCTTCACATCAGTCTCGAAAGCCTGACAGCATAGGGAACGTACACCCACTGGACAATCTGGTATCCAAATAACTGCTTCCATAGTTGAATGAAGACATGGTAACATTTATGTTTCCCAATCTCAGAACTAAATGAAAACATCTCAAAAACCCCTTGCACATATGAAGTCAGGATCTACATCCTCTAAAGCCCATTGGAGCCCTCTTTTCACACGGAAGACTCTTGGATCAACAGCCTCCCAGATCCAGTGGCCAGTACTTTCTATGCTGACAACTTTAATCCAAGTAAGAATCCAACATTGAGAAATCCAGATGACTTTTATAAGGTGACACAAAATGACAGAGAACACAGGGCAACTTTCCTCCACAGTCACAGAGTTCAAAAGCCCAGAGACTCAGAGGTAGAAAACTGCATTTTGAAAAAGAGCCCTCTCTTCAGATTTTGCCAAGTTACAAGTATCTATATAAGCTTGTATCTAGATGCAGGGATGTGAGTTGACCCAAAGCACAGCACCATTCCTTTCACAGTGAGCTGCATTTAACAAAGTTTGAACTAAATCAGCCATTACTGAAATAATAATCTGGGTTTGAGTCTAAACCTAGAAATCCTCTCCCAAGTTTACTAGTTCGTATGCAGATTAGCCCCTGGCACATGACTTTCTTTCTCTCCCTCCCAAGTAACACCTTTATGCATTGGAGAGCTGTGGATTTGAGAAACTTGGTGTATTCAGTTAGTTACCAGTCTAACTCCCCACTGCCAACTTGCAAGCCTCAGTTTTAACCTGTTAATATTATTTATTATTAATAATGGGATTCCCTGGTGGCTCAGATGGTAAAGAATCTGCCTGCAATGCAGGAGACCAGGGTTTGATCCCTGGGTCAGGAAGATGCCCTGGAGAAGGGAATGGCAACCCACTCTGGTATTCTTGCCTGGAGAATCCCATGAACAGAGGAGCCTGGCGGGCTACAGTCCATGGAGTTGGAAAGAGTCGGACTCAACTGAGTGACTAATTATTATTATTATTATTCATATTAATATTAATAGGGTTGTCTTCTGGTTCCTGTGATCTAGGATCTCTCCCTTCCAAAGGTCTTTATGGGGACTCTTTTGTTCTTGTCAACACGGTCGAGACTGTCCTCTGAAGGGGCTAATAAGTCTATGCTCAAAGCAGGGACAAATCTTGTTGATAAAGCCTCCTTCAAATACCTTTGGGGGGACTTCCCTGATGGTTCAGTGTAAGACTCCATGCTTCCAAGGTAGAGGACAGGGGTTGGATCTCTGATCCAGGAACTAAGATTCCACATGTCATGCAAAAACAAACAAATGAACAAAAAACACACAAAACCTTTGAGTATGATGGGGCTCTACCATGAAGCCTTTCCCAGTAATTCTAGAAAATTCTAGGGAAAAGATTCTATAAAAAGCTATTCCCTTTCTTTTTTGAGAGTGCTCTTCACACATTTGTCTCTATCCATACATCTACTGATATCATTCAACACACCAGTACTTCGGAGCTATTGCACCCCAGGTTTGTTCTGACTCCAGGAAAGCAAGCACAAGTTCAAGCTTTGCACACACAGTTCTGAATCCTGGTACTTCGGGGTTATTCTGAGCAACGCATTTATTCACTCTGATCTCGGTTTCTTCTCCTCTCTCTCCTTTTCTTGTCTTCCCTCCCTTGTCCTTTTCTCTGTTTTTACCTTTTCCCACCCAGCAAGTTTTATCTTTTTTTTTTTCCCCAAGTGAGACAAACAGTAAAGACCAAGGAGATTCTCTTTCTAGAGGGGGAAAAAATGCAACCATCTATGTGCATGTGTGCATGCTCAGCTGTGTCCAACTCTTTGCAGCCCCACGGACTTTATTAACTCACTAGGCTCCTCTGTCCATGGGGTTCTCCAGACAAGAATACTGCAGTGGGTCGCCATTTCCTATTCCAGGGGATCTTCCCTACCCAGGGATTGAACCCATGTCTCCTGCATTGGCAGGTGGATTCTTTTACCATTGAGCCACCTGGGGAAGCCCCGACTTTCTATGTAGAACCTAGTAATTTTTAAAGGCCTATAAAATTATTAAGTTTATCCTTAATCTCAGGATCTCATATATTAAATTGCTGAGGTGAGAGTGTTTATAAAATAAATAAAATTAATAAGGGAGGCAAGGTGGCATTTATAGATCTGTATTAGTTTATATACAAATATTATGTAGTTGGCGTTTATATTTAGCATTTATAAAATGTCTGCTAACCATTAGAAGAGTGAAACCAATCAGTGTTACTCAAATAGCTCCACTGAGACAAAACACCATAAGGATAAAATGAACTCCATTTTCAAAATCAGTTAAAAAATAATTTTTAAAATTTTAATTTAAAAATAATTTTAATGTTAAAATATTAAAATTTAAAATAACTTATAGTGTATTTGACATCCATTAAAAGAAAAAATGTCTTAACTACCTTTTTAAAAACTGTAATGACAGTATTTTGCACATAAATGTAAATATACATTCAATGCCTAAACACCTATCAAGCCCCCTACACATTAAAACATAACTTTAGGATCTGACAGCATATATAACAGCAGTGTGCTTGTGGGTAACTCATAGACCCTTTGGTCATCAGTTCCCTCACACCTAAAAGGGAGAACTGAAAGACGTGGCTTCCAGGATTCAATGTCAGACTTCAACTCAGCAGAAGTTACTGGCTACAATGTAGGTCCCCAGATATCCACGTGTACCATACTCCTAAGTTATTTTGTGTTTCCTGATACTGGACAGCACTTTGATATTTTATTCATGTTTGTGACTTGATATAACTTTCACCTGTCCTCACAAAGCAAATCAAACAAAACTGACATTATACAAGATTTGGTCTGAAGTTAAAGCAAGGTTACTCAGAAGTATAAATCCAATTATACTGGCATGAGTTAAATTACTAGTTTGCAAGAAAAAAAAAGCATAACATGGGACCAGCCTCTCACCTCTTTCGTCTGTCTTCCAGACCTTGTGATGTATAATATATACTGACACATTCTTACCAAAAGGGCATATATTGAAATATTTAACATAGAGGGTCTCACTGAATAAAAAGTTATCATCCAATATTTGAGAGCCTGAACTATCAGAGAGAAACCTTCAACTGTGTGATACAGTTTACAGTGTAAGGATATATTTGCAAGGAAATAATGTTACCTGATTTTACGGAATATGAAGCGTGTACAGCACTGGAGAAACCATGTCTGATAAACACTTTGGCAACAGCTCCAGTGCTTGCTTTTCTGCTGGCAGGGGATAACTATGCACTGAGGACACGTGAGGTGTCTAGAGACAGACCTGGGCTGGTAGCAGAGAGCTCACATTACCGCCTAGTAAGGAGACAGACAGCATCACACACATACAAGAGCAGACCATCAACGATAAGATCGTATGATAGGATACAGTCCACAAATACGTGTTATAACAAAGATCTGGATAAGAGCTAGGAGAAAACTAACAGTAACTATCACTCCTTCTTGCGGGACTCCTCCAGGGCAGACCAATCCTTATAGCAACATGAGGTAGACACAGTTAATGTCAAATTAGACACAAAGTTAACTGAAGCTAAGAAGGATGGAGAAACTGACCCAAGTCAATGCAGATATAAATAAGGCAATGGAAGTAAACAAGGCAAAGATTTAGGTCCAGGTGGGTCTATCACGACTCCCTCTTACCATCTATTGCAGGACTCTGGTGGAGACAGCAGGGTACAAGTGTTCCAGAATGTTCTTTTTCCCTTCACATACAAGATCCCGTCTTATACTCAGATTTTAAGGAAAAGGGCAAACTTATGGGGATGGAAGGGCTTATAAACACATCACTTCACTGTGCTGGCCAAAAAGTTCATTCCGGTTTTCCCATATGACACTGCTGCAAAATCTGAACAAAGTCTTTAGCCAACCCAGTATTAGCATCCCTGGTGGTTCAGATGGTAAAGAATCTGCCTGCAATGAGGGAAACCCGAGGTCAATCTCTGGGTCAAGAAAATCCCCTGGAGAAGGAAACGGCAGCCCATTCCAGTATTCTTGCCTGGAGAATCCCATGAACAGAGGAGCCTGGTGGGCTACAGCCCATGGGGTCTCAAAGAATCAGATGTAACTCAGTACATGTGTGTGCGACTGCGCGCGCGCGCGCACACACACACACACACACACACACACACAAATTACAAATTCAGTGTGGAGGTGGTGGTTTAGTCACTCAGTCGTGTCCAACTCTTTGCAACCCCATGGACTGTAGCCCTCCAGGCTCCTCCATCCTGGGATTCTCCAGGCAAGAACATTGGAGTGGGTTGCCATTTCCTTCTCCACAAAATCAGTGTAATTGATAGTAATTGCCAAAACATCAAGAATCTTTCCACTCAAGGGAGCAATCTGAGAAGACAGTGCTTTACTGTGGTTTCACTCCTCTCTCTGCCACTGAAGAAACCACAAAGAATGTGAGGGAATGGGGTATCTTCTCGGAGACAACCACCTTCCCTTAAAATACAGCACACCTCGTATTTTGTAGGGAGACCACAGTATGGTTCAATATTTCAGTTAAGAGTCCTCTGATTTAATTCTTTAAGCTTAAATTTGAGTCTCAGGAATTCCAGAGTCTGCACACTGAATCATGGACTAGCTTTGCAGCCTGGTGCCCGAGTCCCCATCACCTGGTCGCCGAGGGGTCTGGGGTCTTGATTTTCTTTTGGTAAATTGACCCACAGGATCAATTCCTACCCGCTGCAGCCAAAGGGGCTGGAGGAGAGGCAATGAGACACTGTTGGCCCTCAGTCTCTCAGGCACGCACGGGGACCTCTGTGCACACTGGCTCCACTCCAGCACCCGAACAGACATAGCTTCCGACTCCTGTTCTATTTCCAATACAGCTAATACATGGCACTTACTTAAAGAGGTCAAGAGAAGTGACCCAAATTGGAAGCAACAAATTAAGTTTTTCCATTGACTGGAATGCTTCTGGCAAGTGAAGAGCATAGATTGTGGCCCAGAAAGGGTTGGTCTCACAGGCTGTGTGAGCTGGGATTTACGGCTCTGTGCATCAGTCTTCTCATCTATACAATGGGAGGATAACAGCACATCCCCCTTCAGGTTGCTGTATCCTAAAACGTTGGCATCTGTGAAGCCTGTGGCACTACCTGCTTGGTCCCTGCTCAGCTTGTGTTCAGCACACTAAAAGGCTTTATTTTATACTAACATAATTTTAGAAGATTATAAAATGCTGTGAAATGCCATTTGAAAACCATATCTTTGTATGGTTTTACCTTCCCTGTAATGATGGTTTCATGCTATCTACTTTGAATCAAAACCATAACATTCTAGGCCTTTTTAAAAGAACCTTTGAAACTGCATCAACTTTTATCAGTGTCGAATACAGGCCTACAGGTTGAAAGACTGAAAGAAAACACAACCACCACCATACTACTGGGTGGCCTTCCTGAAGACTCCACTCTGCAGTGGTTACCAGTCAAAAGGATTTCACACACGGGGGTGGAAGGGGAGGGGAAATCCAAACTGGAGCAGTTTTGCTTCCCTAAGGGAAGCTTCTGTTTTCAACCATTAAAGGCCTTAGCAGACACACATATGCCAGACACATCTCAATTCCTGGGTCCAAACTGGAATCAGCCTTACATTGCAAAGATCCTGGAAGGAAGGTAACCAAAGCTGTAATTAAGATGATGGCCCTAGCTATCTCGACACATCCTTTAGGACTCTGAGACCTAGGTTCCAGCTGAGTGTGAAGCAATGGTTATCACCAAATACACGGCCCTCTGTGCATAGACTACCATCGATCTTCTTATCTGGACCCAGGGTCTGGTAACTTAAAGAAACAAAAAAAAGGTGGGGGGGTAACGAAGTGAGAAGACTTTTCATCTATGGTACACTTTCTTTCAGAAGGAGCTAGAATACTGTATAATATCCGGTTAAAGTGAAAAGAAAGTCACTCGGTCATGTCCAGCTCTTTGCAACCCCATGGATTGTAGCCCACCAGGGTCTCTGCCCATGGACTTCTCCGGGGATTGAACTCGGGTCTCCTACATTGCAGGCAGATTCTCTACCGCCTGAGCCATCAGGGAAGCCCAATATTCAGTCAAGTGCTGTCAGGTAAGAGTAAAGGACTCATGTGGCTTTACCATCACTACTGTACACATTCCTTTGGCTCAAACCAGCTAAATTGGCTTCTTATCGGCCTGAATTGAGCAAGCACTAGATCAGTTGTCCTTTTCTAGCCATTCGCTAGAGAGCCGTGTAGTCTTCACCTGAGAAGTTGAGTCCTTAAAACGTACTGAAGATAACCAACGCTGGATAGAAAGTAGATGATTAACAGTTTACACTCAGAAGTTTCCACATATTCTTTGGGAAATCACTGTGATATCAATATTTAAATATGATTCATAATGAATCACGTTTAAAGAGTCATATCCGTTACGCCACACTTCAGGTATTTATGAGAAGTGAGGAGCCAACGTGGTGCTGGAAAATGGGATGTCAAACTGGAGACGGTATGAGGCGCAAGAAGAAATGGAGACAAACAAAAGGTGGGAGAAGCTCAGATGGGAAACGGCCGGGGCTACACATCAGTGCATTTCGTTGAGGTTATCAGGGAGCCAGGCAAGCATTCTTACTCCAAGCTTTCATGGATTCCACAGAAACCCATGATCAGAGAGTATCAAATGCTCAACAAAAAATATTAAAGCTTTCTGCACACTGTTCTGAAGCTTGATATTAGTCTCTATTAACACTTGACTACATGTTTCATCAAATAAACCTCAAATTACTCCCAAGATAAATACTGGTAGGTGTCAGTTGAAAGGGAGAGAAGGGATGCTCAAGCTTCTTCAGCGTCTTTGAAGTTTTATTTTGCCTTCAATAAAAACTCAGATAGGCAGCTATGTGAAGTGAGTTGGCTGAAAATGGTGACCGCTTTTCCTGGATGAAACTAAGATGCTGAGGAGAACCAAAGAAGTCTGGAATGAGTTTAAGAAGAAGAAAGTGCAGTGCTGTTCTGAAAAGAGAAAGCGATTGAAACAGAGGAAAAAAAAAAAAAGGCACCTGGACAATAGAATAAGTATAATTCACAAACATGTTCCAAGTCACACACCAAATAAAGTGTGAGGGGAAGTGTCTCAAACTGCTCAGACCCATCCAAGAGAATGACACTGAGAACCGAGAGAAGACAAGACTCCAAATAAGCATTCGTAACATTGAACAGCCTCTTCACACACGTTTGCACTGGTTTGGTGACACACGTTACTGTCACTATTCAGTTGTGTCTGACTCTTTGCAACCCCATGGACTGTAGCACGCCAGGCTTCCCTGTCCTTCACCATCTCCCGGAGTTTGCTCAGATTCATATCCACTGAGCTGGTGAGGCTATCTAACCATCTCATCCTCTGCCACCATCTTCTCCTTCTGCCCTGGCCAGGTTACAGAAGCCTCATTTAAACACCTGTCTCTAGGGGTCTACACGGCAATGCCTTCAACCCCAACCCCAGATTTAGGCAGTTTTCCTTCTTCAAAATGAAAAGCGTCCAAGTCAGTAACATTAAAAACAGATCTTTAATCTGTGCTTGTAATTCAGAAATGCATTCCTGATGCGCCCAAGGAGGGTTCTTTGCTTCCCTCACAGAAACCTTATCAGTCTTGTTACAACACCTCCAGAAAGAATCTGCGGTTGTTTACTGCAAGGTGAGCTGGAAATTTCCATTAACAAACTTTAAAAGGTATACAGAAAAATTCCAGCTCTTGAAAATTTCAGGATTTACACAGTGGCTTGTCTGAAACGAAGACCTGATATATTTACATCAAGACTTTCTGTTAAGAATTTTTCTTAAGATGGATCTAATTAGAAATGTGCTTTACCCAGTACATTTGACTTACTCAACGTCTGGATATTAGGGTCGACAAAAATGATATAAATAACAATGACATGAACACTAAACTCTTAGGACATGGTTTCAGGATGTATTCAGTAGCCATTTAACTACTTAAGAGAACATCAACAGAGCATGAATACGATAATTCCCATCTATCAGCCAGAAAATTAGTTATCCGAATGACTTGCCCAAGGGACTCACAAATGTATCACTGGTTTAAATTCATGTAATAACAAAATTTTTTAAATATAAAAAATAATCATTCTTGCATTTCTCCCTCAAGGTAGATAGTCTCTAAGACTAATACATTGATTTATGTTGAACAATATTTCTGAGACAACTATTGCCTAAGCTGTGGAAGAACAGCAGTCAAGTGGACAGGGTTTCTATGTCCAACGAGTTTCCCTGTGGGGCTGAAAAATAATCATTTGTCAGTCAGCTGGTACAGACGACAGGTAGTACAAATCAAACTAGAAGGTGAAGGTTAGAGGAACAATATAGATTGGTTACCAAACTTGCCATGAAGTCATTGAGATTTCTTTTTAAAGTCATGTTCACGTGTCTCTGTAAGCTATTTGCAATACAGGAGTCAAGAGAAACCAGCACTTCAGAGCAAAAAGGATTAGACACATAAGGAAATATAATTCCTATGACAAAACATGGCATACTAATAGAAAAATGTTATGTTATTAACTTTAGCACTGCAAACTTACCCAATCCAAGAAACTCTAGAATTAAGATTTTCCAAAGCACCTTTTATCAAAATGAACTTTGTACAGAGATACTCCTTAGTCCCAGGTCACAGTCATTTCCTCACCCCTCCCATTGTGTTCCTAGAGATTCCAACTCTCTCTAGAACAAAGGACAAGCATCATTCATTCCTGGTTTCAGGGAGCAACCTCCCAAAGATTTGAAGGATCCTACAAACCATTAAGTGCTTTTCTGAGACTTTCAAAGAAAGAACCAGAGAAATTCTTCCCTCTTATTTCTCAGGCTGAGCAGCCTGTCTTAAAGTGGTCAGGGGGCACCAGCTGGGAACCCTTCCCCAATAGGTCCCTCAGATACTGAAGAGGTCGCTCTGCTTGAGACCTAAAGCATATTCATATGTGTTCTGAGAACTAACTAGGCTTGAAGGTTTTTCCTTCAGTTTATAATCCCAACGTACTATGTTCTTGGGCTTCCCTGGTGGCTCAGAGGTTAAAGCGTCTGCCTCCAATGCGGGAGACCCGGGTTCGATCCCTGGGTCGGGAAGATCCCCTGGAGAAGGAAACGGTAACCCACTCCAGTATTCTTGCCTGGAGAATCCCCATGGACAGAGAAGCTTGGTAGGCTACAGTCCACAGGGTCGCAAAGAGTCGGACACGACTGAGCGAAGGAAGGGAACGGACTATGTTCTTAATGAAAATGTAAGATATGTAAATGACTTCTCTACCAAGTGGTTAAGACCTTTGAATTAAATGAAACCAATGCTGGATTCTATATTCTCAAAAGTGATAGTTACATAAAACTCTTTAAATAATAGCCTACCGAACTCCGAATATCCCACATGGATGGCTCAGTCAAGTGGAAGAAATGGATCTACCAACAGCAGAACAGAGAGAGGACAGAGGTAATGATTGATCCATGCTGCTAATTCAATAATTATCTAATATCTCTATGTGGATACAGACTAACACTTTTGTCTCACTGTAATTACTGGTGTACCTGTTTGCCTTCACCAACTGTAAACTCTTTAAAAACAAGGTTAACAGGTCTTTGCGTCTCTCAGCTCACTCAGTAAACAAACATTAACTCTACAAGATTTTAATGTGGTTTGTATTTTCCTACACTGCATTTAACAGAGTACCAAACTCCCACGTCGACTGCTCATTTGAACTGCTTTTAAAAAGCTTAGTCTTAAAAATATGCTTACCAAAACCACTGCCTTTTTTATTTTGTTTTTTAGAAAACCACTGATATCAAAGACTGAATTCATCACAAAGTAATACCTGTACCTTTTAACTATATAAAATAAATTTTTAAGCTTAAGTCTTCAAATGTGTGAGTGTACGTCATGGGCATCCAACCTGATAATACATTTATAGAACAGAAATAGAAGTGTCTTCACAAAAACTTGAAGGGGAGTGACGCAGGTATCCACAACAGCAGGAGGCCCACACAGAATGCTTCCTGGAGCTGGGGGATGGTGGGACCTTCATCTAAGCCAACCATGCCTTGGGCTTCCTTACTGCAGCCACAGCAATTTTTCTGTTTATATTCCTCAACTTTAAAACCAAAATGACATCTTTACCCTAGCAAGCCACATTAAGATGATTTAAAAAAATAAATAAATCAAGGAAAATATTGCTTAGTAAATTCTTAGTAAATTCTTCTTGGAAATACACATCCAAAGGTCTATCAGTCATCCAGTTACTCATTTGTGTCATAAACCGCTGCTCAACCATCAATACCATGTCATTCCGGCTAATTACATATTCCAAGTACATAATCTACAACCTCAAGGTTTCAAAACAAGAAGTTTGGTATGTGAGAAGCCAGCTGTCAGTATGGTGAGTTAGGGATACTCAACAGCACACAAGATCAAAAATTAACTGCCAAGAGTGTCACTGCCCTTTTCATTCTACTACTCAAATTAAATCCAACTCACATGACCCTACAGAGTCGATGATTCTAGTCTGAGTTCTCCCTTCTGATGGCCAGTTCCCTTCAATCCATATGGATGTGCCATCCTATCTGTTAGTAGGGAGGGACATCAGAAAGGAAGGGGGAGATAGAGGAGCCACAGCTGCAGAGAATGCCATTGGCTAATTCAAACTGAACTCACTGAAAATGAGACCGTACAAGTCTACAGGCATCTTGTAGAACATGCCCCATTTCATCTAAAATGAGACGACTTTAAGACAAAGTATTGATTTACTAGAAAAGTAGCACGTGTTTATGGTATTAATCATGTAAATGGTATGAGATGCCCGATAGCCAGCCCAACACAGCTCAAAGATAAAGACAATCAAGACCCAGAAATCACTTCAACTATAACTGCGCATTGAATATGTTTTTAAAAAGTAGACAATTAAAATAAAAATGTTGAAAATAAAGCATCAATATCTAGAAATGTTTCACAATAAGTTGTATTGCCAGATTAGACTTGCTTTTAACTGGAACCTTGCATTATTATTTCTTAACTACAGGTTATTTTAGAAATCAATTTCCTATGATTGTCAAAAGCTACAAACGTTTTTTATTTAATAAGAATTCTATCATTAAGAATGAGGTTTAGAGCACCAGACACTGTCCTATGAGAGATCTCAGGGCTGAGAAGAAAATACTTATCTCTAAGAATTTTAGTTCACACTGAAGCTAAAGACACCCTTGGATGAGACAATGAAAGTTGAATACTGACCATCAAAAAGTACGGGTAAATGGCAGGGGAAAGGGGTGGGTGAGGAGTAAATCACAACCGTCTAAATTGCATTCACCCCAACCAACCCAAAGGAAACACTGTGATATCTGCTAAAAGTTTGTTACAAGCTGGTTCCTGGATGTGAAAGCACAGCAAAGGTCAACGCTCTGAAATATGCCTTTATCTGCATAGTAAGATGTCACATGGCCATAAAACATGAACTCATGCCTTCAGTCCTTACTGGACCATAGGTTTTGTGCTAGAAACTGACATCCAAAGATGAACGAAACAAAGCCTTGGTCTGGAGAAACTCACCATTTAGAGTAAGTGGTCACAGCATAAAATCAAGGCTGTGTGCTCAGTCATATCTGATTGTTTGCGACCCCATGGACTGTAGCCTGCCAGGCTCCTCTGCCCATTAAATTCATACTTACTTTATTAGGTTTATAATCTATTAGTGTTAAAATCATTATGCTCATCTGGGGGCCTAACACTCCTGACCTCACAAAAACTGTTATAAAAATTCAATGGTTAAGATGCTCAATACAACCGATTCATGGCAGACCCGTGACATTCGAGCACTTGAAAGAATGCATGAGAAGCACAGCTACAATCTGCCCCAATGTTCACTTGCTGTGTGGTTTCTGTGTGAAAAGACCTCACAGGGTAATACTGCTTGTTTCCCAAATAACAATACAATTTCATTCTTTGACACCCTACCTTAGGAGGAAGCCTGGATGCATGAGCCATTAGTACTAATTACTCCATAATGTCACAGGCCTGCAGAACAATTACCACTAAGGTTAGTGCTTGGAAACAGAATAATTACACTAATTGGAGTTCATCAGGTATTCATCTTCATAGTAAGCACAACTGATGAGGTGAAATTGCATGTCAATACATGGAAGTTATCTCAGCCGCCAAAGGTGACTTTCAGAGGATGTGTGCCCTCCGTGAAATATATGGTCCTGTGGGCAACCTTGACACCGAGCAAATATGAAGCGCTACATAAGCCCCAGAACTGCTGGACAGCTCTGTCACGGATCAACAAAACTGACACATCCCTGCCTCCTGGGTCTTTCCATACAGAGGAATGGAGACATTAAATAATCACATCATGTTTTGATCAATTAAGAGCCAAAAAGGCCAAGTGCTCTGGGAGGGATGGGGACAGTCAGGAAAGGAGTGTCTGAGAAAATGGCATTTTTAGGTTGAGGAGTACTTGGACAATGAAAAAAAGAATATTCCAGGCAGAAGAAAAATGGGAAAGAGCTTGGAGCATTTGGAAGACCTGAAAGGCAGGCCGCCTGGGTAAGAATGGGGATGAGAGGAGACTGCAGAGGAAAACAGAAGGTGAGCACGAGGGAACTTACAGATTGGCAAAGGATTTTGATAATTTTATTCTATGTGTAACAGAAAGTCATGTAAAAAAGGGTTCAGCACAGGAATGCCATGCTGGCATTTAGCAGAGTATGACCACAGTAATCGTGGAGAGGGGTAAAAAATCCAACTAGGTTCACGACTTGGTGTAGAGAGAAGTGGACGGATATGAGGGGCAATGACCAGGGAGGTGCCACTGACCTTTGTTTGCAGGAAGAGCCCCACTTTCGGGAATGAATGGAAGAAGGTGCTACTGACCAGAAACTGAACACCGAAAGAAGACTACAGACATTGGCTCAAAAACAGATATTGCATAAATGAAAGAGTTTAAAAAAATTCTACAGTAACTCACATTGCGGGTTTTATGAAGAAAATTATTTCTATAAAAGATATTAAACAGTATCAACTTTCAATTAGTTTAGGGCCGATGGTTCATCTAGTTTCATCAAATTGAATTACTATACTCAATTAGACTGTGGCTTAGTGAGGCCATATTTTTATTGCTATAGTTAAACACAACATGACGTGACCTGCAGCTCGAAACAGAAAGGCAATAACTGAATCACTTGACAGGGCACTTTCAAAAGTCGTAAAGTGTTTTTTGAAAAAGAGCCGCCAAAGTGTTACGTGAAGATACAGTCACATCCACACTTGTTGAGAATGCCCCTCAAAGAGTCCCTTCGGTATCACTACTTGTTTACTTCTTGGAAAGGCCCCAGAATTCATAAGCCTTGATTTTTTCGTTATCAAAAACCTCATATGACTCCTGACACTAACTTCCCTACCCTTACTGTCCCACTGTAGAGAAACCTATCAAAATTCCAACCATTCTTTCCATACTTGCTTTCTGTTAAAACCTGTATCTTCTAATGTCTTCAACCATCCATCCAATAAAACTTGCTCACAGTAAGATTCTTCCGTACCCTGAATCCCTACCATCAAGCATGGATGCTGGTACAGGCTTTTAAACTGGTTTATACATCTGGTCAACCCTTCCATCTACATTAAGGAGGGCTCTTGATCAATGGCACTACTGGTAGGAGTTGTCTTTTTCTCCCTCGAGAATATCTCTATTTTAATTTACCCAAGAACAGGTGTCCTTTACATGACCTGGTCTATGTAAATCCTTCTCTCT